>NC_064927.1:110635774-110950024 GCF_023897955.1 Schistocerca gregaria
ACACTAGATCGCGTGTTTTGTAATTCGAGCCTCACCTGGGGCATACTTTTATGTCGTAACAGCTGACAGCATCTGGAGGCTAGATTTCAGATGTATCAGCTACGCCAACAAGTTTAATGTGCATTATATGCGGTAGGTGCGTCTTCCTCGGTAGTATAGTGGTTAGTATCCCCGCCTGTCACGCGGGAGACCGGGGTTCGATTCCCCGCCGGGGAGGCGCGACTTTTATCTCACAAATCTGCTCGAGTGTTGCGCGTGTGGGGTGGAAGAGCATTAACTTTGCCATTAACTTGCTGCAAAATGCTACATCGTAGGAAGTAGTTCTCGCATTCCTCACACTTTCTAATTATGGGGTTCGCTGTTAATGCCGACTCTCCACGCGTAGTAATCGATCTCGACACAATCAGCAAAAGATATAATTTTAGCAGAGCGTGGTTTCGATCCACGGACCTCTGGGTTATGGGCCCAGCACGCTTCCACTGCGCCACTCTGCTGTGTGGGGGTGTTCTAGCTCTTCGTCACATCACGTGGGACACTTGGACAGTGTTGTCTGCGTGGCTTTCACACGCGTACATTTAATTGCGCAACATCTCCTACAGCTCTCAGCTTGACTTGTCTCGACTTTGCTCGACTGACGCTACGCTGACGCTTGCAGGCAGCGGCATTTACCACCATCACCTCGACATGCAGCTGCGAGATGCACAGGAATAACACTGCACTCCTCGATGCGGCGACATACGAAATCCACTGCCGAGCTGCGCGTTGGCAACTAACAAAATGCCGACCGTGCCAGGATCAGAAGCTGGAATCTTCCGATCCGTTGTCAGACGCGTTATCCCTTGCGCCATAGGGCCACGGACTGTGTCTCGTTCTACGAGACAAGTGCACCTCTCTAAGAAACGTGTTCTTCAGGGCTCTGCAAGCTCCCAAGGAAGGCACTTCTCGTCCAGCGGCGTGGTCGCGGTGCGCTTGCAGAGCTTGGACCTTGCCACATATCTGCGCCCGCTGTTCGACAGGTAGCAGGAGGCAAGGCGCGCGTTTTTCTGCGTTTTTTCGTTGACTAGAGGCAGTTGATGTGCATGTAAGCGTAGCATATGAAACACGAATAGCACGAAGCATTCGTAGTTAGGTGCCAAAGTCGCAGTGTGGCCGCAGGTGGCGATCGTATGTATTTGTGGCCACCACTGGTTTGCAGCAAAGTGAATATGGCTAATTGAGAGCGTTTGGCTGTAGCCCCAGTGGCGCAATTGGTTAGCGCACGGTACTTATAAGGCAGTAGCCGTGAGCAATGCCGGGGTTGTAATTCGAGCCTCACCTGGGGCATACTTTTATGTCGTAACAGCTGACAGCATCTGGAGGCTAGATTTCAGATGTATCAGCTACGCCAACAAGTTTAATGTGCATTATATGCGGTAGGTGCGTCTTCCTCGGTAGTATAGTGGTTAGTATCCCCGCCTGTCACGCGGGAGACCGGGGTTCGATTCCCCGCCGGGGAGGCGCGACTTTTATCTCACAAATCTGCTCGAGTGTTGCGCGTGTGGGGTGGAAGAGCATTAACTTTGCCATTAACTTGCTGCAAAATGCTACATCGTAGGAAGTAGTTCTCGCATTCCTCACACTTTCTAATTATGGGGTTCGCTGTTAATGCCGACTCTCCACGCGTAGTAATCGATCTCGACACAATCAGCAAAAGATATAATTTTAGCAGAGCGTGGTTTCGATCCACGGACCTCTGGGTTATGGGCCCAGCACGCTTCCACTGCGCCACTCTGCTGTGTGGGGGTGTTCTAGCTCTTCGTCACATCACGTGGGACACTTGGACAGTGTTGTCTGCGTGGCTTTCACACGCGTACATTTAATTGCGCAACATCTCCTACAGCTCTCAGCTTGACTTGTCTCGACTTTGCTCGACTGACGCTACGCTGACGCTTGCAGGCAGCGGCATTTACCACCATCACCTCGACATGCAGCTGCGAGATGCACAGGAATAACACTGCACTCCTCGATGCGGCGACATACGAAATCCACTGCCGAGCTGCGCGTTGGCAACTAACAAAATGCCGACCGTGCCAGGATCAGAAGCTGGAATCTTCCGATCCGTTGTCAGACGCGTTATCCCTTGCGCCATAGGGCCACGGACTGTGTCTCGTTCTACGAGACAAGTGCACCTCTCTAAGAAACGTGTTCTTCAGGGCTCTGCAAGCTCCCAAGGAAGGCACTTCTCGTCCAGCGGCGTGGTCGCGGTGCGCTTGCAGAGCTTGGACCTTGCCACATATCTGCGCCCGCTGTTCGACAGGTAGCAGGAGGCAAGGCGCGCGTTTTTCTGCGTTTTTTCGTTGACTAGAGGCAGTTGATGTGCATGTAAGCGTAGCATATGAAACACGAATAGCACGAAGCATTCGTAGTTAGGTGCCAAAGTCGCAGTGTGGCCGCAGGTGGCGATCGTATGTATTTGTGGCCACCACTGGTTTGCAGCAAAGTGAATATGGCTAATTGAGAGCGTTTGGCTGTAGCCCCAGTGGCGCAATTGGTTAGCGCACGGTACTTATAAGGCAGTAGCCGTGAGCAATGCCGGGGTTGTAATTCGAGCCTCACCTGGGGCATACTTTTATGTCGTAACAGCTGACAGCATCTGGAGGCTAGATTTCAGATGTATCAGCTACGCCAACAAGTTTAATGTGCATTATATGCGGTAGGTGCGTCTTCCTCGGTAGTATAGTGGTTAGTATCCCCGCCTGTCACGCGGGAGACCGGGGTTCGATTCCCCGCCGGGGAGGCGCGACTTTTATCTCACAAATCTGCTCGAGTGTTGCGCGTGTGGGGTGGAAGAGCATTAACTTTGCCATTAACTTGCTGCAAAATGCTACATCGTAGGAAGTAGTTCTCGCATTCCTCACACTTTCTAATTATGGGGTTCGCTGTTAATGCCGACTCTCCACGCGTAGTAATCGATCTCGACACAATCAGCAAAAGATATAATTTTAGCAGAGCGTGGTTTCGATCCACGGACCTCTGGGTTATGGGCCCAGCACGCTTCCACTGCGCCACTCTGCTGTGTGGGGGTGTTCTAGCTCTTCGTCACATCACGTGGGACACTTGGACAGTGTTGTCTGCGTGGCTTTCACACGCGTACATTTAATTGCGCAACATCTCCTACAGCTCTCAGCTTGACTTGTCTCGACTTTGCTCGACTGACGCTACGCTGACGCTTGCAGGCAGCGGCATTTACCACCATCACCTCGACATGCAGCTGCGAGATGCACAGGAATAACACTGCACTCCTCGATGCGGCGACATACGAAATCCACTGCCGAGCTGCGCGTTGGCAACTAACAAAATGCCGACCGTGCCAGGATCAGAAGCTGGAATCTTCCGATCCGTTGTCAGACGCGTTATCCCTTGCGCCATAGGGCCACGGACTGTGTCTCGTTCTACGAGACAAGTGCACCTCTCTAAGAAACGTGTTCTTCAGGGCTCTGCAAGCTCCCAAGGAAGGCACTTCTCGTCCAGCGGCGTGGTCGCGGTGCGCTTGCAGAGCTTGGACCTTGCCACATATCTGCGCCCGCTGTTCGACAGGTAGCAGGAGGCAAGGCGCGCGTTTTTCTGCGTTTTTTCGTTGACTAGAGGCAGTTGATGTGCATGTAAGCGTAGCATATGAAACACGAATAGCACGAAGCATTCGTAGTTAGGTGCCAAAGTCGCAGTGTGGCCGCAGGTGGCGATCGTATGTATTTGTGGCCACCACTGGTTTGCAGCAAAGTGAATATGGCTAATTGAGAGCGTTTGGCTGTAGCCCCAGTGGCGCAATTGGTTAGCGCACGGTACTTATAAGGCAGTAGCCGTGAGCAATGCCGGGGTTGTAATTCGAGCCTCACCTGGGGCATACTTTTATGTCGTAACAGCTGACAGCATCTGGAGGCTAGATTTCAGATGTATCAGCTACGCCAACAAGTTTAATGTGCATTATATGCGGTAGGTGCGTCTTCCTCGGTAGTATAGTGGTTAGTATCCCCGCCTGTCACGCGGGAGACCGGGGTTCGATTCCCCGCCGGGGAGGCGCGACTTTTATCTCACAAATCTGCTCGAGTGTTGCGCGTGTGGGGTGGAAGAGCATTAACTTTGCCATTAACTTGCTGCAAAATGCTACATCGTAGGAAGTAGTTCTCGCATTCCTCACACTTTCTAATTATGGGGTTCGCTGTTAATGCCGACTCTCCACGCGTAGTAATCGATCTCGACACAATCAGCAAAAGATATAATTTTAGCAGAGCGTGGTTTCGATCCACGGACCTCTGGGTTATGGGCCCAGCACGCTTCCACTGCGCCACTCTGCTGTGTGGGGGTGTTCTAGCTCTTCGTCACATCACGTGGGACACTTGGACAGTGTTGTCTGCGTGGCTTTCACACGCGTACATTTAATTGCGCAACATCTCCTACAGCTCTCAGCTTGACTTGTCTCGACTTTGCTCGACTGACGCTACGCTGACGCTTGCAGGCAGCGGCATTTACCACCATCACCTCGACATGCAGCTGCGAGATGCACAGGAATAACACTGCACTCCTCGATGCGGCGACATACGAAATCCACTGCCGAGCTGCGCGTTGGCAACTAACAAAATGCCGACCGTGCCAGGATCAGAAGCTGGAATCTTCCGATCCGTTGTCAGACGCGTTATCCCTTGCGCCATAGGGCCACGGACTGTGTCTCGTTCTACGAGACAAGTGCACCTCTCTAAGAAACGTGTTCTTCAGGGCTCTGCAAGCTCCCAAGGAAGGCACTTCTCGTCCAGCGGCGTGGTCGCGGTGCGCTTGCAGAGCTTGGACCTTGCCACATATCTGCGCCCGCTGTTCGACAGGTAGCAGGAGGCAAGGCGCGCGTTTTTCTGCGTTTTTTCGTTGACTAGAGGCAGTTGATGTGCATGTAAGCGTAGCATATGAAACACGAATAGCACGAAGCATTCGTAGTTAGGTGCCAAAGTCGCAGTGTGGCCGCAGGTGGCGATCGTATGTATTTGTGGCCACCACTGGTTTGCAGCAAAGTGAATATGGCTAATTGAGAGCGTTTGGCTGTAGCCCCAGTGGCGCAATTGGTTAGCGCACGGTACTTATAAGGCAGTAGCCGTGAGCAATGCCGGGGTTGTAATTCGAGCCTCACCTGGGGCATACTTTTATGTCGTAACAGCTGACAGCATCTGGAGGCTAGATTTCAGATGTATCAGCTACGCCAACAAGTTTAATGTGCATTATATGCGGTAGGTGCGTCTTCCTCGGTAGTATAGTGGTTAGTATCCCCGCCTGTCACGCGGGAGACCGGGGTTCGATTCCCCGCCGGGGAGGCGCGACTTTTATCTCACAAATCTGCTCGAGTGTTGCGCGTGTGGGGTGGAAGAGCATTAACTTTGCCATTAACTTGCTGCAAAATGCTACATCGTAGGAAGTAGTTCTCGCATTCCTCACACTTTCTAATTATGGGGTTCGCTGTTAATGCCGACTCTCCACGCGTAGTAATCGATCTCGACACAATCAGCAAAAGATATAATTTTAGCAGAGCGTGGTTTCGATCCACGGACCTCTGGGTTATGGGCCCAGCACGCTTCCACTGCGCCACTCTGCTGTGTGGGGGTGTTCTAGCTCTTCGTCACATCACGTGGGACACTTGGACAGTGTTGTCTGCGTGGCTTTCACACGCGTACATTTAATTGCGCAACATCTCCTACAGCTCTCAGCTTGACTTGTCTCGACTTTGCTCGACTGACGCTACGCTGACGCTTGCAGGCAGCGGCATTTACCACCATCACCTCGACATGCAGCTGCGAGATGCACAGGAATAACACTGCACTCCTCGATGCGGCGACATACGAAATCCACTGCCGAGCTGCGCGTTGGCAACTAACAAAATGCCGACCGTGCCAGGATCAGAAGCTGGAATCTTCCGATCCGTTGTCAGACGCGTTATCCCTTGCGCCATAGGGCCACGGACTGTGTCTCGTTCTACGAGACAAGTGCACCTCTCTAAGAAACGTGTTCTTCAGGGCTCTGCAAGCTCCCAAGGAAGGCACTTCTCGTCCAGCGGCGTGGTCGCGGTGCGCTTGCAGAGCTTGGACCTTGCCACATATCTGCGCCCGCTGTTCGACAGGTAGCAGGAGGCAAGGCGCGCGTTTTTCTGCGTTTTTTCGTTGACTAGAGGCAGTTGATGTGCATGTAAGCGTAGCATATGAAACACGAATAGCACGAAGCATTCGTAGTTAGGTGCCAAAGTCGCAGTGTGGCCGCAGGTGGCGATCGTATGTATTTGTGGCCACCACTGGTTTGCAGCAAAGTGAATATGGCTAATTGAGAGCGTTTGGCTGTAGCCCCAGTGGCGCAATTGGTTAGCGCACGGTACTTATAAGGCAGTAGCCGTGAGCAATGCCGGGGTTGTAATTCGAGCCTCACCTGGGGCATACTTTTATGTCGTAACAGCTGACAGCATCTGGAGGCTAGATTTCAGATGTATCAGCTACGCCAACAAGTTTAATGTGCATTATATGCGGTAGGTGCGTCTTCCTCGGTAGTATAGTGGTTAGTATCCCCGCCTGTCACGCGGGAGACCGGGGTTCGATTCCCCGCCGGGGAGGCGCGACTTTTATCTCACAAATCTGCTCGAGTGTTGCGCGTGTGGGGTGGAAGAGCATTAACTTTGCCATTAACTTGCTGCAAAATGCTACATCGTAGGAAGTAGTTCTCGCATTCCTCACACTTTCTAATTATGGGGTTCGCTGTTAATGCCGACTCTCCACGCGTAGTAATCGATCTCGACACAATCAGCAAAAGATATAATTTTAGCAGAGCGTGGTTTCGATCCACGGACCTCTGGGTTATGGGCCCAGCACGCTTCCACTGCGCCACTCTGCTGTGTGGGGGTGTTCTAGCTCTTCGTCACATCACGTGGGACACTTGGACAGTGTTGTCTGCGTGGCTTTCACACGCGTACATTTAATTGCGCAACATCTCCTACAGCTCTCAGCTTGACTTGTCTCGACTTTGCTCGACTGACGCTACGCTGACGCTTGCAGGCAGCGGCATTTACCACCATCACCTCGACATGCAGCTGCGAGATGCACAGGAATAACACTGCACTCCTCGATGCGGCGACATACGAAATCCACTGCCGAGCTGCGCGTTGGCAACTAACAAAATGCCGACCGTGCCAGGATCAGAAGCTGGAATCTTCCGATCCGTTGTCAGACGCGTTATCCCTTGCGCCATAGGGCCACGGACTGTGTCTCGTTCTACGAGACAAGTGCACCTCTCTAAGAAACGTGTTCTTCAGGGCTCTGCAAGCTCCCAAGGAAGGCACTTCTCGTCCAGCGGCGTGGTCGCGGTGCGCTTGCAGAGCTTGGACCTTGCCACATATCTGCGCCCGCTGTTCGACAGGTAGCAGGAGGCAAGGCGCGCGTTTTTCTGCGTTTTTTCGTTGACTAGAGGCAGTTGATGTGCATGTAAGCGTAGCATATGAAACACGAATAGCACGAAGCATTCGTAGTTAGGTGCCAAAGTCGCAGTGTGGCCGCAGGTGGCGATCGTATGTATTTGTGGCCACCACTGGTTTGCAGCAAAGTGAATATGGCTAATTGAGAGCGTTTGGCTGTAGCCCCAGTGGCGCAATTGGTTAGCGCACGGTACTTATAAGGCAGTAGCCGTGAGCAATGCCGGGGTTGTAATTCGAGCCTCACCTGGGGCATACTTTTATGTCGTAACAGCTGACAGCATCTGGAGGCTAGATTTCAGATGTATCAGCTACGCCAACAAGTTTAATGTGCATTATATGCGGTAGGTGCGTCTTCCTCGGTAGTATAGTGGTTAGTATCCCCGCCTGTCACGCGGGAGACCGGGGTTCGATTCCCCGCCGGGGAGGCGCGACTTTTATCTCACAAATCTGCTCGAGTGTTGCGCGTGTGGGGTGGAAGAGCATTAACTTTGCCATTAACTTGCTGCAAAATGCTACATCGTAGGAAGTAGTTCTCGCATTCCTCACACTTTCTAATTATGGGGTTCGCTGTTAATGCCGACTCTCCACGCGTAGTAATCGATCTCGACACAATCAGCAAAAGATATAATTTTAGCAGAGCGTGGTTTCGATCCACGGACCTCTGGGTTATGGGCCCAGCACGCTTCCACTGCGCCACTCTGCTGTGTGGGGGTGTTCTAGCTCTTCGTCACATCACGTGGGACACTTGGACAGTGTTGTCTGCGTGGCTTTCACACGCGTACATTTAATTGCGCAACATCTCCTACAGCTCTCAGCTTGACTTGTCTCGACTTTGCTCGACTGACGCTACGCTGACGCTTGCAGGCAGCGGCATTTACCACCATCACCTCGACATGCAGCTGCGAGATGCACAGGAATAACACTGCACTCCTCGATGCGGCGACATACGAAATCCACTGCCGAGCTGCGCGTTGGCAACTAACAAAATGCCGACCGTGCCAGGATCAGAAGCTGGAATCTTCCGATCCGTTGTCAGACGCGTTATCCCTTGCGCCATAGGGCCACGGACTGTGTCTCGTTCTACGAGACAAGTGCACCTCTCTAAGAAACGTGTTCTTCAGGGCTCTGCAAGCTCCCAAGGAAGGCACTTCTCGTCCAGCGGCGTGGTCGCGGTGCGCTTGCAGAGCTTGGACCTTGCCACATATCTGCGCCCGCTGTTCGACAGGTAGCAGGAGGCAAGGCGCGCGTTTTTCTGCGTTTTTTCGTTGACTAGAGGCAGTTGATGTGCATGTAAGCGTAGCATATGAAACACGAATAGCACGAAGCATTCGTAGTTAGGTGCCAAAGTCGCAGTGTGGCCGCAGGTGGCGATCGTATGTATTTGTGGCCACCACTGGTTTGCAGCAAAGTGAATATGGCTAATTGAGAGCGTTTGGCTGTAGCCCCAGTGGCGCAATTGGTTAGCGCACGGTACTTATAAGGCAGTAGCCGTGAGCAATGCCGGGGTTGTAATTCGAGCCTCACCTGGGGCATACTTTTATGTCGTAACAGCTGACAGCATCTGGAGGCTAGATTTCAGATGTATCAGCTACGCCAACAAGTTTAATGTGCATTATATGCGGTAGGTGCGTCTTCCTCGGTAGTATAGTGGTTAGTATCCCCGCCTGTCACGCGGGAGACCGGGGTTCGATTCCCCGCCGGGGAGGCGCGACTTTTATCTCACAAATCTGCTCGAGTGTTGCGCGTGTGGGGTGGAAGAGCATTAACTTTGCCATTAACTTGCTGCAAAATGCTACATCGTAGGAAGTAGTTCTCGCATTCCTCACACTTTCTAATTATGGGGTTCGCTGTTAATGCCGACTCTCCACGCGTAGTAATCGATCTCGACACAATCAGCAAAAGATATAATTTTAGCAGAGCGTGGTTTCGATCCACGGACCTCTGGGTTATGGGCCCAGCACGCTTCCACTGCGCCACTCTGCTGTGTGGGGGTGTTCTAGCTCTTCGTCACATCACGTGGGACACTTGGACAGTGTTGTCTGCGTGGCTTTCACACGCGTACATTTAATTGCGCAACATCTCCTACAGCTCTCAGCTTGACTTGTCTCGACTTTGCTCGACTGACGCTACGCTGACGCTTGCAGGCAGCGGCATTTACCACCATCACCTCGACATGCAGCTGCGAGATGCACAGGAATAACACTGCACTCCTCGATGCGGCGACATACGAAATCCACTGCCGAGCTGCGCGTTGGCAACTAACAAAATGCCGACCGTGCCAGGATCAGAAGCTGGAATCTTCCGATCCGTTGTCAGACGCGTTATCCCTTGCGCCATAGGGCCACGGACTGTGTCTCGTTCTACGAGACAAGTGCACCTCTCTAAGAAACGTGTTCTTCAGGGCTCTGCAAGCTCCCAAGGAAGGCACTTCTCGTCCAGCGGCGTGGTCGCGGTGCGCTTGCAGAGCTTGGACCTTGCCACATATCTGCGCCCGCTGTTCGACAGGTAGCAGGAGGCAAGGCGCGCGTTTTTCTGCGTTTTTTCGTTGACTAGAGGCAGTTGATGTGCATGTAAGCGTAGCATATGAAACACGAATAGCACGAAGCATTCGTAGTTAGGTGCCAAAGTCGCAGTGTGGCCGCAGGTGGCGATCGTATGTATTTGTGGCCACCACTGGTTTGCAGCAAAGTGAATATGGCTAATTGAGAGCGTTTGGCTGTAGCCCCAGTGGCGCAATTGGTTAGCGCACGGTACTTATAAGGCAGTAGCCGTGAGCAATGCCGGGGTTGTAATTCGAGCCTCACCTGGGGCATACTTTTATGTCGTAACAGCTGACAGCATCTGGAGGCTAGATTTCAGATGTATCAGCTACGCCAACAAGTTTAATGTGCATTATATGCGGTAGGTGCGTCTTCCTCGGTAGTATAGTGGTTAGTATCCCCGCCTGTCACGCGGGAGACCGGGGTTCGATTCCCCGCCGGGGAGGCGCGACTTTTATCTCACAAATCTGCTCGAGTGTTGCGCGTGTGGGGTGGAAGAGCATTAACTTTGCCATTAACTTGCTGCAAAATGCTACATCGTAGGAAGTAGTTCTCGCATTCCTCACACTTTCTAATTATGGGGTTCGCTGTTAATGCCGACTCTCCACGCGTAGTAATCGATCTCGACACAATCAGCAAAAGATATAATTTTAGCAGAGCGTGGTTTCGATCCACGGACCTCTGGGTTATGGGCCCAGCACGCTTCCACTGCGCCACTCTGCTGTGTGGGGGTGTTCTAGCTCTTCGTCACATCACGTGGGACACTTGGACAGTGTTGTCTGCGTGGCTTTCACACGCGTACATTTAATTGCGCAACATCTCCTACAGCTCTCAGCTTGACTTGTCTCGACTTTGCTCGACTGACGCTACGCTGACGCTTGCAGGCAGCGGCATTTACCACCATCACCTCGACATGCAGCTGCGAGATGCACAGGAATAACACTGCACTCCTCGATGCGGCGACATACGAAATCCACTGCCGAGCTGCGCGTTGGCAACTAACAAAATGCCGACCGTGCCAGGATCAGAAGCTGGAATCTTCCGATCCGTTGTCAGACGCGTTATCCCTTGCGCCATAGGGCCACGGACTGTGTCTCGTTCTACGAGACAAGTGCACCTCTCTAAGAAACGTGTTCTTCAGGGCTCTGCAAGCTCCCAAGGAAGGCACTTCTCGTCCAGCGGCGTGGTCGCGGTGCGCTTGCAGAGCTTGGACCTTGCCACATATCTGCGCCCGCTGTTCGACAGGTAGCAGGAGGCAAGGCGCGCGTTTTTCTGCGTTTTTTCGTTGACTAGAGGCAGTTGATGTGCATGTAAGCGTAGCATATGAAACACGAATAGCACGAAGCATTCGTAGTTAGGTGCCAAAGTCGCAGTGTGGCCGCAGGTGGCGATCGTATGTATTTGTGGCCACCACTGGTTTGCAGCAAAGTGAATATGGCTAATTGAGAGCGTTTGGCTGTAGCCCCAGTGGCGCAATTGGTTAGCGCACGGTACTTATAAGGCAGTAGCCGTGAGCAACGCCGGGGTTGTAATTCGAGCCTCACCTGGGGCATACTTTTATGTCGTAACAGCTGACAGCATCTGGAGGCTAGATTTCAGATGTATCAGCTACGCCAACAAGTTTAATGTGCATTATATGCGGTAGGTGCGTCTTCCTCGGTAGTATAGTGGTTAGTATCCCCGCCTGTCACGCGGGAGACCGGGGTTCGATTCCCCGCCGGGGAGGCGCGACTTTTATCTCACAAATCTGCTCGAGTGTTGCGCGTGTGGGGTGGAAGAGCATTAACTTTGCCATTAACTTGCTGCAAAATGCTACATCGTAGGAAGTAGTTCTCGCATTCCTCACACTTTCTAATTATGGGGTTCGCTGTTAATGCCGACTCTCCACGCGTAGTAATCGATCTCGACACAATCAGCAAAAGATATAATTTTAGCAGAGCGTGGTTTCGATCCACGGACCTCTGGGTTATGGGCCCAGCACGCTTCCACTGCGCCACTCTGCTGTGTGGGGGTGTTCTAGCTCTTCGTCACATCACGTGGGACACTTGGACAGTGTTGTCTGCGTGGCTTTCACACGCGTACATTTAATTGCGCAACATCTCCTACAGCTCTCAGCTTGACTTGTCTCGACTTTGCTCGACTGACGCTACGCTGACGCTTGCAGGCAGCGGCATTTACCACCATCACCTCGACATGCAGCTGCGAGATGCACAGGAATAACACTGCACTCCTCGATGCGGCGACATACGAAATCCACTGCCGAGCTGCGCGTTGGCAACTAACAAAATGCCGACCGTGCCAGGATCAGAAGCTGGAATCTTCCGATCCGTTGTCAGACGCGTTATCCCTTGCGCCATAGGGCCACGGACTGTGTCTCGTTCTACGAGACAAGTGCACCTCTCTAAGAAACGTGTTCTTCAGGGCTCTGCAAGCTCCCAAGGAAGGCACTTCTCGTCCAGCGGCGTGGTCGCGGTGCGCTTGCAGAGCTTGGACCTTGCCACATATCTGCGCCCGCTGTTCGACAGGTAGCAGGAGGCAAGGCGCGCGTTTTTCTGCGTTTTTTCGTTGACTAGAGGCAGTTGATGTGCATGTAAGCGTAGCATATGAAACACGAATAGCACGAAGCATTCGTAGTTAGGTGCCAAAGTCGCAGTGTGGCCGCAGGTGGCGATCGTATGTATTTGTGGCCACCACTGGTTTGCAGCAAAGTGAATATGGCTAATTGAGAGCGTTTGGCTGTAGCCCCAGTGGCGCAATTGGTTAGCGCACGGTACTTATAAGGCAGTAGCCGTGAGCAATGCCGGGGTTGTAATTCGAGCCTCACCTGGGGCATACTTTTATGTCGTAACAGCTGACAGCATCTGGAGGCTAGATTTCAGATGTATCAGCTACGCCAACAAGTTTAATGTGCATTATATGCGGTAGGTGCGTCTTCCTCGGTAGTATAGTGGTTAGTATCCCCGCCTGTCACGCGGGAGACCGGGGTTCGATTCCCCGCCGGGGAGGCGCGACTTTTATCTCACAAATCTGCTCGAGTGTTGCGCGTGTGGGGTGGAAGAGCATTAACTTTGCCATTAACTTGCTGCAAAATGCTACATCGTAGGAAGTAGTTCTCGCATTCCTCACACTTTCTAATTATGGGGTTCGCTGTTAATGCCGACTCTCCACGCGTAGTAATCGATCTCGACACAATCAGCAAAAGATATAATTTTAGCAGAGCGTGGTTTCGATCCACGGACCTCTGGGTTATGGGCCCAGCACGCTTCCACTGCGCCACTCTGCTGTGTGGGGGTGTTCTAGCTCTTCGTCACATCACGTGGGACACTTGGACAGTGTTGTCTGCGTGGCTTTCACACGCGTACATTTAATTGCGCAACATCTCCTACAGCTCTCAGCTTGACTTGTCTCGACTTTGCTCGACTGACGCTACGCTGACGCTTGCAGGCAGCGGCATTTACCACCATCACCTCGACATGCAGCTGCGAGATGCACAGGAATAACACTGCACTCCTCGATGCGGCGACATACGAAATCCACTGCCGAGCTGCGCGTTGGCAACTAACAAAATGCCGACCGTGCCAGGATCAGAAGCTGGAATCTTCCGATCCGTTGTCAGACGCGTTATCCCTTGCGCCATAGGGCCACGGACTGTGTCTCGTTCTACGAGACAAGTGCACCTCTCTAAGAAACGTGTTCTTCAGGGCTCTGCAAGCTCCCAAGGAAGGCACTTCTCGTCCAGCGGCGTGGTCGCGGTGCGCTTGCAGAGCTTGGACCTTGCCACATATCTGCGCCCGCTGTTCGACAGGTAGCAGGAGGCAAGGCGCGCGTTTTTCTGCGTTTTTTCGTTGACTAGAGGCAGTTGATGTGCATGTAAGCGTAGCATATGAAACACGAATAGCACGAAGCATTCGTAGTTAGGTGCCAAAGTCGCAGTGTGGCCGCAGGTGGCGATCGTATGTATTTGTGGCCACCACTGGTTTGCAGCAAAGTGAATATGGCTAATTGAGAGCGTTTGGCTGTAGCCCCAGTGGCGCAATTGGTTAGCGCACGGTACTTATAAGGCAGTAGCCGTGAGCAATGCCGGGGTTGTAATTCGAGCCTCACCTGGGGCATACTTTTATGTCGTAACAGCTGACAGCATCTGGAGGCTAGATTTCAGATGTATCAGCTACGCCAACAAGTTTAATGTGCATTATATGCGGTAGGTGCGTCTTCCTCGGTAGTATAGTGGTTAGTATCCCCGCCTGTCACGCGGGAGACCGGGGTTCGATTCCCCGCCGGGGAGGCGCGACTTTTATCTCACAAATCTGCTCGAGTGTTGCGCGTGTGGGGTGGAAGAGCATTAACTTTGCCATTAACTTGCTGCAAAATGCTACATCGTAGGAAGTAGTTCTCGCATTCCTCACACTTTCTAATTATGGGGTTCGCTGTTAATGCCGACTCTCCACGCGTAGTAATCGATCTCGACACAATCAGCAAAAGATATAATTTTAGCAGAGCGTGGTTTCGATCCACGGACCTCTGGGTTATGGGCCCAGCACGCTTCCACTGCGCCACTCTGCTGTGTGGGGGTGTTCTAGCTCTTCGTCACATCACGTGGGACACTTGGACAGTGTTGTCTGCGTGGCTTTCACACGCGTACATTTAATTGCGCAACATCTCCTACAGCTCTCAGCTTGACTTGTCTCGACTTTGCTCGACTGACGCTACGCTGACGCTTGCAGGCAGCGGCATTTACCACCATCACCTCGACATGCAGCTGCGAGATGCACAGGAATAACACTGCACTCCTCGATGCGGCGACATACGAAATCCACTGCCGAGCTGCGCGTTGGCAACTAACAAAATGCCGACCGTGCCAGGATCAGAAGCTGGAATCTTCCGATCCGTTGTCAGACGCGTTATCCCTTGCGCCATAGGGCCACGGACTGTGTCTCGTTCTACGAGACAAGTGCACCTCTCTAAGAAACGTGTTCTTCAGGGCTCTGCAAGCTCCCAAGGAAGGCACTTCTCGTCCAGCGGCGTGGTCGCGGTGCGCTTGCAGAGCTTGGACCTTGCCACATATCTGCGCCCGCTGTTCGACAGGTAGCAGGAGGCAAGGCGCGCGTTTTTCTGCGTTTTTTCGTTGACTAGAGGCAGTTGATGTGCATGTAAGCGTAGCATATGAAACACGAATAGCACGAAGCATTCGTAGTTAGGTGCCAAAGTCGCAGTGTGGCCGCAGGTGGCGATCGTATGTATTTGTGGCCACCACTGGTTTGCAGCAAAGTGAATATGGCTAATTGAGAGCGTTTGGCTGTAGCCCCAGTGGCGCAATTGGTTAGCGCACGGTACTTATAAGGCAGTAGCCGTGAGCAATGCCGGGGTTGTAATTCGAGCCTCACCTGGGGCATACTTTTATGTCGTAACAGCTGACAGCATCTGGAGGCTAGATTTCAGATGTATCAGCTACGCCAACAAGTTTAATGTGCATTATATGCGGTAGGTGCGTCTTCCTCGGTAGTATAGTGGTTAGTATCCCCGCCTGTCACGCGGGAGACCGGGGTTCGATTCCCCGCCGGGGAGGCGCGACTTTTATCTCACAAATCTGCTCGAGTGTTGCGCGTGTGGGGTGGAAGAGCATTAACTTTGCCATTAACTTGCTGCAAAATGCTACATCGTAGGAAGTAGTTCTCGCATTCCTCACACTTTCTAATTATGGGGTTCGCTGTTAATGCCGACTCTCCACGCGTAGTAATCGATCTCGACACAATCAGCAAAAGATATAATTTTAGCAGAGCGTGGTTTCGATCCACGGACCTCTGGGTTATGGGCCCAGCACGCTTCCACTGCGCCACTCTGCTGTGTGGGGGTGTTCTAGCTCTTCGTCACATCACGTGGGACACTTGGACAGTGTTGTCTGCGTGGCTTTCACACGCGTACATTTAATTGCGCAACATCTCCTACAGCTCTCAGCTTGACTTGTCTCGACTTTGCTCGACTGACGCTACGCTGACGCTTGCAGGCAGCGGCATTTACCACCATCACCTCGACATGCAGCTGCGAGATGCACAGGAATAACACTGCACTCCTCGATGCGGCGACATACGAAATCCACTGCCGAGCTGCGCGTTGGCAACTAACAAAATGCCGACCGTGCCAGGATCAGAAGCTGGAATCTTCCGATCCGTTGTCAGACGCGTTATCCCTTGCGCCATAGGGCCACGGACTGTGTCTCGTTCTACGAGACAAGTGCACCTCTCTAAGAAACGTGTTCTTCAGGGCTCTGCAAGCTCCCAAGGAAGGCACTTCTCGTCCAGCGGCGTGGTCGCGGTGCGCTTGCAGAGCTTGGACCTTGCCACATATCTGCGCCCGCTGTTCGACAGGTAGCAGGAGGCAAGGCGCGCGTTTTTCTGCGTTTTTTCGTTGACTAGAGGCAGTTGATGTGCATGTAAGCGTAGCATATGAAACACGAATAGCACGAAGCATTCGTAGTTAGGTGCCAAAGTCGCAGTGTGGCCGCAGGTGGCGATCGTATGTATTTGTGGCCACCACTGGTTTGCAGCAAAGTGAATATGGCTAATTGAGAGCGTTTGGCTGTAGCCCCAGTGGCGCAATTGGTTAGCGCACGGTACTTATAAGGCAGTAGCCGTGAGCAATGCCGGGGTTGTAATTCGAGCCTCACCTGGGGCATACTTTTATGTCGTAACAGCTGACAGCATCTGGAGGCTAGATTTCAGATGTATCAGCTACGCCAACAAGTTTAATGTGCATTATATGCGGTAGGTGCGTCTTCCTCGGTAGTATAGTGGTTAGTATCCCCGCCTGTCACGCGGGAGACCGGGGTTCGATTCCCCGCCGGGGAGGCGCGACTTTTATCTCACAAATCTGCTCGAGTGTTGCGCGTGTGGGGTGGAAGAGCATTAACTTTGCCATTAACTTGCTGCAAAATGCTACATCGTAGGAAGTAGTTCTCGCATTCCTCACACTTTCTAATTATGGGGTTCGCTGTTAATGCCGACTCTCCACGCGTAGTAATCGATCTCGACACAATCAGCAAAAGATATAATTTTAGCAGAGCGTGGTTTCGATCCACGGACCTCTGGGTTATGGGCCCAGCACGCTTCCACTGCGCCACTCTGCTGTGTGGGGGTGTTCTAGCTCTTCGTCACATCACGTGGGACACTTGGACAGTGTTGTCTGCGTGGCTTTCACACGCGTACATTTAATTGCGCAACATCTCCTACAGCTCTCAGCTTGACTTGTCTCGACTTTGCTCGACTGACGCTACGCTGACGCTTGCAGGCAGCGGCATTTACCACCATCACCTCGACATGCAGCTGCGAGATGCACAGGAATAACACTGCACTCCTCGATGCGGCGACATACGAAATCCACTGCCGAGCTGCGCGTTGGCAACTAACAAAATGCCGACCGTGCCAGGATCAGAAGCTGGAATCTTCCGATCCGTTGTCAGACGCGTTATCCCTTGCGCCATAGGGCCACGGACTGTGTCTCGTTCTACGAGACAAGTGCACCTCTCTAAGAAACGTGTTCTTCAGGGCTCTGCAAGCTCCCAAGGAAGGCACTTCTCGTCCAGCGGCGTGGTCGCGGTGCGCTTGCAGAGCTTGGACCTTGCCACATATCTGCGCCCGCTGTTCGAAACACGCGATCTAGTGTGGCGCGCGTTTTTCTGCGTTTTTTCGTTGACTAGAGGCAGTTGATGTGCATGTAAGCGTAGCATATGAAACACGAATAGCACGAAGCATTCGTAGTTAGGTGCCAAAGTCGCAGTGTGGCCGCAGGTGGCGATCGTATGTATTTGTGGCCACCACTGGTTTGCAGCAAAGTGAATATGGCTAATTGAGAGCGTTTGGCTGTAGCCCCAGTGGCGCAATTGGTTAGCGCACGGTACTTATAAGGCAGTAGCCGTGAGCAATGCCGGGGTTGTAATTCGAGCCTCACCTGGGGCATACTTTTATGTCGTAACAGCTGACAGCATCTGGAGGCTAGATTTCAGATGTATCAGCTACGCCAACAAGTTTAATGTGCATTATATGCGGTAGGTGCGTCTTCCTCGGTAGTATAGTGGTTAGTATCCCCGCCTGTCACGCGGGAGACCGGGGTTCGATTCCCCGCCGGGGAGGCGCGACTTTTATCTCACAAATCTGCTCGAGTGTTGCGCGTGTGGGGTGGAAGAGCATTAACTTTGCCATTAACTTGCTGCAAAATGCTACATCGTAGGAAGTAGTTCTCGCATTCCTCACACTTTCTAATTATGGGGTTCGCTGTTAATGCCGACTCTCCACGCGTAGTAATCGATCTCGACACAATCAGCAAAAGATATAATTTTAGCAGAGCGTGGTTTCGATCCACGGACCTCTGGGTTATGGGCCCAGCACGCTTCCACTGCGCCACTCTGCTGTGTGGGGGTGTTCTAGCTCTTCGTCACATCACGTGGGACACTTGGACAGTGTTGTCTGCGTGGCTTTCACACGCGTACATTTAATTGCGCAACATCTCCTACAGCTCTCAGCTTGACTTGTCTCGACTTTGCTCGACTGACGCTACGCTGACGCTTGCAGGCAGCGGCATTTACCACCATCACCTCGACATGCAGCTGCGAGATGCACAGGAATAACACTGCACTCCTCGATGCGGCGACATACGAAATCCACTGCCGAGCTGCGCGTTGGCAACTAACAAAATGCCGACCGTGCCAGGATCAGAAGCTGGAATCTTCCGATCCGTTGTCAGACGCGTTATCCCTTGCGCCATAGGGCCACGGACTGTGTCTCGTTCTACGAGACAAGTGCACCTCTCTAAGAAACGTGTTCTTCAGGGCTCTGCAAGCTCCCAAGGAAGGCACTTCTCGTCCAGCGGCGTGGTCGCGGTGCGCTTGCAGAGCTTGGACCTTGCCACATATCTGCGCCCGCTGTTCGACAGGTAGCAGGAGGCAAGGCGCGCGTTTTTCTGCGTTTTTTCGTTGACTAGAGGCAGTTGATGTGCATGTAAGCGTAGCATATGAAACACGAATAGCACGAAGCATTCGTAGTTAGGTGCCAAAGTCGCAGTGTGGCCGCAGGTGGCGATCGTATGTATTTGTGGCCACCACTGGTTTGCAGCAAAGTGAATATGGCTAATTGAGAGCGTTTGGCTGTAGCCCCAGTGGCGCAATTGGTTAGCGCACGGTACTTATAAGGCAGTAGCCGTGAGCAATGCCGGGGTTGTAATTCGAGCCTCACCTGGGGCATACTTTTATGTCGTAACAGCTGACAGCATCTGGAGGCTAGATTTCAGATGTATCAGCTACGCCAACAAGTTTAATGTGCATTATATGCGGTAGGTGCGTCTTCCTCGGTAGTATAGTGGTTAGTATCCCCGCCTGTCACGCGGGAGACCGGGGTTCGATTCCCCGCCGGGGAGGCGCGACTTTTATCTCACAAATCTGCTCGAGTGTTGCGCGTGTGGGGTGGAAGAGCATTAACTTTGCCATTAACTTGCTGCAAAATGCTACATCGTAGGAAGTAGTTCTCGCATTCCTCACACTTTCTAATTATGGGGTTCGCTGTTAATGCCGACTCTCCACGCGTAGTAATCGATCTCGACACAATCAGCAAAAGATATAATTTTAGCAGAGCGTGGTTTCGATCCACGGACCTCTGGGTTATGGGCCCAGCACGCTTCCACTGCGCCACTCTGCTGTGTGGGGGTGTTCTAGCTCTTCGTCACATCACGTGGGACACTTGGACAGTGTTGTCTGCGTGGCTTTCACACGCGTACATTTAATTGCGCAACATCTCCTACAGCTCTCAGCTTGACTTGTCTCGACTTTGCTCGACTGACGCTACGCTGACGCTTGCAGGCAGCGGCATTTACCACCATCACCTCGACATGCAGCTGCGAGATGCACAGGAATAACACTGCACTCCTCGATGCGGCGACATACGAAATCCACTGCCGAGCTGCGCGTTGGCAACTAACAAAATGCCGACCGTGCCAGGATCAGAAGCTGGAATCTTCCGATCCGTTGTCAGACGCGTTATCCCTTGCGCCATAGGGCCACGGACTGTGTCTCGTTCTACGAGACAAGTGCACCTCTCTAAGAAACGTGTTCTTCAGGGCTCTGCAAGCTCCCAAGGAAGGCACTTCTCGTCCAGCGGCGTGGTCGCGGTGCGCTTGCAGAGCTTGGACCTTGCCACATATCTGCGCCCGCTGTTCGACAGGTAGCAGGAGGCAAGGCGCGCGTTTTTCTGCGTTTTTTCGTTGACTAGAGGCAGTTGATGTGCATGTAAGCGTAGCATATGAAACACGAATAGCACGAAGCATTCGTAGTTAGGTGCCAAAGTCGCAGTGTGGCCGCAGGTGGCGATCGTATGTATTTGTGGCCACCACTGGTTTGCAGCAAAGTGAATATGGCTAATTGAGAGCGTTTGGCTGTAGCCCCAGTGGCGCAATTGGTTAGCGCACGGTACTTATAAGGCAGTAGCCGTGAGCAATGCCGGGGTTGTAATTCGAGCCTCACCTGGGGCATACTTTTATGTCGTAACAGCTGACAGCATCTGGAGGCTAGATTTCAGATGTATCAGCTACGCCAACAAGTTTAATGTGCATTATATGCGGTAGGTGCGTCTTCCTCGGTAGTATAGTGGTTAGTATCCCCGCCTGTCACGCGGGAGACCGGGGTTCGATTCCCCGCCGGGGAGGCGCGACTTTTATCTCACAAATCTGCTCGAGTGTTGCGCGTGTGGGGTGGAAGAGCATTAACTTTGCCATTAACTTGCTGCAAAATGCTACATCGTAGGAAGTAGTTCTCGCATTCCTCACACTTTCTAATTATGGGGTTCGCTGTTAATGCCGACTCTCCACGCGTAGTAATCGATCTCGACACAATCAGCAAAAGATATAATTTTAGCAGAGCGTGGTTTCGATCCACGGACCTCTGGGTTATGGGCCCAGCACGCTTCCACTGCGCCACTCTGCTGTGTGGGGGTGTTCTAGCTCTTCGTCACATCACGTGGGACACTTGGACAGTGTTGTCTGCGTGGCTTTCACACGCGTACATTTAATTGCGCAACATCTCCTACAGCTCTCAGCTTGACTTGTCTCGACTTTGCTCGACTGACGCTACGCTGACGCTTGCAGGCAGCGGCATTTACCACCATCACCTCGACATGCAGCTGCGAGATGCACAGGAATAACACTGCACTCCTCGATGCGGCGACATACGAAATCCACTGCCGAGCTGCGCGTTGGCAACTAACAAAATGCCGACCGTGCCAGGATCAGAAGCTGGAATCTTCCGATCCGTTGTCAGACGCGTTATCCCTTGCGCCATAGGGCCACGGACTGTGTCTCGTTCTACGAGACAAGTGCACCTCTCTAAGAAACGTGTTCTTCAGGGCTCTGCAAGCTCCCAAGGAAGGCACTTCTCGTCCAGCGGCGTGGTCGCGGTGCGCTTGCAGAGCTTGGACCTTGCCACATATCTGCGCCCGCTGTTCGACAGGTAGCAGGAGGCAAGGCGCGCGTTTTTCTGCGTTTTTTCGTTGACTAGAGGCAGTTGATGTGCATGTAAGCGTAGCATATGAAACACGAATAGCACGAAGCATTCGTAGTTAGGTGCCAAAGTCGCAGTGTGGCCGCAGGTGGCGATCGTATGTATTTGTGGCCACCACTGGTTTGCAGCAAAGTGAATATGGCTAATTGAGAGCGTTTGGCTGTAGCCCCAGTGGCGCAATTGGTTAGCGCACGGTACTTATAAGGCAGTAGCCGTGAGCAATGCCGGGGTTGTAATTCGAGCCTCACCTGGGGCATACTTTTATGTCGTAACAGCTGACAGCATCTGGAGGCTAGATTTCAGATGTATCAGCTACGCCAACAAGTTTAATGTGCATTATATGCGGTAGGTGCGTCTTCCTCGGTAGTATAGTGGTTAGTATCCCCGCCTGTCACGCGGGAGACCGGGGTTCGATTCCCCGCCGGGGAGGCGCGACTTTTATCTCACAAATCTGCTCGAGTGTTGCGCGTGTGGGGTGGAAGAGCATTAACTTTGCCATTAACTTGCTGCAAAATGCTACATCGTAGGAAGTAGTTCTCGCATTCCTCACACTTTCTAATTATGGGGTTCGCTGTTAATGCCGACTCTCCACGCGTAGTAATCGATCTCGACACAATCAGCAAAAGATATAATTTTAGCAGAGCGTGGTTTCGATCCACGGACCTCTGGGTTATGGGCCCAGCACGCTTCCACTGCGCCACTCTGCTGTGTGGGGGTGTTCTAGCTCTTCGTCACATCACGTGGGACACTTGGACAGTGTTGTCTGCGTGGCTTTCACACGCGTACATTTAATTGCGCAACATCTCCTACAGCTCTCAGCTTGACTTGTCTCGACTTTGCTCGACTGACGCTACGCTGACGCTTGCAGGCAGCGGCATTTACCACCATCACCTCGACATGCAGCTGCGAGATGCACAGGAATAACACTGCACTCCTCGATGCGGCGACATACGAAATCCACTGCCGAGCTGCGCGTTGGCAACTAACAAAATGCCGACCGTGCCAGGATCAGAAGCTGGAATCTTCCGATCCGTTGTCAGACGCGTTATCCCTTGCGCCATAGGGCCACGGACTGTGTCTCGTTCTACGAGACAAGTGCACCTCTCTAAGAAACGTGTTCTTCAGGGCTCTGCAAGCTCCCAAGGAAGGCACTTCTCGTCCAGCGGCGTGGTCGCGGTGCGCTTGCAGAGCTTGGACCTTGCCACATATCTGCGCCCGCTGTTCGACAGGTAGCAGGAGGCAAGGCGCGCGTTTTTCTGCGTTTTTTCGTTGACTAGAGGCAGTTGATGTGCATGTAAGCGTAGCATATGAAACACGAATAGCACGAAGCATTCGTAGTTAGGTGCCAAAGTCGCAGTGTGGCCGCAGGTGGCGATCGTATGTATTTGAGGCCACCACTGGTTTGCAGCAAAGTGAATATGGCTAATTGAGAGCGTTTGGCTGTAGCCCCAGTGGCGCAATTGGTTAGCGCACGGTACTTATAAGGCAGTAGCCGTGAGCAATGCCGGGGTTGTAATTCGAGCCTCACCTGGGGCATACTTTTATGTCGTAACAGCTGACAGCATCTGGAGGCTAGATTTCAGATGTATCAGCTACGCCAACAAGTTTAATGTGCATTATATGCGGTAGGTGCGTCTTCCTCGGTAGTATAGTGGTTAGTATCCCCGCCTGTCACGCGGGAGACCGGGGTTCGATTCCCCGCCGGGGAGGCGCGACTTTTATCTCACAAATCTGCTCGAGTGTTGCGCGTGTGGGGTGGAAGAGCATTAACTTTGCCATTAACTTGCTGCAAAATGCTACATCGTAGGAAGTAGTTCTCGCATTCCTCACACTTTCTAATTATGGGGTTCGCTGTTAATGCCGACTCTCCACGCGTAGTAATCGATCTCGACACAATCAGCAAAAGATATAATTTTAGCAGAGCGTGGTTTCGATCCACGGACCTCTGGGTTATGGGCCCAGCACGCTTCCACTGCGCCACTCTGCTGTGTGGGGGTGTTCTAGCTCTTCGTCACATCACGTGGGACACTTGGACAGTGTTGTCTGCGTGGCTTTCACACGCGTACATTTAATTGCGCAACATCTCCTACAGCTCTCAGCTTGACTTGTCTCGACTTTGCTCGACTGACGCTACGCTGACGCTTGCAGGCAGCGGCATTTACCACCATCACCTCGACATGCAGCTGCGAGATGCACAGGAATAACACTGCACTCCTCGATGCGGCGACATACGAAATCCACTGCCGAGCTGCGCGTTGGCAACTAACAAAATGCCGACCGTGCCAGGATCAGAAGCTGGAATCTTCCGATCCGTTGTCAGACGCGTTATCCCTTGCGCCATAGGGCCACGGACTGTGTCTCGTTCTACGAGACAAGTGCACCTCTCTAAGAAACGTGTTCTTCAGGGCTCTGCAAGCTCCCAAGGAAGGCACTTCTCGTCCAGCGGCGTGGTCGCGGTGCGCTTGCAGAGCTTGGACCTTGCCACATATCTGCGCCCGCTGTTCGACAGGTAGCAGGAGGCAAGGCGCGCGTTTTTCTGCGTTTTTTCGTTGACTAGAGGCAGTTGATGTGCATGTAAGCGTAGCATATGAAACACGAATAGCACGAAGCATTCGTAGTTAGGTGCCAAAGTCGCAGTGTGGCCGCAGGTGGCGATCGTATGTATTTGTGGCCACCACTGGTTTGCAGCAAAGTGAATATGGCTAATTGAGAGCGTTTGGCTGTAGCCCCAGTGGCGCAATTGGTTAGCGCACGGTACTTATAAGGCAGTAGCCGTGAGCAATGCCGGGGTTGTAATTCGAGCCTCACCTGGGGCATACTTTTATGTCGTAACAGCTGACAGCATCTGGAGGCTAGATTTCAGATGTATCAGCTACGCCAACAAGTTTAATGTGCATTATATGCGGTAGGTGCGTCTTCCTCGGTAGTATAGTGGTTAGTATCCCCGCCTGTCACGCGGGAGACCGGGGTTCGATTCCCCGCCGGGGAGGCGCGACTTTTATCTCACAAATCTGCTCGAGTGTTGCGCGTGTGGGGTGGAAGAGCATTAACTTTGCCATTAACTTGCTGCAAAATGCTACATCGTAGGAAGTAGTTCTCGCATTCCTCACACTTTCTAATTATGGGGTTCGCTGTTAATGCCGACTCTCCACGCGTAGTAATCGATCTCGACACAATCAGCAAAAGATATAATTTTAGCAGAGCGTGGTTTCGATCCACGGACCTCTGGGTTATGGGCCCAGCACGCTTCCACTGCGCCACTCTGCTGTGTGGGGGTGTTCTAGCTCTTCGTCACATCACGTGGGACACTTGGACAGTGTTGTCTGCGTGGCTTTCACACGCGTACATTTAATTGCGCAACATCTCCTACAGCTCTCAGCTTGACTTGTCTCGACTTTGCTCGACTGACGCTACGCTGACGCTTGCAGGCAGCGGCATTTACCACCATCACCTCGACATGCAGCTGCGAGATGCACAGGAATAACACTGCACTCCTCGATGCGGCGACATACGAAATCCACTGCCGAGCTGCGCGTTGGCAACTAACAAAATGCCGACCGTGCCAGGATCAGAAGCTGGAATCTTCCGATCCGTTGTCAGACGCGTTATCCCTTGCGCCATAGGGCCACGGACTGTGTCTCGTTCTACGAGACAAGTGCACCTCTCTAAGAAACGTGTTCTTCAGGGCTCTGCAAGCTCCCAAGGAAGGCACTTCTCGTCCAGCGGCGTGGTCGCGGTGCGCTTGCAGAGCTTGGACCTTGCCACATATCTGCGCCCGCTGTTCGACAGGTAGCAGGAGGCAAGGCGCGCGTTTTTCTGCGTTTTTTCGTTGACTAGAGGCAGTTGATGTGCATGTAAGCGTAGCATATGAAACACGAATAGCACGAAGCATTCGTAGTTAGGTGCCAAAGTCGCAGTGTGGCCGCAGGTGGCGATCGTATGTATTTGTGGCCACCACTGGTTTGCAGCAAAGTGAATATGGCTAATTGAGAGCGTTTGGCTGTAGCCCCAGTGGCGCAATTGGTTAGCGCACGGTACTTATAAGGCAGTAGCCGTGAGCAATGCCGGGGTTGTAATTCGAGCCTCACCTGGGGCATACTTTTATGTCGTAACAGCTGACAGCATCTGGAGGCTAGATTTCAGATGTATCAGCTACGCCAACAAGTTTAATGTGCATTATATGCGGTAGGTGCGTCTTCCTCGGTAGTATAGTGGTTAGTATCCCCGCCTGTCACGCGGGAGACCGGGGTTCGATTCCCCGCCGGGGAGGCGCGACTTTTATCTCACAAATCTGCTCGAGTGTTGCGCGTGTGGGGTGGAAGAGCATTAACTTTGCCATTAACTTGCTGCAAAATGCTACATCGTAGGAAGTAGTTCTCGCATTCCTCACACTTTCTAATTATGGGGTTCGCTGTTAATGCCGACTCTCCACGCGTAGTAATCGATCTCGACACAATCAGCAAAAGATATAATTTTAGCAGAGCGTGGTTTCGATCCACGGACCTCTGGGTTATGGGCCCAGCACGCTTCCACTGCGCCACTCTGCTGTGTGGGGGTGTTCTAGCTCTTCGTCACATCACGTGGGACACTTGGACAGTGTTGTCTGCGTGGCTTTCACACGCGTACATTTAATTGCGCAACATCTCCTACAGCTCTCAGCTTGACTTGTCTCGACTTTGCTCGACTGACGCTACGCTGACGCTTGCAGGCAGCGGCATTTACCACCATCACCTCGACATGCAGCTGCGAGATGCACAGGAATAACACTGCACTCCTCGATGCGGCGACATACGAAATCCACTGCCGAGCTGCGCGTTGGCAACTAACAAAATGCCGACCGTGCCAGGATCAGAAGCTGGAATCTTCCGATCCGTTGTCAGACGCGTTATCCCTTACGCCATAGGGCCACGGACTGTGTCTCGTTCTACGAGACAAGTGCACCTCTCTAAGAAACGTGTTCTTCAGGGCTCTGCAAGCTCCCAAGGAAGGCACTTCTCGTCCAGCGGCGTGGTCGCGGTGCGCTTGCAGAGCTTGGACCTTGCCACATATCTGCGCCCGCTGTTCGACAGGTAGCAGGAGGCAAGGCGCGCGTTTTTCTGCGTTTTTTCGTTGACTAGAGGCAGTTGATGTGCATGTAAGCGTAGCATATGAAACACGAATAGCACGAAGCATTCGTAGTTAGGTGCCAAAGTCGCAGTGTGGCCGCAGGTGGCGATCGTATGTATTTGTGGCCACCACTGGTTTGCAGCAAAGTGAATATGGCTAATTGAGAGCGTTTGGCTGTAGCCCCAGTGGCGCAATTGGTTAGCGCACGGTACTTATAAGGCAGTAGCCGTGAGCAATGCCGGGGTTGTAATTCGAGCCTCACCTGGGGCATACTTTTATGTCGTAACAGCTGACAGCATCTGGAGGCTAGATTTCAGATGTATCAGCTACGCCAACAAGTTTAATGTGCATTATATGCGGTAGGTGCGTCTTCCTCGGTAGTATAGTGGTTAGTATCCCCGCCTGTCACGCGGGAGACCGGGGTTCGATTCCCCGCCGGGGAGGCGCGACTTTTATCTCACAAATCTGCTCGAGTGTTGCGCGTGTGGGGTGGAAGAGCATTAACTTTGCCATTAACTTGCTGCAAAATGCTACATCGTAGGAAGTAGTTCTCGCATTCCTCACACTTTCTAATTATGGGGTTCGCTGTTAATGCCGACTCTCCACGCGTAGTAATCGATCTCGACACAATCAGCAAAAGATATAATTTTAGCAGAGCGTGGTTTCGATCCACGGACCTCTGGGTTATGGGCCCAGCACGCTTCCACTGCGCCACTCTGCTGTGTGGGGGTGTTCTAGCTCTTCGTCACATCACGTGGGACACTTGGACAGTGTTGTCTGCGTGGCTTTCACACGCGTACATTTAATTGCGCAACATCTCCTACAGCTCTCAGCTTGACTTGTCTCGACTTTGCTCGACTGACGCTACGCTGACGCTTGCAGGCAGCGGCATTTACCACCATCACCTCGACATGCAGCTGCGAGATGCACAGGAATAACACTGCACTCCTCGATGCGGCGACATACGAAATCCACTGCCGAGCTGCGCGTTGGCAACTAACAAAATGCCGACCGTGCCAGGATCAGAAGCTGGAATCTTCCGATCCGTTGTCAGACGCGTTATCCCTTGCGCCATAGGGCCACGGACTGTGTCTCGTTCTACGAGACAAGTGCACCTCTCTAAGAAACGTGTTCTTCAGGGCTCTGCAAGCTCCCAAGGAAGGCACTTCTCGTCCAGCGGCGTGGTCGCGGTGCGCTTGCAGAGCTTGGACCTTGCCACATATCTGCGCCCGCTGTTCGACAGGTAGCAGGAGGCAAGGCGCGCGTTTTTCTGCGTTTTTTCGTTGACTAGAGGCAGTTGATGTGCATGTAAGCGTAGCATATGAAACACGAATAGCACGAAGCATTCGTAGTTAGGTGCCAAAGTCGCAGTGTGGCCGCAGGTGGCGATCGTATGTATTTGTGGCCACCACTGGTTTGCAGCAAAGTGAATATGGCTAATTGAGAGCGTTTGGCTGTAGCCCCAGTGGCGCAATTGGTTAGCGCACGGTACTTATAAGGCAGTAGCCGTGAGCAATGCCGGGGTTGTAATTCGAGCCTCACCTGGGGCATACTTTTATGTCGTAACAGCTGACAGCATCTGGAGGCTAGATTTCAGATGTATCAGCTACGCCAACAAGTTTAATGTGCATTATATGCGGTAGGTGCGTCTTCCTCGGTAGTATAGTGGTTAGTATCCCCGCCTGTCACGCGGGAGACCGGGGTTCGATTCCCCGCCGGGGAGGCGCGACTTTTATCTCACAAATCTGCTCGAGTGTTGCGCGTGTGGGGTGGAAGAGCATTAACTTTGCCATTAACTTGCTGCAAAATGCTACATCGTAGGAAGTAGTTCTCGCATTCCTCACACTTTCTAATTATGGGGTTCGCTGTTAATGCCGACTCTCCACGCGTAGTAATCGATCTCGACACAATCAGCAAAAGATATAATTTTAGCAGAGCGTGGTTTCGATCCACGGACCTCTGGGTTATGGGCCCAGCACGCTTCCACTGCGCCACTCTGCTGTGTGGGGGTGTTCTAGCTCTTCGTCACATCACGTGGGACACTTGGACAGTGTTGTCTGCGTGGCTTTCACACGCGTACATTTAATTGCGCAACATCTCCTACAGCTCTCAGCTTGACTTGTCTCGACTTTGCTCGACTGACGCTACGCTGACGCTTGCAGGCAGCGGCATTTACCACCATCACCTCGACATGCAGCTGCGAGATGCACAGGAATAACACTGCACTCCTCGATGCGGCGACATACGAAATCCACTGCCGAGCTGCGCGTTGGCAACTAACAAAATGCCGACCGTGCCAGGATCAGAAGCTGGAATCTTCCGATCCGTTGTCAGACGCGTTATCCCTTACGCCATAGGGCCACGGACTGTGTCTCGTTCTACGAGACAAGTGCACCTCTCTAAGAAACGTGTTCTTCAGGGCTCTGCAAGCTCCCAAGGAAGGCACTTCTCGTCCAGCGGCGTGGTCGCGGTGCGCTTGCAGAGCTTGGACCTTGCCACATATCTGCGCCCGCTGTTCGACAGGTAGCAGGAGGCAAGGCGCGCGTTTTTCTGCGTTTTTTCGTTGACTAGAGGCAGTTGATGTGCATGTAAGCGTAGCATATGAAACACGAATAGCACGAAGCATTCGTAGTTAGGTGCCAAAGTCGCAGTGTGGCCGCAGGTGGCGATCGTATGTATTTGTGGCCACCACTGGTTTGCAGCAAAGTGAATATGGCTAATTGAGAGCGTTTGGCTGTAGCCCCAGTGGCGCAATTGGTTAGCGCACGGTACTTATAAGGCAGTAGCCGTGAGCAATGCCGGGGTTGTAATTCGAGCCTCACCTGGGGCATACTTTTATGTCGTAACAGCTGACAGCATCTGGAGGCTAGATTTCAGATGTATCAGCTACGCCAACAAGTTTAATGTGCATTATATGCGGTAGGTGCGTCTTCCTCGGTAGTATAGTGGTTAGTATCCCCGCCTGTCACGCGGGAGACCGGGGTTCGATTCCCCGCCGGGGAGGCGCGACTTTTATCTCACAAATCTGCTCGAGTGTTGCGCGTGTGGGGTGGAAGAGCATTAACTTTGCCATTAACTTGCTGCAAAATGCTACATCGTAGGAAGTAGTTCTCGCATTCCTCACACTTTCTAATTATGGGGTTCGCTGTTAATGCCGACTCTCCACGCGTAGTAATCGATCTCGACACAATCAGCAAAAGATATAATTTTAGCAGAGCGTGGTTTCGATCCACGGACCTCTGGGTTATGGGCCCAGCACGCTTCCACTGCGCCACTCTGCTGTGTGGGGGTGTTCTAGCTCTTCGTCACATCACGTGGGACACTTGGACAGTGTTGTCTGCGTGGCTTTCACACGCGTACATTTAATTCCGCAACATCTCCTACAGCTCTCAGCTTGACTTGTCTCGACTTTGCTCGACTGATGCTACGCTGACGCTTGCAGGCAGCGGCATTTACCACCATCACCTCGACATGCAGCTGCGAGATGCACAGGAATAACACTGCACTCCTCGATGCGGCGACATACGAAATCCACTGCCGAGCTGCGCGTTGGCAACTAACAAAATGCCGACCGTGCCAGGATCAGAAGCTGGAATCTTCCGATCCGTTGTCAGACGCGTTATCCCTTACGCCATAGGGCCACGGACTGTGTCTCGTTCTACGAGACAAGTGCACCTCTCTAAGAAACGTGTTCTTCAGGGCTCTGCAAGCTCCCAAGGAAGGCACTTCTCGTCCAGCGGCGTGGTCGCGGTGCGCTTGCAGAGCTTGGACCTTGCCACATATCTGCGCCCGCTGTTCGACAGGTAGCAGGAGGCAAGGCGCGCGTTTTTCTGCGTTTTTTCGTTGACTAGAGGCAGTTGATGTGCATGTAAGCGTAGCATATGAAACACGAATAGCACGAAGCATTCGTAGTTAGGTGCCAAAGTCGCAGTGTGGCCGCAGGTGGCGATCGTATGTATTTGTGGCCACCACTGGTTTGCAGCAAAGTGAATATGGCTAATTGAGAGCGTTTGGCTGTAGCCCCAGTGGCGCAATTGGTTAGCGCACGGTACTTATAAGGCAGTAGCCGTGAGCAATGCCGGGGTTGTAATTCGAGCCTCACCTGGGGCATACTTTTATGTCGTAACAGCTGACAGCATCTGGAGGCTAGATTTCAGATGTATCAGCTACGCCAACAAGTTTAATGTGCATTATATGCGGTAGGTGCGTCTTCCTCGGTAGTATAGTGGTTAGTATCCCCGCCTGTCACGCGGGAGACCGGGGTTCGATTCCCCGCCGGGGAGGCGCGACTTTTATCTCACAAATCTGCTCGAGTGTTGCGCGTGTGGGGTGGAAGAGCATTAACTTTGCCATTAACTTGCTGCAAAATGCTACATCGTAGGAAGTAGTTCTCGCATTCCTCACACTTTCTAATTATGGGGTTCGCTGTTAATGCCGACTCTCCACGCGTAGTAATCGATCTCGACACAATCAGCAAAAGATATAATTTTAGCAGAGCGTGGTTTCGATCCACGGACCTCTGGGTTATGGGCCCAGCACGCTTCCACTGCGCCACTCTGCTGTGTGGGGGTGTTCTAGCTCTTCGTCACATCACGTGGGACACTTGGACAGTGTTGTCTGCGTGGCTTTCACACGCGTACATTTAATTGCGCAACATCTCCTACAGCTCTCAGCTTGACTTGTCTCGACTTTGCTCGACTGACGCTACGCTGACGCTTGCAGGCAGCGGCATTTACCACCATCACCTCGACATGCAGCTGCGAGATGCACAGGAATAACACTGCACTCCTCGATGCGGCGACATACGAAATCCACTGCCGAGCTGCGCGTTGGCAACTAACAAAATGCCGACCGTGCCAGGATCAGAAGCTGGAATCTTCCGATCCGTTGTCAGACGCGTTATCCCTTGCGCCATAGGGCCACGGACTGTGTCTCGTTCTACGAGACAAGTGCACCTCTCTAAGAAACGTGTTCTTCAGGGCTCTGCAAGCTCCCAAGGAAGGCACTTCTCGTCCAGCGGCGTGGTCGCGGTGCGCTTGCAGAGCTTGGACCTTGCCACATATCTGCGCCCGCTGTTCGACAGGTAGCAGGAGGCAAGGCGCGCGTTTTTCTGCGTTTTTTCGTTGACTAGAGGCAGTTGATGTGCATGTAAGCGTAGCATATGAAACACGAATAGCACGAAGCATTCGTAGTTAGGTGCCAAAGTCGCAGTGTGGCCGCAGGTGGCGATCGTATGTATTTGTGGCCACCACTGGTTTGCAGCAAAGTGAATATGGCTAATTGAGAGCGTTTGGCTGTAGCCCCAGTGGCGCAATTGGTTAGCGCACGGTACTTATAAGGCAGTAGCCGTGAGCAATGCCGGGGTTGTAATTCGAGCCTCACCTGGGGCATACTTTTATGTCGTAACAGCTGACAGCATCTGGAGGCTAGATTTCAGATGTATCAGCTACGCCAACAAGTTTAATGTGCATTATATGCGGTAGGTGCGTCTTCCTCGGTAGTATAGTGGTTAGTATCCCCGCCTGTCACGCGGGAGACCGGGGTTCGATTCCCCGCCGGGGAGGCGCGACTTTTATCTCACAAATCTGCTCGAGTGTTGCGCGTGTGGGGTGGAAGAGCATTAACTTTGCCATTAACTTGCTGCAAAATGCTACATCGTAGGAAGTAGTTCTCGCATTCCTCACACTTTCTAATTATGGGGTTCGCTGTTAATGCCGACTCTCCACGCGTAGTAATCGATCTCGACACAATCAGCAAAAGATATAATTTTAGCAGAGCGTGGTTTCGATCCACGGACCTCTGGGTTATGGGCCCAGCACGCTTCCACTGCGCCACTCTGCTGTGTGGGGGTGTTCTAGCTCTTCGTCACATCACGTGGGACACTTGGACAGTGTTGTCTGCGTGGCTTTCACACGCGTACATTTAATTGCGCAACATCTCCTACAGCTCTCAGCTTGACTTGTCTCGACTTTGCTCGACTGACGCTACGCTGACGCTTGCAGGCAGCGGCATTTACCACCATCACCTCGACATGCAGCTGCGAGATGCACAGGAATAACACTGCACTCCTCGATGCGGCGACATACGAAATCCACTGCCGAGCTGCGCGTTGGCAACTAACAAAATGCCGACCGTGCCAGGATCAGAAGCTGGAATCTTCCGATCCGTTGTCAGACGCGTTATCCCTTGCGCCATAGGGCCACGGACTGTGTCTCGTTCTACGAGACAAGTGCACCTCTCTAAGAAACGTGTTCTTCAGGGCTCTGCAAGCTCCCAAGGAAGGCACTTCTCGTCCAGCGGCGTGGTCGCGGTGCGCTTGCAGAGCTTGGACCTTGCCACATATCTGCGCCCGCTGTTCGACAGGTAGCAGGAGGCAAGGCGCGCGTTTTTCTGCGTTTTTTCGTTGACTAGAGGCAGTTGATGTGCATGTAAGCGTAGCATATGAAACACGAATAGCACGAAGCATTCGTAGTTAGGTGCCAAAGTCGCAGTGTGGCCGCAGGTGGCGATCGTATGTATTTGTGGCCACCACTGGTTTGCAGCAAAGTGAATATGGCTAATTGAGAGCGTTTGGCTGTAGCCCCAGTGGCGCAATTGGTTAGCGCACGGTACTTATAAGGCAGTAGCCGTGAGCAATGCCGGGGTTGTAATTCGAGCCTCACCTGGGGCATACTTTTATGTCGTAACAGCTGACAGCATCTGGAGGCTAGATTTCAGATGTATCAGCTACGCCAACAAGTTTAATGTGCATTATATGCGGTAGGTGCGTCTTCCTCGGTAGTATAGTGGTTAGTATCCCCGCCTGTCACGCGGGAGACCGGGGTTCGATTCCCCGCCGGGGAGGCGCGACTTTTATCTCACAAATCTGCTCGAGTGTTGCGCGTGTGGGGTGGAAGAGCATTAACTTTGCCATTAACTTGCTGCAAAATGCTACATCGTAGGAAGTAGTTCTCGCATTCCTCACACTTTCTAATTATGGGGTTCGCTGTTAATGCCGACTCTCCACGCGTAGTAATCGATCTCGACACAATCAGCAAAAGATATAATTTTAGCAGAGCGTGGTTTCGATCCACGGACCTCTGGGTTATGGGCCCAGCACGCTTCCACTGCGCCACTCTGCTGTGTGGGGGTGTTCTAGCTCTTCGTCACATCACGTGGGACACTTGGACAGTGTTGTCTGCGTGGCTTTCACACGCGTACATTTAATTCCGCAACATCTCCTACAGCTCTCAGCTTGACTTGTCTCGACTTTGCTCGACTGATGCTACGCTGACGCTTGCAGGCAGCGGCATTTACCACCATCACCTCGACATGCAGCTGCGAGATGCACAGGAATAACACTGCACTCCTCGATGCGGCGACATACGAAATCCACTGCCGAGCTGCGCGTTGGCAACTAACAAAATGCCGACCGTGCCAGGATCAGAAGCTGGAATCTTCCGATCCGTTGTCAGACGCGTTATCCCTTACGCCATAGGGCCACGGACTGTGTCTCGTTCTACGAGACAAGTGCACCTCTCTAAGAAACGTGTTCTTCAGGGCTCTGCAAGCTCCCAAGGAAGGCACTTCTCGTCCAGCGGCGTGGTCGCGGTGCGCTTGCAGAGCTTGGACCTTGCCACATATCTGCGCCCGCTGTTCGACAGGTAGCAGGAGGCAAGGCGCGCGTTTTTCTGCGTTTTTTCGTTGACTAGAGGCAGTTGATGTGCATGTAAGCGTAGCATATGAAACACGAATAGCACGAAGCATTCGTAGTTAGGTGCCAAAGTCGCAGTGTGGCCGCAGGTGGCGATCGTATGTATTTGTGGCCACCACTGGTTTGCAGCAAAGTGAATATGGCTAATTGAGAGCGTTTGGCTGTAGCCCCAGTGGCGCAATTGGTTAGCGCACGGTACTTATAAGGCAGTAGCCGTGAGCAATGCCGGGGTTGTAATTCGAGCCTCACCTGGGGCATACTTTTATGTCGTAACAGCTGACAGCATCTGGAGGCTAGATTTCAGATGTATCAGCTACGCCAACAAGTTTAATGTGCATTATATGCGGTAGGTGCGTCTTCCTCGGTAGTATAGTGGTTAGTATCCCCGCCTGTCACGCGGGAGACCGGGGTTCGATTCCCCGCCGGGGAGGCGCGACTTTTATCTCACAAATCTGCTCGAGTGTTGCGCGTGTGGGGTGGAAGAGCATTAACTTTGCCATTAACTTGCTGCAAAATGCTACATCGTAGGAAGTAGTTCTCGCATTCCTCACACTTTCTAATTATGGGGTTCGCTGTTAATGCCGACTCTCCACGCGTAGTAATCGATCTCGACACAATCAGCAAAAGATATAATTTTAGCAGAGCGTGGTTTCGATCCACGGACCTCTGGGTTATGGGCCCAGCACGCTTCCACTGCGCCACTCTGCTGTGTGGGGGTGTTCTAGCTCTTCGTCACATCACGTGGGACACTTGGACAGTGTTGTCTGCGTGGCTTTCACACGCGTACATTTAATTGCGCAACATCTCCTACAGCTCTCAGCTTGACTTGTCTCGACTTTGCTCGACTGACGCTACGCTGACGCTTGCAGGCAGCGGCATTTACCACCATCACCTCGACATGCAGCTGCGAGATGCACAGGAATAACACTGCACTCCTCGATGCGGCGACATACGAAATCCACTGCCGAGCTGCGCGTTGGCAACTAACAAAATGCCGACCGTGCCAGGATCAGAAGCTGGAATCTTCCGATCCGTTGTCAGACGCGTTATCCCTTGCGCCATAGGGCCACGGACTGTGTCTCGTTCTACGAGACAAGTGCACCTCTCTAAGAAACGTGTTCTTCAGGGCTCTGCAAGCTCCCAAGGAAGGCACTTCTCGTCCAGCGGCGTGGTCGCGGTGCGCTTGCAGAGCTTGGACCTTGCCACATATCTGCGCCCGCTGTTCGACAGGTAGCAGGAGGCAAGGCGCGCGTTTTTCTGCGTTTTTTCGTTGACTAGAGGCAGTTGATGTGCATGTAAGCGTAGCATATGAAACACGAATAGCACGAAGCATTCGTAGTTAGGTGCCAAAGTCGCAGTGTGGCCGCAGGTGGCGATCGTATGTATTTGTGGCCACCACTGGTTTGCAGCAAAGTGAATATGGCTAATTGAGAGCGTTTGGCTGTAGCCCCAGTGGCGCAATTGGTTAGCGCACGGTACTTATAAGGCAGTAGCCGTGAGCAATGCCGGGGTTGTAATTCGAGCCTCACCTGGGGCATACTTTTATGTCGTAACAGCTGACAGCATCTGGAGGCTAGATTTCAGATGTATCAGCTACGCCAACAAGTTTAATGTGCATTATATGCGGTAGGTGCGTCTTCCTCGGTAGTATAGTGGTTAGTATCCCCGCCTGTCACGCGGGAGACCGGGGTTCGATTCCCCGCCGGGGAGGCGCGACTTTTATCTCACAAATCTGCTCGAGTGTTGCGCGTGTGGGGTGGAAGAGCATTAACTTTGCCATTAACTTGCTGCAAAATGCTACATCGTAGGAAGTAGTTCTCGCATTCCTCACACTTTCTAATTATGGGGTTCGCTGTTAATGCCGACTCTCCACGCGTAGTAATCGATCTCGACACAATCAGCAAAAGATATAATTTTAGCAGAGCGTGGTTTCGATCCACGGACCTCTGGGTTATGGGCCCAGCACGCTTCCACTGCGCCACTCTGCTGTGTGGGGGTGTTCTAGCTCTTCGTCACATCACGTGGGACACTTGGACAGTGTTGTCTGCGTGGCTTTCACACGCGTACATTTAATTGCGCAACATCTCCTACAGCTCTCAGCTTGACTTGTCTCGACTTTGCTCGACTGACGCTACGCTGACGCTTGCAGGCAGCGGCATTTACCACCATCACCTCGACATGCAGCTGCGAGATGCACAGGAATAACACTGCACTCCTCGATGCGGCGACATACGAAATCCACTGCCGAGCTGCGCGTTGGCAACTAACAAAATGCCGACCGTGCCAGGATCAGAAGCTGGAATCTTCCGATCCGTTGTCAGACGCGTTATCCCTTGCGCCATAGGGCCACGGACTGTGTCTCGTTCTACGAGACAAGTGCACCTCTCTAAGAAACGTGTTCTTCAGGGCTCTGCAAGCTCCCAAGGAAGGCACTTCTCGTCCAGCGGCGTGGTCGCGGTGCGCTTGCAGAGCTTGGACCTTGCCACATATCTGCGCCCGCTGTTCGACAGGTAGCAGGAGGCAAGGCGCGCGTTTTTCTGCGTTTTTTCGTTGACTAGAGGCAGTTGATGTGCATGTAAGCGTAGCATATGAAACACGAATAGCACGAAGCATTCGTAGTTAGGTGCCAAAGTCGCAGTGTGGCCGCAGGTGGCGATCGTATGTATTTGTGGCCACCACTGGTTTGCAGCAAAGTGAATATGGCTAATTGAGAGCGTTTGGCTGTAGCCCCAGTGGCGCAATTGGTTAGCGCACGGTACTTATAAGGCAGTAGCCGTGAGCAATGCCGGGGTTGTAATTCGAGCCTCACCTGGGGCATACTTTTATGTCGTAACAGCTGACAGCATCTGGAGGCTAGATTTCAGATGTATCAGCTACGCCAACAAGTTTAATGTGCATTATATGCGGTAGGTGCGTCTTCCTCGGTAGTATAGTGGTTAGTATCCCCGCCTGTCACGCGGGAGACCGGGGTTCGATTCCCCGCCGGGGAGGCGCGACTTTTATCTCACAAATCTGCTCGAGTGTTGCGCGTGTGGGGTGGAAGAGCATTAACTTTGCCATTAACTTGCTGCAAAATGCTACATCGTAGGAAGTAGTTCTCGCATTCCTCACACTTTCTAATTATGGGGTTCGCTGTTAATGCCGACTCTCCACGCGTAGTAATCGATCTCGACACAATCAGCAAAAGATATAATTTTAGCAGAGCGTGGTTTCGATCCACGGACCTCTGGGTTATGGGCCCAGCACGCTTCCACTGCGCCACTCTGCTGTGTGGGGGTGTTCTAGCTCTTCGTCACATCACGTGGGACACTTGGACAGTGTTGTCTGCGTGGCTTTCACACGCGTACATTTAATTGCGCAACATCTCCTACAGCTCTCAGCTTGACTTGTCTCGACTTTGCTCGACTGACGCTACGCTGACGCTTGCAGGCAGCGGCATTTACCACCATCACCTCGACATGCAGCTGCGAGATGCACAGGAATAACACTGCACTCCTCGATGCGGCGACATACGAAATCCACTGCCGAGCTGCGCGTTGGCAACTAACAAAATGCCGACCGTGCCAGGATCAGAAGCTGGAATCTTCCGATCCGTTGTCAGACGCGTTATCCCTTGCGCCATAGGGCCACGGACTGTGTCTCGTTCTACGAGACAAGTGCACCTCTCTAAGAAACGTGTTCTTCAGGGCTCTGCAAGCTCCCAAGGAAGGCACTTCTCGTCCAGCGGCGTGGTCGCGGTGCGCTTGCAGAGCTTGGACCTTGCCACATATCTGCGCCCGCTGTTCGACAGGTAGCAGGAGGCAAGGCGCGCGTTTTTCTGCGTTTTTTCGTTGACTAGAGGCAGTTGATGTGCATGTAAGCGTAGCATATGAAACACGAATAGCACGAAGCATTCGTAGTTAGGTGCCAAAGTCGCAGTGTGGCCGCAGGTGGCGATCGTATGTATTTGTGGCCACCACTGGTTTGCAGCAAAGTGAATATGGCTAATTGAGAGCGTTTGGCTGTAGCCCCAGTGGCGCAATTGGTTAGCGCACGGTACTTATAAGGCAGTAGCCGTGAGCAATGCCGGGGTTGTAATTCGAGCCTCACCTGGGGCATACTTTTATGTCGTAACAGCTGACAGCATCTGGAGGCTAGATTTCAGATGTATCAGCTACGCCAACAAGTTTAATGTGCATTATATGCGGTAGGTGCGTCTTCCTCGGTAGTATAGTGGTTAGTATCCCCGCCTGTCACGCGGGAGACCGGGGTTCGATTCCCCGCCGGGGAGGCGCGACTTTTATCTCACAAATCTGCTCGAGTGTTGCGCGTGTGGGGTGGAAGAGCATTAACTTTGCCATTAACTTGCTGCAAAATGCTACATCGTAGGAAGTAGTTCTCGCATTCCTCACACTTTCTAATTATGGGGTTCGCTGTTAATGCCGACTCTCCACGCGTAGTAATCGATCTCGACACAATCAGCAAAAGATATAATTTTAGCAGAGCGTGGTTTCGATCCACGGACCTCTGGGTTATGGGCCCAGCACGCTTCCACTGCGCCACTCTGCTGTGTGGGGGTGTTCTAGCTCTTCGTCACATCACGTGGGACACTTGGACAGTGTTGTCTGCGTGGCTTTCACACGCGTACATTTAATTGCGCAACATCTCCTACAGCTCTCAGCTTGACTTGTCTCGACTTTGCTCGACTGACGCTACGCTGACGCTTGCAGGCAGCGGCATTTACCACCATCACCTCGACATGCAGCTGCGAGATGCACAGGAATAACACTGCACTCCTCGATGCGGCGACATACGAAATCCACTGCCGAGCTGCGCGTTGGCAACTAACAAAATGCCGACCGTGCCAGGATCAGAAGCTGGAATCTTCCGATCCGTTGTCAGACGCGTTATCCCTTGCGCCATAGGGCCACGGACTGTGTCTCGTTCTACGAGACAAGTGCACCTCTCTAAGAAACGTGTTCTTCAGGGCTCTGCAAGCTCCCAAGGAAGGCACTTCTCGTCCAGCGGCGTGGTCGCGGTGCGCTTGCAGAGCTTGGACCTTGCCACATATCTGCGCCCGCTGTTCGACAGGTAGCAGGAGGCAAGGCGCGCGTTTTTCTGCGTTTTTTCGTTGACTAGAGGCAGTTGATGTGCATGTAAGCGTAGCATATGAAACACGAATAGCACGAAGCATTCGTAGTTAGGTGCCAAAGTCGCAGTGTGGCCGCAGGTGGCGATCGTATGTATTTGTGGCCACCACTGGTTTGCAGCAAAGTGAATATGGCTAATTGAGAGCGTTTGGCTGTAGCCCCAGTGGCGCAATTGGTTAGCGCACGGTACTTATAAGGCAGTAGCCGTGAGCAATGCCGGGGTTGTAATTCGAGCCTCACCTGGGGCATACTTTTATGTCGTAACAGCTGACAGCATCTGGAGGCTAGATTTCAGATGTATCAGCTACGCCAACAAGTTTAATGTGCATTATATGCGGTAGGTGCGTCTTCCTCGGTAGTATAGTGGTTAGTATCCCCGCCTGTCACGCGGGAGACCGGGGTTCGATTCCCCGCCGGGGAGGCGCGACTTTTATCTCACAAATCTGCTCGAGTGTTGCGCGTGTGGGGTGGAAGAGCATTAACTTTGCCATTAACTTGCTGCAAAATGCTACATCGTAGGAAGTAGTTCTCGCATTCCTCACACTTTCTAATTATGGGGTTCGCTGTTAATGCCGACTCTCCACGCGTAGTAATCGATCTCGACACAATCAGCAAAAGATATAATTTTAGCAGAGCGTGGTTTCGATCCACGGACCTCTGGGTTATGGGCCCAGCACGCTTCCACTGCGCCACTCTGCTGTGTGGGGGTGTTCTAGCTCTTCGTCACATCACGTGGGACACTTGGACAGTGTTGTCTGCGTGGCTTTCACACGCGTACATTTAATTGCGCAACATCTCCTACAGCTCTCAGCTTGACTTGTCTCGACTTTGCTCGACTGACGCTACGCTGACGCTTGCAGGCAGCGGCATTTACCACCATCACCTCGACATGCAGCTGCGAGATGCACAGGAATAACACTGCACTCCTCGATGCGGCGACATACGAAATCCACTGCCGAGCTGCGCGTTGGCAACTAACAAAATGCCGACCGTGCCAGGATCAGAAGCTGGAATCTTCCGATCCGTTGTCAGACGCGTTATCCCTTACGCCATAGGGCCACGGACTGTGTCTCGTTCTACGAGACAAGTGCACCTCTCTAAGAAACGTGTTCTTCAGGGCTCTGCAAGCTCCCAAGGAAGGCACTTCTCGTCCAGCGGCGTGGTCGCGGTGCGCTTGCAGAGCTTGGACCTTGCCACATATCTGCGCCCGCTGTTCGACAGGTAGCAGGAGGCAAGGCGCGCGTTTTTCTGCGTTTTTTCGTTGACTAGAGGCAGTTGATGTGCATGTAAGCGTAGCATATGAAACACGAATAGCACGAAGCATTCGTAGTTAGGTGCCAAAGTCGCAGTGTGGCCGCAGGTGGCGATCGTATGTATTTGTGGCCACCACTGGTTTGCAGCAAAGTGAATATGGCTAATTGAGAGCGTTTGGCTGTAGCCCCAGTGGCGCAATTGGTTAGCGCACGGTACTTATAAGGCAGTAGCCGTGAGCAATGCCGGGGTTGTAATTCGAGCCTCACCTGGGGCATACTTTTATGTCGTAACAGCTGACAGCATCTGGAGGCTAGATTTCAGATGTATCAGCTACGCCAACAAGTTTAATGTGCATTATATGCGGTAGGTGCGTCTTCCTCGGTAGTATAGTGGTTAGTATCCCCGCCTGTCACGCGGGAGACCGGGGTTCGATTCCCCGCCGGGGAGGCGCGACTTTTATCTCACAAATCTGCTCGAGTGTTGCGCGTGTGGGGTGGAAGAGCATTAACTTTGCCATTAACTTGCTGCAAAATGCTACATCGTAGGAAGTAGTTCTCGCATTCCTCACACTTTCTAATTATGGGGTTCGCTGTTAATGCCGACTCTCCACGCGTAGTAATCGATCTCGACACAATCAGCAAAAGATATAATTTTAGCAGAGCGTGGTTTCGATCCACGGACCTCTGGGTTATGGGCCCAGCACGCTTCCACTGCGCCACTCTGCTGTGTGGGGGTGTTCTAGCTCTTCGTCACATCACGTGGGACACTTGGACAGTGTTGTCTGCGTGGCTTTCACACGCGTACATTTAATTGCGCAACATCTCCTACAGCTCTCAGCTTGACTTGTCTCGACTTTGCTCGACTGACGCTACGCTGACGCTTGCAGGCAGCGGCATTTACCACCATCACCTCGACATGCAGCTGCGAGATGCACAGGAATAACACTGCACTCCTCGATGCGGCGACATACGAAATCCACTGCCGAGCTGCGCGTTGGCAACTAACAAAATGCCGACCGTGCCAGGATCAGAAGCTGGAATCTTCCGATCCGTTGTCAGACGCGTTATCCCTTGCGCCATAGGGCCACGGACTGTGTCTCGTTCTACGAGACAAGTGCACCTCTCTAAGAAACGTGTTCTTCAGGGCTCTGCAAGCTCCCAAGGAAGGCACTTCTCGTCCAGCGGCGTGGTCGCGGTGCGCTTGCAGAGCTTGGACCTTGCCACATATCTGCGCCCGCTGTTCGACAGGTAGCAGGAGGCAAGGCGCGCGTTTTTCTGCGTTTTTTCGTTGACTAGAGGCAGTTGATGTGCATGTAAGCGTAGCATATGAAACACGAATAGCACGAAGCATTCGTAGTTAGGTGCCAAAGTCGCAGTGTGGCCGCAGGTGGCGATCGTATGTATTTGTGGCCACCACTGGTTTGCAGCAAAGTGAATATGGCTAATTGAGAGCGTTTGGCTGTAGCCCCAGTGGCGCAATTGGTTAGCGCACGGTACTTATAAGGCAGTAGCCGTGAGCAATGCCGGGGTTGTAATTCGAGCCTCACCTGGGGCATACTTTTATGTCGTAACAGCTGACAGCATCTGGAGGCTAGATTTCAGATGTATCAGCTACGCCAACAAGTTTAATGTGCATTATATGCGGTAGGTGCGTCTTCCTCGGTAGTATAGTGGTTAGTATCCCCGCCTGTCACGCGGGAGACCGGGGTTCGATTCCCCGCCGGGGAGGCGCGACTTTTATCTCACAAATCTGCTCGAGTGTTGCGCGTGTGGGGTGGAAGAGCATTAACTTTGCCATTAACTTGCTGCAAAATGCTACATCGTAGGAAGTAGTTCTCGCATTCCTCACACTTTCTAATTATGGGGTTCGCTGTTAATGCCGACTCTCCACGCGTAGTAATCGATCTCGACACAATCAGCAAAAGATATAATTTTAGCAGAGCGTGGTTTCGATCCACGGACCTCTGGGTTATGGGCCCAGCACGCTTCCACTGCGCCACTCTGCTGTGTGGGGGTGTTCTAGCTCTTCGTCACATCACGTGGGACACTTGGACAGTGTTGTCTGCGTGGCTTTCACACGCGTACATTTAATTGCGCAACATCTCCTACAGCTCTCAGCTTGACTTGTCTCGACTTTGCTCGACTGACGCTACGCTGACGCTTGCAGGCAGCGGCATTTACCACCATCACCTCGACATGCAGCTGCGAGATGCACAGGAATAACACTGCACTCCTCGATGCGGCGACATACGAAATCCACTGCCGAGCTGCGCGTTGGCAACTAACAAAATGCCGACCGTGCCAGGATCAGAAGCTGGAATCTTCCGATCCGTTGTCAGACGCGTTATCCCTTACGCCATAGGGCCACGGACTGTGTCTCGTTCTACGAGACAAGTGCACCTCTCTAAGAAACGTGTTCTTCAGGGCTCTGCAAGCTCCCAAGGAAGGCACTTCTCGTCCAGCGGCGTGGTCGCGGTGCGCTTGCAGAGCTTGCGACCTTGTGCCACATATCTGCGCCCGCTGTTCGACAGGTAGCAGGAGGCAAGGCGCGCGTTTTTCTGCGTTTTTTCGTTGACTAGAGGCAGTTGATGTGCATGTAAGCGTAGCATATGAAACACGAATAGCACGAAGCATTCGTAGTTAGGTGCCAAAGTCGCAGTGTGGCCGCAGGTGGCGATCGTATGTATTTGTGGCCACCACTGGTTTGCAGCAAAGTGAATATGGCTAATTGAGAGCGTTTGGCTGTAGCCCCAGTGGCGCAATTGGTTAGCGCACGGTACTTATAAGGCAGTAGCCGTGAGCAATGCCGGGGTTGTAATTCGAGCCTCACCTGGGGCATACTTTTATGTCGTAACAGCTGACAGCATCTGGAGGCTAGATTTCAGATGTATCAGCTACGCCAACAAGTTTAATGTGCATTATATGCGGTAGGTGCGTCTTCCTCGGTAGTATAGTGGTTAGTATCCCCGCCTGTCACGCGGGAGACCGGGGTTCGATTCCCCGCCGGGGAGGCGCGACTTTTATCTCACAAATCTGCTCGAGTGTTGCGCGTGTGGGGTGGAAGAGCATTAACTTTGCCATTAACTTGCTGCAAAATGCTACATCGTAGGAAGTAGTTCTCGCATTCCTCACACTTTCTAATTATGGGGTTCGCTGTTAATGCCGACTCTCCACGCGTAGTAATCGATCTCGACACAATCAGCAAAAGATATAATTTTAGCAGAGCGTGGTTTCGATCCACGGACCTCTGGGTTATGGGCCCAGCACGCTTCCACTGCGCCACTCTGCTGTGTGGGGGTGTTCTAGCTCTTCGTCACATCACGTGGGACACTTGGACAGTGTTGTCTGCGTGGCTTTCACACGCGTACATTTAATTGCGCAACATCTCCTACAGCTCTCAGCTTGACTTGTCTCGACTTTGCTCGACTGACGCTACGCTGACGCTTGCAGGCAGCGGCATTTACCACCATCACCTCGACATGCAGCTGCGAGATGCACAGGAATAACACTGCACTCCTCGATGCGGCGACATACGAAATCCACTGCCGAGCTGCGCATTGGCAACTAACAAAATGCCGACAGTGCCAGGATCAGAAGCTGGAATCTTCCGATCCGTTGTCAGACGCGTTATCCCTTGCGCCATAGGGCCACGGACTGTGTCTCGTTCTACGAGACAAGTGCACCTCTCTAAGAAACGTGTTCTTCAGGGCTCTGCAAGCTCCCAAGGAAGGCACTTCTCGTCCAGCGGCGTGGTCGCGGTGCGCTTGCAGAGCTTGGACCTTGCCACATATCTGCGCCCGCTGTTCGACAGGTAGCAGGAGGCAAGGCGCGCGTTTTTCTGCGTTTTTTCGTTGACTAGAGGCAGTTGATGTGCATGTAAGCGTAGCATATGAAACACGAATAGCACGAAGCATTCGTAGTTAGGTGCCAAAGTCGCAGTGTGGCCGCAGGTGGCGATCGTATGTATTTGTGGCCACCACTGGTTTGCAGCAAAGTGAATATGGCTAATTGAGAGCGTTTGGCTGTAGCCCCAGTGGCGCAATTGGTTAGCGCACGGTACTTATAAGGCAGTAGCCGTGAGCAATGCCGGGGTTGTAATTCGAGCCTCACCTGGGGCATACTTTTATGTCGTAACAGCTGACAGCATCTGGAGGCTAGATTTCAGATGTATCAGCTACGCCAACAAGTTTAATGTGCATTATATGCGGTAGGTGCGTCTTCCTCGGTAGTATAGTGGTTAGTATCCCCGCCTGTCACGCGGGAGACCGGGGTTCGATTCCCCGCCGGGGAGGCGCGACTTTTATCTCACAAATCTGCTCGAGTGTTGCGCGTGTGGGGTGGAAGAGCATTAACTTTGCCATTAACTTGCTGCAAAATGCTACATCGTAGGAAGTAGTTCTCGCATTCCTCACACTTTCTAATTATGGGGTTCGCTGTTAATGCCGACTCTCCACGCGTAGTAATCGATCTCGACACAATCAGCAAAAGATATAATTTTAGCAGAGCGTGGTTTCGATCCACGGACCTCTGGGTTATGGGCCCAGCACGCTTCCACTGCGCCACTCTGCTGTGTGGGGGTGTTCTAGCTCTTCGTCACATCACGTGGGACACTTGGACAGTGTTGTCTGCGTGGCTTTCACACGCGTACATTTAATTGCGCAACATCTCCTACAGCTCTCAGCTTGACTTGTCTCGACTTTGCTCGACTGACGCTACGCTGACGCTTGCAGGCAGCGGCATTTACCACCATCACCTCGACATGCAGCTGCGAGATGCACAGGAATAACACTGCACTCCTCGATGCGGCGACATACGAAATCCACTGCCGAGCTGCGCGTTGGCAACTAACAAAATGCCGACAGTGCCAGGATCAGAAGCTGGAATCTTCCGATCCGTTGTCAGACGCGTTATCCCTTGCGCCATAGGGCCACAGACTGTGTCTCGTTCTACGAGACAAGTGCACCTCTCTAAGAAACGTGTTCTTCAGGGCTCTGCAAGCTCCCAAGGAAGGCACTTCTCGTCCAGCGGCGTGGTCGCGGTGCGCTTGCAGAGCTTGGACCTTGCCACATATCTGCGCCCGCTGTTCGACAGGTAGCAGGAGGCAAGGCGCGCGTTTTTCTGCGTTTTTTCGTTGACTAGAGGCAGTTGATGTGCATGTAAGCGTAGCATATGAAACACGAATAGCACGAAGCATTCGTAGTTAGGTGCCAAAGTCGCAGTGTGGCCGCAGGTGGCGATCGTATGTATTTGTGGCCACCACTGGTTTGCAGCAAAGTGAATATGGCTAATTGAGAGCGTTTGGCTGTAGCCCCAGTGGCGCAATTGGTTAGCGCACGGTACTTATAAGGCAGTAGCCGTGAGCAATGCCGGGGTTGTAATTCGAGCCTCACCTGGGGCATACTTTTATGTCGTAACAGCTGACAGCATCTGGAGGCTAGATTTCAGATGTATCAGCTACGCCAACAAGTTTAATGTGCATTATATGCGGTAGGTGCGTCTTCCTCGGTAGTATAGTGGTTAGTATCCCCGCCTGTCACGCGGGAGACCGGGGTTCGATTCCCCGCCGGGGAGGCGCGACTTTTATCTCACAAATCTGCTCGAGTGTTGCGCGTGTGGGGTGGAAGAGCATTAACTTTGCCATTAACTTGCTGCAAAATGCTACATCGTAGGAAGTAGTTCTCGCATTCCTCACACTTTCTAATTATGGGGTTCGCTGTTAATGCCGACTCTCCACGCGTAGTAATCGATCTCGACACAATCAGCAAAAGATATAATTTTAGCAGAGCGTGGTTTCGATCCACGGACCTCTGGGTTATGGGCCCAGCACGCTTCCACTGCGCCACTCTGCTGTGTGGGGGTGTTCTAGCTCTTCGTCACATCACGTGGGACACTTGGACAGTGTTGTCTGCGTGGCTTTCACACGCGTACATTTAATTGCGCAACATCTCCTACAGCTCTCAGCTTGACTTGTCTCGACTTTGCTCGACTGACGCTACGCTGACGCTTGCAGGCAGCGGCATTTACCACCATCACCTCGACATGCAGCTGCGAGATGCACAGGAATAACACTGCACTCCTCGATGCGGCGACATACGAAATCCACTGCCGAGCTGCGCGTTGGCAACTAACAAAATGCCGACAGTGCCAGGATCAGAAGCTGGAATCTTCCGATCCGTTGTCAGACGCGTTATCCCTTGCGCCATAGGGCCACAGACTGTGTCTCGTTCTACGAGACAAGTGCACCTCTCTAAGAAACGTGTTCTTCAGGGCTCTGCAAGCTCCCAAGGAAGGCACTTCTCGTCCAGCGGCGTGGTCGCGGTGCGCTTGCAGAGCTTGGACCTTGCCACATATCTGCGCCCGCTGTTCGACAGGTAGCAGGAGGCAAGGCGCGCGTTTTTCTGCGTTTTTTCGTTGACTAGAGGCAGTTGATGTGCATGTAAGCGTAGCATATGAAACACGAATAGCACGAAGCATTCGTAGTTAGGTGCCAAAGTCGCAGTGTGGCCGCAGGTGGCGATCGTATGTATTTGTGGCCACCACTGGTTTGCAGCAAAGTGAATATGGCTAATTGAGAGCGTTTGGCTGTAGCCCCAGTGGCGCAATTGGTTAGCGCACGGTACTTATAAGGCAGTAGCCGTGAGCAATGCCGGGGTTGTAATTCGAGCCTCACCTGGGGCATACTTTTATGTCGTAACAGCTGACAGCATCTGGAGGCTAGATTTCAGATGTATCAGCTACGCCAACAAGTTTAATGTGCATTATATGCGGTAGGTGCGTCTTCCTCGGTAGTATAGTGGTTAGTATCCCCGCCTGTCACGCGGGAGACCGGGGTTCGATTCCCCGCCGGGGAGGCGCGACTTTTATCTCACAAATCTGCTCGAGTGTTGCGCGTGTGGGGTGGAAGAGCATTAACTTTGCCATTAACTTGCTGCAAAATGCTACATCGTAGGAAGTAGTTCTCGCATTCCTCACACTTTCTAATTATGGGGTTCGCTGTTAATGCCGACTCTCCACGCGTAGTAATCGATCTCGACACAATCAGCAAAAGATATAATTTTAGCAGAGCGTGGTTTCGATCCACGGACCTCTGGGTTATGGGCCCAGCACGCTTCCACTGCGCCACTCTGCTGTGTGGGGGTGTTCTAGCTCTTCGTCACATCACGTGGGACACTTGGACAGTGTTGTCTGCGTGGCTTTCACACGCGTACATTTAATTGCGCAACATCTCCTACAGCTCTCAGCTTGACTTGTCTCGACTTTGCTCGACTGACGCTACGCTGACGCTTGCAGGCAGCGGCATTTACCACCATCACCTCGACATGCAGCTGCGAGATGCACAGGAATAACACTGCACTCCTCGATGCGGCGACATACGAAATCCACTGCCGAGCTGCGCATTGGCAACTAACAAAATGCCGACAGTGCCAGGATCAGAAGCTGGAATCTTCCGATCCGTTGTCAGACGCGTTATCCCTTGCGCCATAGGGCCACGGACTGTGTCTCGTTCTACGAGACAAGTGCACCTCTCTAAGAAACGTGTTCTTCAGGGCTCTGCAAGCTCCCAAGGAAGGCACTTCTCGTCCAGCGGCGTGGTCGCGGTGCGCTTGCAGAGCTTGGACCTTGCCACATATCTGCGCCCGCTGTTCGACAGGTAGCAGGAGGCAAGGCGCGCGTTTTTCTGCGTTTTTTCGTTGACTAGAGGCAGTTGATGTGCATGTAAGCGTAGCATATGAAACACGAATAGCACGAAGCATTCGTAGTTAGGTGCCAAAGTCGCAGTGTGGCCGCAGGTGGCGATCGTATGTATTTGTGGCCACCACTGGTTTGCAGCAAAGTGAATATGGCTAATTGAGAGCGTTTGGCTGTAGCCCCAGTGGCGCAATTGGTTAGCGCACGGTACTTATAAGGCAGTAGCCGTGAGCAATGCCGGGGTTGTAATTCGAGCCTCACCTGGGGCATACTTTTATGTCGTAACAGCTGACAGCATCTGGAGGCTAGATTTCAGATGTATCAGCTACGCCAACAAGTTTAATGTGCATTATATGCGGTAGGTGCGTCTTCCTCGGTAGTATAGTGGTTAGTATCCCCGCCTGTCACGCGGGAGACCGGGGTTCGATTCCCCGCCGGGGAGGCGCGACTTTTATCTCACAAATCTGCTCGAGTGTTGCGCGTGTGGGGTGGAAGAGCATTAACTTTGCCATTAACTTGCTGCAAAATGCTACATCGTAGGAAGTAGTTCTCGCATTCCTCACACTTTCTAATTATGGGGTTCGCTGTTAATGCCGACTCTCCACGCGTAGTAATCGATCTCGACACAATCAGCAAAAGATATAATTTTAGCAGAGCGTGGTTTCGATCCACGGACCTCTGGGTTATGGGCCCAGCACGCTTCCACTGCGCCACTCTGCTGTGTGGGGGTGTTCTAGCTCTTCGTCACATCACGTGGGACACTTGGACAGTGTTGTCTGCGTGGCTTTCACACGCGTACATTTAATTGCGCAACATCTCCTACAGCTCTCAGCTTGACTTGTCTCGACTTTGCTCGACTGACGCTACGCTGACGCTTGCAGGCAGCGGCATTTACCACCATCACCTCGACATGCAGCTGCGAGATGCACAGGAATAACACTGCACTCCTCGATGCGGCGACATACGAAATCCACTGCCGAGCTGCGCATTGGCAACTAACAAAATGCCGACAGTGCCAGGATCAGAAGCTGGAATCTTCCGATCCGTTGTCAGACGCGTTATCCCTTGCGCCATAGGGCCACGGACTGTGTCTCGTTCTACGAGACAAGTGCACCTCTCTAAGAAACGTGTTCTTCAGGGCTCTGCAAGCTCCCAAGGAAGGCACTTCTCGTCCAGCGGCGTGGTCGCGGTGCGCTTGCAGAGCTTGGACCTTGCCACATATCTGCGCCCGCTGTTCGACAGGTAGCAGGAGGCAAGGCGCGCGTTTTTCTGCGTTTTTTCGTTGACTAGAGGCAGTTGATGTGCATGTAAGCGTAGCATATGAAACACGAATAGCACGAAGCATTCGTAGTTAGGTGCCAAAGTCGCAGTGTGGCCGCAGGTGGCGATCGTATGTATTTGTGGCCACCACTGGTTTGCAGCAAAGTGAATATGGCTAATTGAGAGCGTTTGGCTGTAGCCCCAGTGGCGCAATTGGTTAGCGCACGGTACTTATAAGGCAGTAGCCGTGAGCAATGCCGGGGTTGTAATTCGAGCCTCACCTGGGGCATACTTTTATGTCGTAACAGCTGACAGCATCTGGAGGCTAGATTTCAGATGTATCAGCTACGCCAACAAGTTTAATGTGCATTATATGCGGTAGGTGCGTCTTCCTCGGTAGTATAGTGGTTAGTATCCCCGCCTGTCACGCGGGAGACCGGGGTTCGATTCCCCGCCGGGGAGGCGCGACTTTTATCTCACAAATCTGCTCGAGTGTTGCGCGTGTGGGGTGGAAGAGCATTAACTTTGCCATTAACTTGCTGCAAAATGCTACATCGTAGGAAGTAGTTCTCGCATTCCTCACACTTTCTAATTATGGGGTTCGCTGTTAATGCCGACTCTCCACGCGTAGTAATCGATCTCGACACAATCAGCAAAAGATATAATTTTAGCAGAGCGTGGTTTCGATCCACGGACCTCTGGGTTATGGGCCCAGCACGCTTCCACTGCGCCACTCTGCTGTGTGGGGGTGTTCTAGCTCTTCGTCACATCACGTGGGACACTTGGACAGTGTTGTCTGCGTGGCTTTCACACGCGTACATTTAATTGCGCAACATCTCCTACAGCTCTCAGCTTGACTTGTCTCGACTTTGCTCGACTGACGCTACGCTGACGCTTGCAGGCAGCGGCATTTACCACCATCACCTCGACATGCAGCTGCGAGATGCACAGGAATAACACTGCACTCCTCGATGCGGCGACATACGAAATCCACTGCCGAGCTGCGCATTGGCAACTAACAAAATGCCGACAGTGCCAGGATCAGAAGCTGGAATCTTCCGATCCGTTGTCAGACGCGTTATCCCTTGCGCCATAGGGCCACGGACTGTGTCTCGTTCTACGAGACAAGTGCACCTCTCTAAGAAACGTGTTCTTCAGGGCTCTGCAAGCTCCCAAGGAAGGCACTTCTCGTCCAGCGGCGTGGTCGCGGTGCGCTTGCAGAGCTTGGACCTTGCCACATATCTGCGCCCGCTGTTCGACAGGTAGCAGGAGGCAAGGCGCGCGTTTTTCTGCGTTTTTTCGTTGACTAGAGGCAGTTGATGTGCATGTAAGCGTAGCATATGAAACACGAATAGCACGAAGCATTCGTAGTTAGGTGCCAAAGTCGCAGTGTGGCCGCAGGTGGCGATCGTATGTATTTGTGGCCACCACTGGTTTGCAGCAAAGTGAATATGGCTAATTGAGAGCGTTTGGCTGTAGCCCCAGTGGCGCAATTGGTTAGCGCACGGTACTTATAAGGCAGTAGCCGTGAGCAATGCCGGGGTTGTAATTCGAGCCTCACCTGGGGCATACTTTTATGTCGTAACAGCTGACAGCATCTGGAGGCTAGATTTCAGATGTATCAGCTACGCCAACAAGTTTAATGTGCATTATATGCGGTAGGTGCGTCTTCCTCGGTAGTATAGTGGTTAGTATCCCCGCCTGTCACGCGGGAGACCGGGGTTCGATTCCCCGCCGGGGAGGCGCGACTTTTATCTCACAAATCTGCTCGAGTGTTGCGCGTGTGGGGTGGAAGAGCATTAACTTTGCCATTAACTTGCTGCAAAATGCTACATCGTAGGAAGTAGTTCTCGCATTCCTCACACTTTCTAATTATGGGGTTCGCTGTTAATGCCGACTCTCCACGCGTAGTAATCGATCTCGACACAATCAGCAAAAGATATAATTTTAGCAGAGCGTGGTTTCGATCCACGGACCTCTGGGTTATGGGCCCAGCACGCTTCCACTGCGCCACTCTGCTGTGTGGGGGTGTTCTAGCTCTTCGTCACATCACGTGGGACACTTGGACAGTGTTGTCTGCGTGGCTTTCACACGCGTACATTTAATTGCGCAACATCTCCTACAGCTCTCAGCTTGACTTGTCTCGACTTTGCTCGACTGACGCTACGCTGACGCTTGCAGGCAGCGGCATTTACCACCATCACCTCGACATGCAGCTGCGAGATGCACAGGAATAACACTGCACTCCTCGATGCGGCGACATACGAAATCCACTGCCGAGCTGCGCGTTGGCAACTAACAAAATGCCGACAGTGCCAGGATCAGAAGCTGGAATCTTCCGATCCGTTGTCAGACGCGTTATCCCTTGCGCCATAGGGCCACAGACTGTGTCTCGTTCTACGAGACAAGTGCACCTCTCTAAGAAACGTGTTCTTCAGGGCTCTGCAAGCTCCCAAGGAAGGCACTTCTCGTCCAGCGGCGTGGTCGCGGTGCGCTTGCAGAGCTTGGACCTTGCCACATATCTGCGCCCGCTGTTCGACAGGTAGCAGGAGGCAAGGCGCGCGTTTTTCTGCGTTTTTTCGTTGACTAGAGGCAGTTGATGTGCATGTAAGCGTAGCATATGAAACACGAATAGCACGAAGCATTCGTAGTTAGGTGCCAAAGTCGCAGTGTGGCCGCAGGTGGCGATCGTATGTATTTGTGGCCACCACTGGTTTGCAGCAAAGTGAATATGGCTAATTGAGAGCGTTTGGCTGTAGCCCCAGTGGCGCAATTGGTTAGCGCACGGTACTTATAAGGCAGTAGCCGTGAGCAATGCCGGGGTTGTAATTCGAGCCTCACCTGGGGCATACTTTTATGTCGTAACAGCTGACAGCATCTGGAGGCTAGATTTCAGATGTATCAGCTACGCCAACAAGTTTAATGTGCATTATATGCGGTAGGTGCGTCTTCCTCGGTAGTATAGTGGTTAGTATCCCCGCCTGTCACGCGGGAGACCGGGGTTCGATTCCCCGCCGGGGAGGCGCGACTTTTATCTCACAAATCTGCTCGAGTGTTGCGCGTGTGGGGTGGAAGAGCATTAACTTTGCCATTAACTTGCTGCAAAATGCTACATCGTAGGAAGTAGTTCTCGCATTCCTCACACTTTCTAATTATGGGGTTCGCTGTTAATGCCGACTCTCCACGCGTAGTAATCGATCTCGACACAATCAGCAAAAGATATAATTTTAGCAGAGCGTGGTTTCGATCCACGGACCTCTGGGTTATGGGCCCAGCACGCTTCCACTGCGCCACTCTGCTGTGTGGGGGTGTTCTAGCTCTTCGTCACATCACGTGGGACACTTGGACAGTGTTGTCTGCGTGGCTTTCACACGCGTACATTTAATTGCGCAACATCTCCTACAGCTCTCAGCTTGACTTGTCTCGACTTTGCTCGACTGACGCTACGCTGACGCTTGCAGGCAGCGGCATTTACCACCATCACCTCGACATGCAGCTGCGAGATGCACAGGAATAACACTGCACTCCTCGATGCGGCGACATACGAAATCCACTGCCGAGCTGCGCGTTGGCAACTAACAAAATGCCGACAGTGCCAGGATCAGAAGCTGGAATCTTCCGATCCGTTGTCAGACGCGTTATCCCTTGCGCCATAGGGCCACGGACTGTGTCTCGTTCTACGAGACAAGTGCACCTCTCTAAGAAACGTGTTCTTCAGGGCTCTGCAAGCTCCCAAGGAAGGCACTTCTCGTCCAGCGGCGTGGTCGCGGTGCGCTTGCAGAGCTTGGACCTTGCCACATATCTGCGCCCGCTGTTCGACAGGTAGCAGGAGGCAAGGCGCGCGTTTTTCTGCGTTTTTTCGTTGACTAGAGGCAGTTGATGTGCATGTAAGCGTAGCATATGAAACACGAATAGCACGAAGCATTCGTAGTTAGGTGCCAAAGTCGCAGTGTGGCCGCAGGTGGCGATCGTATGTATTTGTGGCCACCACTGGTTTGCAGCAAAGTGAATATGGCTAATTGAGAGCGTTTGGCTGTAGCCCCAGTGGCGCAATTGGTTAGCGCACGGTACTTATAAGGCAGTAGCCGTGAGCAATGCCGGGGTTGTAATTCGAGCCTCACCTGGGCATACTTTTATGTCGTAACAGCTGACAGCATCTGGAGGCTAGATTTCAGATGTATCAGCTACGCCAACAAGTTTAATGTGCATTATATGCGGTAGGTGCGTCTTCCTCGGTAGTATAGTGGTTAGTATCCCCGCCTGTCACGCGGGAGACCGGGGTTCGATTCCCCGCCGGGGAGGCGCGACTTTTATCTCACAAATCTGCTCGAGTGTTGCGCGTGTGGGGTGGAAGAGCATTAACTTTGCCATTAACTTGCTGCAAAATGCTACATCGTAGGAAGTAGTTCTCGCATTCCTCACACTTTCTAATTATGGGGTTCGCTGTTAATGCCGACTCTCCACGCGTAGTAATCGATCTCGACACAATCAGCAAAAGATATAATTTTAGCAGAGCGTGGTTTCGATCCACGGACCTCTGGGTTATGGGCCCAGCACGCTTCCACTGCGCCACTCTGCTGTGTGGGGGTGTTCTAGCTCTTCGTCACATCACGTGGGACACTTGGACAGTGTTGTCTGCGTGGCTTTCACACGCGTACATTTAATTGCGCAACATCTCCTACAGCTCTCAGCTTGACTTGTCTCGACTTTGCTCGACTGACGCTACGCTGACGCTTGCAGGCAGCGGCATTTACCACCATCACCTCGACATGCAGCTGCGAGATGCACAGGAATAACACTGCACTCCTCGATGCGGCGACATACGAAATCCACTGCCGAGCTGCGCGTTGGCAACTAACAAAATGCCGACAGTGCCAGGATCAGAAGCTGGAATCTTCCGATCCGTTGTCAGACGCGTTATCCCTTGCGCCATAGGGCCACGGACTGTGTCTCGTTCTACGAGACAAGTGCACCTCTCTAAGAAACGTGTTCTTCAGGGCTCTGCAAGCTCCCAAGGAAGGCACTTCTCGTCCAGCGGCGTGGTCGCGGTGCGCTTGCAGAGCTTGGACCTTGCCACATATCTGCGCCCGCTGTTCGACAGGTAGCAGGAGGCAAGGCGCGCGTTTTTCTGCGTTTTTTCGTTGACTAGAGGCAGTTGATGTGCATGTAAGCGTAGCATATGAAACACGAATAGCACGAAGCATTCGTAGTTAGGTGCCAAAGTCGCAGTGTGGCCGCAGGTGGCGATCGTATGTATTTGTGGCCACCACTGGTTTGCAGCAAAGTGAATATGGCTAATTGAGAGCGTTTGGCTGTAGCCCCAGTGGCGCAATTGGTTAGCGCACGGTACTTATAAGGCAGTAGCCGTGAGCAATGCCGGGGTTGTAATTCGAGCCTCACCTGGGCATACTTTTATGTCGTAACAGCTGACAGCATCTGGAGGCTAGATTTCAGATGTATCAGCTACGCCAACAAGTTTAATGTGCATTATATGCGGTAGGTGCGTCTTCCTCGGTAGTATAGTGGTTAGTATCCCCGCCTGTCACGCGGGAGACCGGGGTTCGATTCCCCGCCGGGGAGGCGCGACTTTTATCTCACAAATCTGCTCGAGTGTTGCGCGTGTGGGGTGGAAGAGCATTAACTTTGCCATTAACTTGCTGCAAAATGCTACATCGTAGGAAGTAGTTCTCGCATTCCTCACACTTTCTAATTATGGGGTTCGCTGTTAATGCCGACTCTCCACGCGTAGTAATCGATCTCGACACAATCAGCAAAAGATATAATTTTAGCAGAGCGTGGTTTCGATCCACGGACCTCTGGGTTATGGGCCCAGCACGCTTCCACTGCGCCACTCTGCTGTGTGGGGGTGTTCTAGCTCTTCGTCACATCACGTGGGACACTTGGACAGTGTTGTCTGCGTGGCTTTCACACGCGTACATTTAATTGCGCAACATCTCCTACAGCTCTCAGCTTGACTTGTCTCGACTTTGCTCGACTGACGCTACGCTGACGCTTGCAGGCAGCGGCATTTACCACCATCACCTCGACATGCAGCTGCGAGATGCACAGGAATAACACTGCACTCCTCGATGCGGCGACATACGAAATCCACTGCCGAGCTGCGCGTTGGCAACTAACAAAATGCCGACAGTGCCAGGATCAGAAGCTGGAATCTTCCGATCCGTTGTCAGACGCGTTATCCCTTGCGCCATAGGGCCACAGACTGTGTCTCGTTCTACGAGACAAGTGCACCTCTCTAAGAAACGTGTTCTTCAGGGCTCTGCAAGCTCCCAAGGAAGGCACTTCTCGTCCAGCGGCGTGGTCGCGGTGCGCTTGCAGAGCTTGGACCTTGCCACATATCTGCGCCCGCTGTTCGACAGGTAGCAGGAGGCAAGGCGCGCGTTTTTCTGCGTTTTTTCGTTGACTAGAGGCAGTTGATGTGCATGTAAGCGTAGCATATGAAACACGAATAGCACGAAGCATTCGTAGTTAGGTGCCAAAGTCGCAGTGTGGCCGCAGGTGGCGATCGTATGTATTTGTGGCCACCACTGGTTTGCAGCAAAGTGAATATGGCTAATTGAGAGCGTTTGGCTGTAGCCCCAGTGGCGCAATTGGTTAGCGCACGGTACTTATAAGGCAGTAGCCGTGAGCAATGCCGGGGTTGTAATTCGAGCCTCACCTGGGGCATACTTTTATGTCGTAACAGCTGACAGCATCTGGAGGCTAGATTTCAGATGTATCAGCTACGCCAACAAGTTTAATGTGCATTATATGCGGTAGGTGCGTCTTCCTCGGTAGTATAGTGGTTAGTATCCCCGCCTGTCACGCGGGAGACCGGGGTTCGATTCCCCGCCGGGGAGGCGCGACTTTTATCTCACAAATCTGCTCGAGTGTTGCGCGTGTGGGGTGGAAGAGCATTAACTTTGCCATTAACTTGCTGCAAAATGCTACATCGTAGGAAGTAGTTCTCGCATTCCTCACACTTTCTAATTATGGGGTTCGCTGTTAATGCCGACTCTCCACGCGTAGTAATCGATCTCGACACAATCAGCAAAAGATATAATTTTAGCAGAGCGTGGTTTCGATCCACGGACCTCTGGGTTATGGGCCCAGCACGCTTCCACTGCGCCACTCTGCTGTGTGGGGGTGTTCTAGCTCTTCGTCACATCACGTGGGACACTTGGACAGTGTTGTCTGCGTGGCTTTCACACGCGTACATTTAATTGCGCAACATCTCCTACAGCTCTCAGCTTGACTTGTCTCGACTTTGCTCGACTGACGCTACGCTGACGCTTGCAGGCAGCGGCATTTACCACCATCACCTCGACATGCAGCTGCGAGATGCACAGGAATAACACTGCACTCCTCGATGCGGCGACATACGAAATCCACTGCCGAGCTGCGCGTTGGCAACTAACAAAATGCCGACAGTGCCAGGATCAGAAGCTGGAATCTTCCGATCCGTTGTCAGACGCGTTATCCCTTGCGCCATAGGGCCACAGACTGTGTCTCGTTCTACGAGACAAGTGCACCTCTCTAAGAAACGTGTTCTTCAGGGCTCTGCAAGCTCCCAAGGAAGGCACTTCTCGTCCAGCGGCGTGGTCGCGGTGCGCTTGCAGAGCTTGGACCTTGCCACATATCTGCGCCCGCTGTTCGACAGGTAGCAGGAGGCAAGGCGCGCGTTTTTCTGCGTTTTTTCGTTGACTAGAGGCAGTTGATGTGCATGTAAGCGTAGCATATGAAACACGAATAGCACGAAGCATTCGTAGTTAGGTGCCAAAGTCGCAGTGTGGCCGCAGGTGGCGATCGTATGTATTTGTGGCCACCACTGGTTTGCAGCAAAGTGAATATGGCTAATTGAGAGCGTTTGGCTGTAGCCCCAGTGGCGCAATTGGTTAGCGCACGGTACTTATAAGGCAGTAGCCGTGAGCAATGCCGGGGTTGTAATTCGAGCCTCACCTGGGGCATACTTTTATGTCGTAACAGCTGACAGCATCTGGAGGCTAGATTTCAGATGTATCAGCTACGCCAACAAGTTTAATGTGCATTATATGCGGTAGGTGCGTCTTCCTCGGTAGTATAGTGGTTAGTATCCCCGCCTGTCACGCGGGAGACCGGGGTTCGATTCCCCGCCGGGGAGGCGCGACTTTTATCTCACAAATCTGCTCGAGTGTTGCGCGTGTGGGGTGGAAGAGCATTAACTTTGCCATTAACTTGCTGCAAAATGCTACATCGTAGGAAGTAGTTCTCGCATTCCTCACACTTTCTAATTATGGGGTTCGCTGTTAATGCCGACTCTCCACGCGTAGTAATCGATCTCGACACAATCAGCAAAAGATATAATTTTAGCAGAGCGTGGTTTCGATCCACGGACCTCTGGGTTATGGGCCCAGCACGCTTCCACTGCGCCACTCTGCTGTGTGGGGGTGTTCTAGCTCTTCGTCACATCACGTGGGACACTTGGACAGTGTTGTCTGCGTGGCTTTCACACGCGTACATTTAATTGCGCAACATCTCCTACAGCTCTCAGCTTGACTTGTCTCGACTTTGCTCGACTGACGCTACGCTGACGCTTGCAGGCAGCGGCATTTACCACCATCACCTCGACATGCAGCTGCGAGATGCACAGGAATAACACTGCACTCCTCGATGCGGCGACATACGAAATCCACTGCCGAGCTGCGCGTTGGCAACTAACAAAATGCCGACAGTGCCAGGATCAGAAGCTGGAATCTTCCGATCCGTTGTCAGACGCGTTATCCCTTGCGCCATAGGGCCACAGACTGTGTCTCGTTCTACGAGACAAGTGCACCTCTCTAAGAAACGTGTTCTTCAGGGCTCTGCAAGCTCCCAAGGAAGGCACTTCTCGTCCAGCGGCGTGGTCGCGGTGCGCTTGCAGAGCTTGGACCTTGCCACATATCTGCGCCCGCTGTTCGACAGGTAGCAGGAGGCAAGGCGCGCGTTTTTCTGCGTTTTTTCGTTGACTAGAGGCAGTTGATGTGCATGTAAGCGTAGCATATGAAACACGAATAGCACGAAGCATTCGTAGTTAGGTGCCAAAGTCGCAGTGTGGCCGCAGGTGGCGATCGTATGTATTTGTGGCCACCACTGGTTTGCAGCAAAGTGAATATGGCTAATTGAGAGCGTTTGGCTGTAGCCCCAGTGGCGCAATTGGTTAGCGCACGGTACTTATAAGGCAGTAGCCGTGAGCAATGCCGGGGTTGTGAGTTCGAGCCTCACCTGGGGCATACTTTTATGTCGTAACAGCTGACAGCATCTGGAGGCTAGATTTCAGATGTATCAGCTACGCCAACAAGTTTAATGTGCATTATATGCGGTAGGTGCGTCTTCCTCGGTAGTATAGTGGTTAGTATCCCCGCCTGTCACGCGGGAGACCGGGGTTCGATTCCCCGCCGGGGAGGCGCGACTTTTATCTCACAAATCTGCTCGAGTGTTGCGCGTGTGGGGTGGAAGAGCATTAACTTTGCCATTAACTTGCTGCAAAATGCTACATCGTAGGAAGTAGTTCTCGCATTCCTCACACTTTCTAATTATGGGGTTCGCTGTTAATGCCGACTCTCCACGCGTAGTAATCGATCTCGACACAATCAGCAAAAGATATAATTTTAGCAGAGCGTGGTTTCGATCCACGGACCTCTGGGTTATGGGCCCAGCACGCTTCCACTGCGCCACTCTGCTGTGTGGGGGTGTTCTAGCTCTTCGTCACATCACGTGGGACACTTGGACAGTGTTGTCTGCGTGGCTTTCACACGCGTACATTTAATTGCGCAACATCTCCTACAGCTCTCAGCTTGACTTGTCTCGACTTTGCTCGACTGACGCTACGCTGACGCTTGCAGGCAGCGGCATTTACCACCATCACCTCGACATGCAGCTGCGAGATGCACAGGAATAACACTGCACTCCTCGATGCGGCGACATACGAAATCCACTGCCGAGCTGCGCGTTGGCAACTAACAAAATGCCGACAGTGCCAGGATCAGAAGCTGGAATCTTCCGATCCGTTGTCAGACGCGTTATCCCTTGCGCCATAGGGCCACGGACTGTGTCTCGTTCTACGAGACAAGTGCACCTCTCTAAGAAACGTGTTCTTCAGGGCTCTGCAAGCTCCCAAGGAAGGCACTTCTCGTCCAGCGGCGTGGTCGCGGTGCGCTTGCAGAGCTTGGACCTTGCCACATATCTGCGCCCGCTGTTCGACAGGTAGCAGGAGGCAAGGCGCGCGTTTTTCTGCGTTTTTTCGTTGACTAGAGGCAGTTGATGTGCATGTAAGCGTAGCATATGAAACACGAATAGCACGAAGCATTCGTAGTTAGGTGCCAAAGTCGCAGTGTGGCCGCAGGTGGCGATCGTATGTATTTGTGGCCACCACTGGTTTGCAGCAAAGTGAATATGGCTAATTGAGAGCGTTTGGCTGTAGCCCCAGTGGCGCAATTGGTTAGCGCACGGTACTTATAAGGCAGTAGCCGTGAGCAATGCCGGGGTTGTGAGTTCGAGCCTCACCTGGGGCATACTTTTATGTCGTAACAGCTGACAGCATCTGGAGGCTAGATTTCAGATGTATCAGCTACGCCAACAAGTTTAATGTGCATTATATGCGGTAGGTGCGTCTTCCTCGGTAGTATAGTGGTTAGTATCCCCGCCTGTCACGCGGGAGACTGGGGTTCGATTCCCCGCCGGGGAGGCGCGACTTTTATCTCACAAATCTGCTCGAGTGTTGCGCGTGTGGGGTGGAAGAGCATTAACTTTGCCATTAACTTGCTGCAAAATGCTACATCGTAGGAAGTAGTTCTCGCATTCCTCACACTTTCTAATTATGGGGTTCGCTGTTAATGCCGACTCTCCACGCGTAGTAATCGATCTCGACACAATCAGCAAAAGATATAATTTTAGCAGAGCGTGGTTTCGATCCACGGACCTCTGGGTTATGGGCCCAGCACGCTTCCACTGCGCCACTCTGCTGTGTGGGGGTGTTCTAGCTCTTCGTCACATCACGTGGGACACTTGGACAGTGTTGTCTGCGTGGCTTTCACACGCGTACATTTAATTGCGCAACATCTCCTACAGCTCTCAGCTTGACTTGTCTCGACTTTGCTCGACTGACGCTACGCTGACGCTTGCAGGCAGCGGCATTTACCACCATCACCTCGACATGCAGCTGCGAGATGCACAGGAATAACACTGCACTCCTCGATGCGGCGACATACGAAATCCACTGCCGAGCTGCGCGTTGGCAACTAACAAAATGCCGACAGTGCCAGGATCAGAAGCTGGAATCTTCCGATCCGTTGTCAGACGCGTTATCCCTTGCGCCATAGGGCCACGGACTGTGTCTCGTTCTACGAGACAAGTGCACCTCTCTAAGAAACGTGTTCTTCAGGGCTCTGCAAGCTCCCAAGGAAGGCACTTCTCGTCCAGCGGCGTGGTCGCGGTGCGCTTGCAGAGCTTGGACCTTGCCACATATCTGCGCCCGCTGTTCGACAGGTAGCAGGAGGCAAGGCGCGCGTTTTTCTGCGTTTTTTCGTTGACTAGAGGCAGTTGATGTGCATGTAAGCGTAGCATATGAAACACGAATAGCACGAAGCATTCGTAGTTAGGTGCCAAAGTCGCAGTGTGGCCGCAGGTGGCGATCGTATGTATTTGTGGCCACCACTGGTTTGCAGCAAAGTGAATATGGCTAATTGAGAGCGTTTGGCTGTAGCCCCAGTGGCGCAATTGGTTAGCGCACGGTACTTATAAGGCAGTAGCCGTGAGCAATGCCGGGGTTGTAATTCGAGCCTCACCTGGGGCATACTTTTATGTCGTAACAGCTGACAGCATCTGGAGGCTAGATTTCAGATGTATCAGCTACGCCAACAAGTTTAATGTGCATTATATGCGGTAGGTGCGTCTTCCTCGGTAGTATAGTGGTTAGTATCCCCGCCTGTCACGCGGGAGACCGGGGTTCGATTCCCCGCCGGGGAGGCGCGACTTTTATCTCACAAATCTGCTCGAGTGTTGCGCGTGTGGGGTGGAAGAGCATTAACTTTGCCATTAACTTGCTGCAAAATGCTACATCGTAGGAAGTAGTTCTCGCATTCCTCACACTTTCTAATTATGGGGTTCGCTGTTAATGCCGACTCTCCACGCGTAGTAATCGATCTCGACACAATCAGCAAAAGATATAATTTTAGCAGAGCGTGGTTTCGATCCACGGACCTCTGGGTTATGGGCCCAGCACGCTTCCACTGCGCCACTCTGCTGTGTGGGGGTGTTCTAGCTCTTCGTCACATCACGTGGGACACTTGGACAGTGTTGTCTGCGTGGCTTTCACACGCGTACATTTAATTGCGCAACATCTCCTACAGCTCTCAGCTTGACTTGTCTCGACTTTGCTCGACTGACGCTACGCTGACGCTTGCAGGCAGCGGCATTTACCACCATCACCTCGACATGCAGCTGCGAGATGCACAGGAATAACACTGCACTCCTCGATGCGGCGACATACGAAATCCACTGCCGAGCTGCGCGTTGGCAACTAACAAAATGCCGACAGTGCCAGGATCAGAAGCTGGAATCTTCCGATCCGTTGTCAGACGCGTTATCCCTTGCGCCATAGGGCCACGGACTGTGTCTCGTTCTACGAGACAAGTGCACCTCTCTAAGAAACGTGTTCTTCAGGGCTCTGCAAGCTCCCAAGGAAGGCACTTCTCGTCCAGCGGCGTGGTCGCGGTGCGCTTGCAGAGCTTGGACCTTGCCACATATCTGCGCCCGCTGTTCGACAGGTAGCAGGAGGCAAGGCGCGCGTTTTTCTGCGTTTTTTCGTTGACTAGAGGCAGTTGATGTGCATGTAAGCGTAGCATATGAAACACGAATAGCACGAAGCATTCGTAGTTAGGTGCCAAAGTCGCAGTGTGGCCGCAGGTGGCGATCGTATGTATTTGTGGCCACCACTGGTTTGCAGCAAAGTGAATATGGCTAATTGAGAGCGTTTGGCTGTAGCCCCAGTGGCGCAATTGGTTAGCGCACGGTACTTATAAGGCAGTAGCCGTGAGCAATGCCGGGGTTGTGAGTTCGAGCCTCACCTGGGGCATACTTTTATGTCGTAACAGCTGACAGCATCTGGAGGCTAGATTTCAGATGTATCAGCTACGCCAACAAGTTTAATGTGCATTATATGCGGTAGGTGCGTCTTCCTCGGTAGTATAGTGGTTAGTATCCCCGCCTGTCACGCGGGAGACCGGGGTTCGATTCCCCGCCGGGGAGGCGCGACTTTTATCTCACAAATCTGCTCGAGTGTTGCGCGTGTGGGGTGGAAGAGCATTAACTTTGCCATTAACTTGCTGCAAAATGCTACATCGTAGGAAGTAGTTCTCGCATTCCTCACACTTTCTAATTATGGGGTTCGCTGTTAATGCCGACTCTCCACGCGTAGTAATCGATCTCGACACAATCAGCAAAAGATATAATTTTAGCAGAGCGTGGTTTCGATCCACGGACCTCTGGGTTATGGGCCCAGCACGCTTCCACTGCGCCACTCTGCTGTGTGGGGGTGTTCTAGCTCTTCGTCACATCACGTGGGACACTTGGACAGTGTTGTCTGCGTGGCTTTCACACGCGTACATTTAATTGCGCAACATCTCCTACAGCTCTCAGCTTGACTTGTCTCGACTTTGCTCGACTGACGCTACGCTGACGCTTGCAGGCAGCGGCATTTACCACCATCACCTCGACATGCAGCTGCGAGATGCACAGGAATAACACTGCACTCCTCGATGCGGCGACATACGAAATCCACTGCCGAGCTGCGCGTTGGCAACTAACAAAATGCCGACAGTGCCAGGATCAGAAGCTGGAATCTTCCGATCCGTTGTCAGACGCGTTATCCCTTGCGCCATAGGGCCACGGACTGTGTCTCGTTCTACGAGACAAGTGCACCTCTCTAAGAAACGTGTTCTTCAGGGCTCTGCAAGCTCCCAAGGAAGGCACTTCTCGTCCAGCGGCGTGGTCGCGGTGCGCTTGCAGAGCTTGGACCTTGCCACATATCTGCGCCCGCTGTTCGACAGGTAGCAGGAGGCAAGGCGCGCGTTTTTCTGCGTTTTTTCGTTGACTAGAGGCAGTTGATGTGCATGTAAGCGTAGCATATGAAACACGAATAGCACGAAGCATTCGTAGTTAGGTGCCAAAGTCGCAGTGTGGCCGCAGGTGGCGATCGTATGTATTTGTGGCCACCACTGGTTTGCAGCAAAGTGAATATGGCTAATTGAGAGCGTTTGGCTGTAGCCCCAGTGGCGCAATTGGTTAGCGCACGGTACTTATAAGGCAGTAGCCGTGAGCAATGCCGGGGTTGTGAGTTCGAGCCTCACCTGGGGCATACTTTTATGTCGTAACAGCTGACAGCATCTGGAGGCTAGATTTCAGATGTATCAGCTACGCCAACAAGTTTAATGTGCATTATATGCGGTAGGTGCGTCTTCCTCGGTAGTATAGTGGTTAGTATCCCCGCCTGTCACGCGGGAGACCGGGGTTCGATTCCCCGCCGGGGAGGCGCGACTTTTATCTCACAAATCTGCTCGAGTGTTGCGCGTGTGGGGTGGAAGAGCATTAACTTTGCCATTAACTTGCTGCAAAATGCTACATCGTAGGAAGTAGTTCTCGCATTCCTCACACTTTCTAATTATGGGGTTCGCTGTTAATGCCGACTCTCCACGCGTAGTAATCGATCTCGACACAATCAGCAAAAGATATAATTTTAGCAGAGCGTGGTTTCGATCCACGGACCTCTGGGTTATGGGCCCAGCACGCTTCCACTGCGCCACTCTGCTGTGTGGGGGTGTTCTAGCTCTTCGTCACATCACGTGGGACACTTGGACAGTGTTGTCTGCGTGGCTTTCACACGCGTACATTTAATTGCGCAACATCTCCTACAGCTCTCAGCTTGACTTGTCTCGACTTTGCTCGACTGACGCTACGCTGACGCTTGCAGGCAGCGGCATTTACCACCATCACCTCGACATGCAGCTGCGAGATGCACAGGAATAACACTGCACTCCTCGATGCGGCGACATACGAAATCCACTGCCGAGCTGCGCGTTGGCAACTAACAAAATGCCGACAGTGCCAGGATCAGAAGCTGGAATCTTCCGATCCGTTGTCAGACGCGTTATCCCTTGCGCCATAGGGCCACGGACTGTGTCTCGTTCTACGAGACAAGTGCACCTCTCTAAGAAACGTGTTCTTCAGGGCTCTGCAAGCTCCCAAGGAAGGCACTTCTCGTCCAGCGGCGTGGTCGCGGTGCGCTTGCAGAGCTTGGACCTTGCCACATATCTGCGCCCGCTGTTCGACAGGTAGCAGGAGGCAAGGCGCGCGTTTTTCTGCGTTTTTTCGTTGACTAGAGGCAGTTGATGTGCATGTAAGCGTAGCATATGAAACACGAATAGCACGAAGCATTCGTAGTTAGGTGCCAAAGTCGCAGTGTGGCCGCAGGTGGCGATCGTATGTATTTGTGGCCACCACTGGTTTGCAGCAAAGTGAATATGGCTAATTGAGAGCGTTTGGCTGTAGCCCCAGTGGCGCAATTGGTTAGCGCACGGTACTTATAAGGCAGTAGCCGTGAGCAATGCCGGGGTTGTGAGTTCGAGCCTCACCTGGGGCATACTTTTATGTCGTAACAGCTGACAGCATCTGGAGGCTAGATTTCAGATGTATCAGCTACGCCAACAAGTTTAATGTGCATTATATGCGGTAGGTGCGTCTTCCTCGGTAGTATAGTGGTTAGTATCCCCGCCTGTCACGCGGGAGACCGGGGTTCGATTCCCCGCCGGGGAGGCGCGACTTTTATCTCACAAATCTGCTCGAGTGTTGCGCGTGTGGGGTGGAAGAGCATTAACTTTGCCATTAACTTGCTGCAAAATGCTACATCGTAGGAAGTAGTTCTCGCATTCCTCACACTTTCTAATTATGGGGTTCGCTGTTAATGCCGACTCTCCACGCGTAGTAATCGATCTCGACACAATCAGCAAAAGATATAATTTTAGCAGAGCGTGGTTTCGATCCACGGACCTCTGGGTTATGGGCCCAGCACGCTTCCACTGCGCCACTCTGCTGTGTGGGGGTGTTCTAGCTCTTCGTCACATCACGTGGGACACTTGGACAGTGTTGTCTGCGTGGCTTTCACACGCGTACATTTAATTGCGCAACATCTCCTACAGCTCTCAGCTTGACTTGTCTCGACTTTGCTCGACTGACGCTACGCTGACGCTTGCAGGCAGCGGCATTTACCACCATCACCTCGACATGCAGCTGCGAGATGCACAGGAATAACACTGCACTCCTCGATGCGGCGACATACGAAATCCACTGCCGAGCTGCGCGTTGGCAACTAACAAAATGCCGACAGTGCCAGGATCAGAAGCTGGAATCTTCCGATCCGTTGTCAGACGCGTTATCCCTTGCGCCATAGGGCCACGGACTGTGTCTCGTTCTACGAGACAAGTGCACCTCTCTAAGAAACGTGTTCTTCAGGGCTCTGCAAGCTCCCAAGGAAGGCACTTCTCGTCCAGCGGCGTGGTCGCGGTGCGCTTGCAGAGCTTGGACCTTGCCACATATCTGCGCCCGCTGTTCGACAGGTAGCAGGAGGCAAGGCGCGCGTTTTTCTGCGTTTTTTCGTTGACTAGAGGCAGTTGATGTGCATGTAAGCGTAGCATATGAAACACGAATAGCACGAAGCATTCGTAGTTAGGTGCCAAAGTCGCAGTGTGGCCGCAGGTGGCGATCGTATGTATTTGTGGCCACCACTGGTTTGCAGCAAAGTGAATATGGCTAATTGAGAGCGTTTGGCTGTAGCCCCAGTGGCGCAATTGGTTAGCGCACGGTACTTATAAGGCAGTAGCCGTGAGCAATGCCGGGGTTGTAATTCGAGCCTCACCTGGGGCATACTTTTATGTCGTAACAGCTGACAGCATCTGGAGGCTAGATTTCAGATGTATCAGCTACGCCAACAAGTTTAATGTGCATTATATGCGGTAGGTGCGTCTTCCTCGGTAGTATAGTGGTTAGTATCCCCGCCTGTCACGCGGGAGACCGGGGTTCGATTCCCCGCCGGGGAGGCGCGACTTTTATCTCACAAATCTGCTCGAGTGTTGCGCGTGTGGGGTGGAAGAGCATTAACTTTGCCATTAACTTGCTGCAAAATGCTACATCGTAGGAAGTAGTTCTCGCATTCCTCACACTTTCTAATTATGGGGTTCGCTGTTAATGCCGACTCTCCACGCGTAGTAATCGATCTCGACACAATCAGCAAAAGATATAATTTTAGCAGAGCGTGGTTTCGATCCACGGACCTCTGGGTTATGGGCCCAGCACGCTTCCACTGCGCCACTCTGCTGTGTGGGGGTGTTCTAGCTCTTCGTCACATCACGTGGGACACTTGGACAGTGTTGTCTGCGTGGCTTTCACACGCGTACATTTAATTGCGCAACATCTCCTACAGCTCTCAGCTTGACTTGTCTCGACTTTGCTCGACTGACGCTACGCTGACGCTTGCAGGCAGCGGCATTTACCACCATCACCTCGACATGCAGCTGCGAGATGCACAGGAATAACACTGCACTCCTCGATGCGGCGACATACGAAATCCACTGCCGAGCTGCGCGTTGGCAACTAACAAAATGCCGACAGTGCCAGGATCAGAAGCTGGAATCTTCCGATCCGTTGTCAGACGCGTTATCCCTTGCGCCATAGGGCCACGGACTGTGTCTCGTTCTACGAGACAAGTGCACCTCTCTAAGAAACGTGTTCTTCAGGGCTCTGCAAGCTCCCAAGGAAGGCACTTCTCGTCCAGCGGCGTGGTCGCGGTGCGCTTGCAGAGCTTGGACCTTGCCACATATCTGCGCCCGCTGTTCGACAGGTAGCAGGAGGCAAGGCGCGCGTTTTTCTGCGTTTTTTCGTTGACTAGAGGCAGTTGATGTGCATGTAAGCGTAGCATATGAAACACGAATAGCACGAAGCATTCGTAGTTAGGTGCCAAAGTCGCAGTGTGGCCGCAGGTGGCGATCGTATGTATTTGTGGCCACCACTGGTTTGCAGCAAAGTGAATATGGCTAATTGAAAGCGTTTGGCTGTAGCCCCAGTGGCGCAATTGGTTAGCGCACGGTACTTATAAGGCAGTAGCCGTGAGCAATGCCGGGGTTGTGAGTTCGAGCCTCACCTGGGGCATACTTTTATGTCGTAACAGCTGACAGCATCTGGAGGCTAGATTTCAGATGTATCAGCTACGCCAACAAGTTTAATGTGCATTATATGCGGTAGGTGCGTCTTCCTCGGTAGTATAGTGGTTAGTATCCCCGCCTGTCACGCGGGAGACCGGGGTTCGATTCCCCGCCGGGGAGGCGCGACTTTTATCTCACAAATCTGCTCGAGTGTTGCGCGTGTGGGGTGGAAGAGCATTAACTTTGCCATTAACTTGCTGCAAAATGCTACATCGTAGGAAGTAGTTCTCGCATTCCTCACACTTTCTAATTATGGGGTTCGCTGTTAATGCCGACTCTCCACGCGTAGTAATCGATCTCGACACAATCAGCAAAAGATATAATTTTAGCAGAGCGTGGTTTCGATCCACGGACCTCTGGGTTATGGGCCCAGCACGCTTCCACTGCGCCACTCTGCTGTGTGGGGGTGTTCTAGCTCTTCGTCACATCACGTGGGACACTTGGACAGTGTTGTCTGCGTGGCTTTCACACGCGTACATTTAATTGCGCAACATCTCCTACAGCTCTCAGCTTGACTTGTCTCGACTTTGCTCGACTGACGCTACGCTGACGCTTGCAGGCAGCGGCATTTACCACCATCACCTCGACATGCAGCTGCGAGATGCACAGGAATAACACTGCACTCCTCGATGCGGCGACATACGAAATCCACTGCCGAGCTGCGCGTTGGCAACTAACAAAATGCCGACAGTGCCAGGATCAGAAGCTGGAATCTTCCGATCCGTTGTCAGACGCGTTATCCCTTGCGCCATAGGGCCACGGACTGTGTCTCGTTCTACGAGACAAGTGCACCTCTCTAAGAAACGTGTTCTTCAGGGCTCTGCAAGCTCCCAAGGAAGGCACTTCTCGTCCAGCGGCGTGGTCGCGGTGCGCTTGCAGAGCTTGGACCTTGCCACATATCTGCGCCCGCTGTTCGACAGGTAGCAGGAGGCAAGGCGCGCGTTTTTCTGCGTTTTTTCGTTGACTAGAGGCAGTTGATGTGCATGTAAGCGTAGCATATGAAACACGAATAGCACGAAGCATTCGTAGTTAGGTGCCAAAGTCGCAGTGTGGCCGCAGGTGGCGATCGTATGTATTTGTGGCCACCACTGGTTTGCAGCAAAGTGAATATGGCTAATTGAGAGCGTTTGGCTGTAGCCCCAGTGGCGCAATTGGTTAGCGCACGGTACTTATAAGGCAGTAGCCGTGAGCAATGCCGGGGTTGTAATTCGAGCCTCACCTGGGGCATACTTTTATGTCGTAACAGCTGACAGCATCTGGAGGCTAGATTTCAGATGTATCAGCTACGCCAACAAGTTTAATGTGCATTATATGCGGTAGGTGCGTCTTCCTCGGTAGTATAGTGGTTAGTATCCCCGCCTGTCACGCGGGAGACCGGGGTTCGATTCCCCGCCGGGGAGGCGCGACTTTTATCTCACAAATCTGCTCGAGTGTTGCGCGTGTGGGGTGGAAGAGCATTAACTTTGCCATTAACTTGCTGCAAAATGCTACATCGTAGGAAGTAGTTCTCGCATTCCTCACACTTTCTAATTATGGGGTTCGCTGTTAATGCCGACTCTCCACGCGTAGTAATCGATCTCGACACAATCAGCAAAAGATATAATTTTAGCAGAGCGTGGTTTCGATCCACGGACCTCTGGGTTATGGGCCCAGCACGCTTCCACTGCGCCACTCTGCTGTGTGGGGGTGTTCTAGCTCTTCGTCACATCACGTGGGACACTTGGACAGTGTTGTCTGCGTGGCTTTCACACGCGTACATTTAATTGCGCAACATCTCCTACAGCTCTCAGCTTGACTTGTCTCGACTTTGCTCGACTGACGCTACGCTGACGCTTGCAGGCAGCGGCATTTACCACCATCACCTCGACATGCAGCTGCGAGATGCACAGGAATAACACTGCACTCCTCGATGCGGCGACATACGAAATCCACTGCCGAGCTGCGCGTTGGCAACTAACAAAATGCCGACAGTGCCAGGATCAGAAGCTGGAATCTTCCGATCCGTTGTCAGACGCGTTATCCCTTGCGCCATAGGGCCACGGACTGTGTCTCGTTCTACGAGACAAGTGCACCTCTCTAAGAAACGTGTTCTTCAGGGCTCTGCAAGCTCCCAAGGAAGGCACTTCTCGTCCAGCGGCGTGGTCGCGGTGCGCTTGCAGAGCTTGGACCTTGCCACATATCTGCGCCCGCTGTTCGACAGGTAGCAGGAGGCAAGGCGCGCGTTTTTCTGCGTTTTTTCGTTGACTAGAGGCAGTTGATGTGCATGTAAGCGTAGCATATGAAACACGAATAGCACGAAGCATTCGTAGTTAGGTGCCAAAGTCGCAGTGTGGCCGCAGGTGGCGATCGTATGTATTTGTGGCCACCACTGGTTTGCAGCAAAGTGAATATGGCTAATTGAGAGCGTTTGGCTGTAGCCCCAGTGGCGCAATTGGTTAGCGCACGGTACTTATAAGGCAGTAGCCGTGAGCAATGCCGGGGTTGTAATTCGAGCCTCACCTGGGGCATACTTTTATGTCGTAACAGCTGACAGCATCTGGAGGCTAGATTTCAGATGTATCAGCTACGCCAACAAGTTTAATGTGCATTATATGCGGTAGGTGCGTCTTCCTCGGTAGTATAGTGGTTAGTATCCCCGCCTGTCACGCGGGAGACCGGGGTTCGATTCCCCGCCGGGGAGGCGCGACTTTTATCTCACAAATCTGCTCGAGTGTTGCGCGTGTGGGGTGGAAGAGCATTAACTTTGCCATTAACTTGCTGCAAAATGCTACATCGTAGGAAGTAGTTCTCGCATTCCTCACACTTTCTAATTATGGGGTTCGCTGTTAATGCCGACTCTCCACGCGTAGTAATCGATCTCGACACAATCAGCAAAAGATATAATTTTAGCAGAGCGTGGTTTCGATCCACGGACCTCTGGGTTATGGGCCCAGCACGCTTCCACTGCGCCACTCTGCTGTGTGGGGGTGTTCTAGCTCTTCGTCACATCACGTGGGACACTTGGACAGTGTTGTCTGCGTGGCTTTCACACGCGTACATTTAATTGCGCAACATCTCCTACAGCTCTCAGCTTGACTTGTCTCGACTTTGCTCGACTGACGCTACGCTGACGCTTGCAGGCAGCGGCATTTACCACCATCACCTCGACATGCAGCTGCGAGATGCACAGGAATAACACTGCACTCCTCGATGCGGCGACATACGAAATCCACTGCCGAGCTGCGCGTTGGCAACTAACAAAATGCCGACAGTGCCAGGATCAGAAGCTGGAATCTTCCGATCCGTTGTCAGACGCGTTATCCCTTGCGCCATAGGGCCACGGACTGTGTCTCGTTCTACGAGACAAGTGCACCTCTCTAAGAAACGTGTTCTTCAGGGCTCTGCAAGCTCCCAAGGAAGGCACTTCTCGTCCAGCGGCGTGGTCGCGGTGCGCTTGCAGAGCTTGGACCTTGCCACATATCTGCGCCCGCTGTTCGACAGGTAGCAGGAGGCAAGGCGCGCGTTTTTCTGCGTTTTTTCGTTGACTAGAGGCAGTTGATGTGCATGTAAGCGTAGCATATGAAACACGAATAGCACGAAGCATTCGTAGTTAGGTGCCAAAGTCGCAGTGTGGCCGCAGGTGGCGATCGTATGTATTTGTGGCCACCACTGGTTTGCAGCAAAGTGAATATGGCTAATTGAGAGCGTTTGGCTGTAGCCCCAGTGGCGCAATTGGTTAGCGCACGGTACTTATAAGGCAGTAGCCGTGAGCAATGCCGGGGTTGTGAGTTCGAGCCTCACCTGGGGCATACTTTTATGTCGTAACAGCTGACAGCATCTGGAGGCTAGATTTCAGATGTATCAGCTACGCCAACAAGTTTAATGTGCATTATATGCGGTAGGTGCGTCTTCCTCGGTAGTATAGTGGTTAGTATCCCCGCCTGTCACGCGGGAGACCGGGGTTCGATTCCCCGCCGGGGAGGCGCGACTTTTATCTCACAAATCTGCTCGAGTGTTGCGCGTGTGGGGTGGAAGAGCATTAACTTTGCCATTAACTTGCTGCAAAATGCTACATCGTAGGAAGTAGTTCTCGCATTCCTCACACTTTCTAATTATGGGGTTCGCTGTTAATGCCGACTCTCCACGCGTAGTAATCGATCTCGACACAATCAGCAAAAGATATAATTTTAGCAGAGCGTGGTTTCGATCCACGGACCTCTGGGTTATGGGCCCAGCACGCTTCCACTGCGCCACTCTGCTGTGTGGGGGTGTTCTAGCTCTTCGTCACATCACGTGGGACACTTGGACAGTGTTGTCTGCGTGGCTTTCACACGCGTACATTTAATTGCGCAACATCTCCTACAGCTCTCAGCTTGACTTGTCTCGACTTTGCTCGACTGACGCTACGCTGACGCTTGCAGGCAGCGGCATTTACCACCATCACCTCGACATGCAGCTGCGAGATGCACAGGAATAACACTGCACTCCTCGATGCGGCGACATACGAAATCCACTGCCGAGCTGCGCGTTGGCAACTAACAAAATGCCGACAGTGCCAGGATCAGAAGCTGGAATCTTCCGATCCGTTGTCAGACGCGTTATCCCTTGCGCCATAGGGCCACGGACTGTGTCTCGTTCTACGAGACAAGTGCACCTCTCTAAGAAACGTGTTCTTCAGGGCTCTGCAAGCTCCCAAGGAAGGCACTTCTCGTCCAGCGGCGTGGTCGCGGTGCGCTTGCAGAGCTTGGACCTTGCCACATATCTGCGCCCGCTGTTCGACAGGTAGCAGGAGGCAAGGCGCGCGTTTTTCTGCGTTTTTTCGTTGACTAGAGGCAGTTGATGTGCATGTAAGCGTAGCATATGAAACACGAATAGCACGAAGCATTCGTAGTTAGGTGCCAAAGTCGCAGTGTGGCCGCAGGTGGCGATCGTATGTATTTGTGGCCACCACTGGTTTGCAGCAAAGTGAATATGGCTAATTGAGAGCGTTTGGCTGTAGCCCCAGTGGCGCAATTGGTTAGCGCACGGTACTTATAAGGCAGTAGCCGTGAGCAATGCCGGGGTTGTAATTCGAGCCTCACCTGGGGCATACTTTTATGTCGTAACAGCTGACAGCATCTGGAGGCTAGATTTCAGATGTATCAGCTACGCCAACAAGTTTAATGTGCATTATATGCGGTAGGTGCGTCTTCCTCGGTAGTATAGTGGTTAGTATCCCCGCCTGTCACGCGGGAGACCGGGGTTCGATTCCCCGCCGGGGAGGCGCGACTTTTATCTCACAAATCTGCTCGAGTGTTGCGCGTGTGGGGTGGAAGAGCATTAACTTTGCCATTAACTTGCTGCAAAATGCTACATCGTAGGAAGTAGTTCTCGCATTCCTCACACTTTCTAATTATGGGGTTCGCTGTTAATGCCGACTCTCCACGCGTAGTAATCGATCTCGACACAATCAGCAAAAGATATAATTTTAGCAGAGCGTGGTTTCGATCCACGGACCTCTGGGTTATGGGCCCAGCACGCTTCCACTGCGCCACTCTGCTGTGTGGGGGTGTTCTAGCTCTTCGTCACATCACGTGGGACACTTGGACAGTGTTGTCTGCGTGGCTTTCACACGCGTACATTTAATTGCGCAACATCTCCTACAGCTCTCAGCTTGACTTGTCTCGACTTTGCTCGACTGACGCTACGCTGACGCTTGCAGGCAGCGGCATTTACCACCATCACCTCGACATGCAGCTGCGAGATGCACAGGAATAACACTGCACTCCTCGATGCGGCGACATACGAAATCCACTGCCGAGCTGCGCGTTGGCAACTAACAAAATGCCGACAGTGCCAGGATCAGAAGCTGGAATCTTCCGATCCGTTGTCAGACGCGTTATCCCTTGCGCCATAGGGCCACGGACTGTGTCTCGTTCTACGAGACAAGTGCACCTCTCTAAGAAACGTGTTCTTCAGGGCTCTGCAAGCTCCCAAGGAAGGCACTTCTCGTCCAGCGGCGTGGTCGCGGTGCGCTTGCAGAGCTTGGACCTTGCCACATATCTGCGCCCGCTGTTCGACAGGTAGCAGGAGGCAAGGCGCGCGTTTTTCTGCGTTTTTTCGTTGACTAGAGGCAGTTGATGTGCATGTAAGCGTAGCATATGAAACACGAATAGCACGAAGCATTCGTAGTTAGGTGCCAAAGTCGCAGTGTGGCCGCAGGTGGCGATCGTATGTATTTGTGGCCACCACTGGTTTGCAGCAAAGTGAATATGGCTAATTGAGAGCGTTTGGCTGTAGCCCCAGTGGCGCAATTGGTTAGCGCACGGTACTTATAAGGCAGTAGCCGTGAGCAATGCCGGGGTTGTGAGTTCGAGCCTCACCTGGGGCATACTTTTATGTCGTAACAGCTGACAGCATCTGGAGGCTAGATTTCAGATGTATCAGCTACGCCAACAAGTTTAATGTGCATTATATGCGGTAGGTGCGTCTTCCTCGGTAGTATAGTGGTTAGTATCCCCGCCTGTCACGCGGGAGACCGGGGTTCGATTCCCCGCCGGGGAGGCGCGACTTTTATCTCACAAATCTGCTCGAGTGTTGCGCGTGTGGGGTGGAAGAGCATTAACTTTGCCATTAACTTGCTGCAAAATGCTACATCGTAGGAAGTAGTTCTCGCATTCCTCACACTTTCTAATTATGGGGTTCGCTGTTAATGCCGACTCTCCACGCGTAGTAATCGATCTCGACACAATCAGCAAAAGATATAATTTTAGCAGAGCGTGGTTTCGATCCACGGACCTCTGGGTTATGGGCCCAGCACGCTTCCACTGCGCCACTCTGCTGTGTGGGGGTGTTCTAGCTCTTCGTCACATCACGTGGGACACTTGGACAGTGTTGTCTGCGTGGCTTTCACACGCGTACATTTAATTGCGCAACATCTCCTACAGCTCTCAGCTTGACTTGTCTCGACTTTGCTCGACTGACGCTACGCTGACGCTTGCAGGCAGCGGCATTTACCACCATCACCTCGACATGCAGCTGCGAGATGCACAGGAATAACACTGCACTCCTCGATGCGGCGACATACGAAATCCACTGCCGAGCTGCGCGTTGGCAACTAACAAAATGCCGACAGTGCCAGGATCAGAAGCTGGAATCTTCCGATCCGTTGTCAGACGCGTTATCCCTTGCGCCATAGGGCCACGGACTGTGTCTCGTTCTACGAGACAAGTGCACCTCTCTAAGAAACGTGTTCTTCAGGGCTCTGCAAGCTCCCAAGGAAGGCACTTCTCGTCCAGCGGCGTGGTCGCGGTGCGCTTGCAGAGCTTGGACCTTGCCACATATCTGCGCCCGCTGTTCGACAGGTAGCAGGAGGCAAGGCGCGCGTTTTTCTGCGTTTTTTCGTTGACTAGAGGCAGTTGATGTGCATGTAAGCGTAGCATATGAAACACGAATAGCACGAAGCATTCGTAGTTAGGTGCCAAAGTCGCAGTGTGGCCGCAGGTGGCGATCGTATGTATTTGTGGCCACCACTGGTTTGCAGCAAAGTGAATATGGCTAATTGAAAGCGTTTGGCTGTAGCCCCAGTGGCGCAATTGGTTAGCGCACGGTACTTATAAGGCAGTAGCCGTGAGCAATGCCGGGGTTGTGAGTTCGAGCCTCACCTGGGGCATACTTTTATGTCGTAACAGCTGACAGCATCTGGAGGCTAGATTTCAGATGTATCAGCTACGCCAACAAGTTTAATGTGCATTATATGCGGTAGGTGCGTCTTCCTCGGTAGTATAGTGGTTAGTATCCCCGCCTGTCACGCGGGAGACCGGGGTTCGATTCCCCGCCGGGGAGGCGCGATTTTTATCTCACAAATCTGCTCGAGTGTTGCGCGTGTGGGGTGGAAGAGCATTAACTTTGCCATTAACTTGCTGCAAAATGCTACATCGTAGGAAGTAGTTCTCGCATTCCTCACACTTTCTAATTATGGGGTTCGCTGTTAATGCCGACTCTCCACGCGTAGTAATCGATCTCGACACAATCAGCAAAAGATATAATTTTAGCAGAGCGTGGTTTCGATCCACGGACCTCTGGGTTATGGGCCCAGCACGCTTCCACTGCGCCACTCTGCTGTGTGGGGGTGTTCTAGCTCTTCGTCACATCACGTGGGACACTTGGACAGTGTTGTCTGCGTGGCTTTCACACGCGTACATTTAATTGCGCAACATCTCCTACAGCTCTCAGCTTGACTTGTCTCGACTTTGCTCGACTGACGCTACGCTGACGCTTGCAGGCAGCGGCATTTACCACCATCACCTCGACATGCAGCTGCGAGATGCACAGGAATAACACTGCACTCCTCGATGCGGCGACATACGAAATCCACTGCCGAGCTGCGCGTTGGCAACTAACAAAATGCCGACAGTGCCAGGATCAGAAGCTGGAATCTTCCGATCCGTTGTCAGACGCGTTATCCCTTGCGCCATAGGGCCACGGACTGTGTCTCGTTCTACGAGACAAGTGCACCTCTCTAAGAAACGTGTTCTTCAGGGCTCTGCAAGCTCCCAAGGAAGGCACTTCTCGTCCAGCGGCGTGGTCGCGGTGCGCTTGCAGAGCTTGGACCTTGCCACATATCTGCGCCCGCTGTTCGACAGGTAGCAGGAGGCAAGGCGCGCGTTTTTCTGCGTTTTTTCGTTGACTAGAGGCAGTTGATGTGCATGTAAGCGTAGCATATGAAACACGAATAGCACGAAGCATTCGTAGTTAGGTGCCAAAGTCGCAGTGTGGCCGCAGGTGGCGATCGTATGTATTTGTGGCCACCACTGGTTTGCAGCAAAGTGAATATGGCTAATTGAAAGCGTTTGGCTGTAGCCCCAGTGGCGCAATTGGTTAGCGCACGGTACTTATAAGGCAGTAGCCGTGAGCAATGCCGGGGTTGTGAGTTCGAGCCTCACCTGGGGCATACTTTTATGTCGTAACAGCTGACAGCATCTGGAGGCTAGATTTCAGATGTATCAGCTACGCCAACAAGTTTAATGTGCATTATATGCGGTAGGTGCGTCTTCCTCGGTAGTATAGTGGTTAGTATCCCCGCCTGTCACGCGGGAGACCGGGGTTCGATTCCCCGCCGGGGAGGCGCGATTTTTATCTCACAAATCTGCTCGAGTGTTGCGCGTGTGGGGTGGAAGAGCATTAACTTTGCCATTAACTTGCTGCAAAATGCTACATCGTAGGAAGTAGTTCTCGCATTCCTCACACTTTCTAATTATGGGGTTCGCTGTTAATGCCGACTCTCCACGCGTAGTAATCGATCTCGACACAATCAGCAAAAGATATAATTTTAGCAGAGCGTGGTTTCGATCCACGGACCTCTGGGTTATGGGCCCAGCACGCTTCCACTGCGCCACTCTGCTGTGTGGGGGTGTTCTAGCTCTTCGTCACATCACGTGGGACACTTGGACAGTGTTGTCTGCGTGGCTTTCACACGCGTACATTTAATTGCGCAACATCTCCTACAGCTCTCAGCTTGACTTGTCTCGACTTTGCTCGACTGACGCTACGCTGACGCTTGCAGGCAGCGGCATTTACCACCATCACCTCGACATGCAGCTGCGAGATGCACAGGAATAACACTGCACTCCTCGATGCGGCGACATACGAAATCCACTGCCGAGCTGCGCGTTGGCAACTAACAAAATGCCGACAGTGCCAGGATCAGAAGCTGGAATCTTCCGATCCGTTGTCAGACGCGTTATCCCTTGCGCCATAGGGCCACGGACTGTGTCTCGTTCTACGAGACAAGTGCACCTCTCTAAGAAACGTGTTCTTCAGGGCTCTGCAAGCTCCCAAGGAAGGCACTTCTCGTCCAGCGGCGTGGTCGCGGTGCGCTTGCAGAGCTTGGACCTTGCCACATATCTGCGCCCGCTGTTCGACAGGTAGCAGGAGGCAAGGCGCGCGTTTTTCTGCGTTTTTTCGTTGACTAGAGGCAGTTGATGTGCATGTAAGCGTAGCATATGAAACACGAATAGCACGAAGCATTCGTAGTTAGGTGCCAAAGTCGCAGTGTGGCCGCAGGTGGCGATCGTATGTATTTGTGGCCACCACTGGTTTGCAGCAAAGTGAATATGGCTAATTGAAAGCGTTTGGCTGTAGCCCCAGTGGCGCAATTGGTTAGCGCACGGTACTTATAAGGCAGTAGCCGTGAGCAATGCCGGGGTTGTGAGTTCGAGCCTCACCTGGGGCATACTTTTATGTCGTAACAGCTGACAGCATCTGGAGGCTAGATTTCAGATGTATCAGCTACGCCAACAAGTTTAATGTGCATTATATGCGGTAGGTGCGTCTTCCTCGGTAGTATAGTGGTTAGTATCCCCGCCTGTCACGCGGGAGACCGGGGTTCGATTCCCCGCCGGGGAGGCGCGATTTTTATCTCACAAATCTGCTCGAGTGTTGCGCGTGTGGGGTGGAAGAGCATTAACTTTGCCATTAACTTGCTGCAAAATGCTACATCGTAGGAAGTAGTTCTCGCATTCCTCACACTTTCTAATTATGGGGTTCGCTGTTAATGCCGACTCTCCACGCGTAGTAATCGATCTCGACACAATCAGCAAAAGATATAATTTTAGCAGAGCGTGGTTTCGATCCACGGACCTCTGGGTTATGGGCCCAGCACGCTTCCACTGCGCCACTCTGCTGTGTGGGGGTGTTCTAGCTCTTCGTCACATCACGTGGGACACTTGGACAGTGTTGTCTGCGTGGCTTTCACACGCGTACATTTAATTGCGCAACATCTCCTACAGCTCTCAGCTTGACTTGTCTCGACTTTGCTCGACTGACGCTACGCTGACGCTTGCAGGCAGCGGCATTTACCACCATCACCTCGACATGCAGCTGCGAGATGCACAGGAATAACACTGCACTCCTCGATGCGGCGACATACGAAAATCCACTGCCGAGCTGCGCGTTGGCAACTAACAAAATGCCGGACAGTGCCAGGATCAGAAGCTGGAATCTTCCGATCCGTTGTCAGACGCGTTATCCCTTGCGCCATAGGGCCACGGACTGTGTCTCGTTCTACGAGACAAGTGCACCTCTCTAAGAAACGTGTTCTTCAGGGCTCTGCAAGCTCCCAAGGAAGGCACTTCTCGTCCAGCGGCGTGGTCGCGGTGCGCTTGCAGAGCTTGGACCTTGCCACATATCTGCGCCCGCTGTTCGACAGGTAGCAGGAGGCAAGGCGCGCGTTTTTCTGCGTTAACACGCGATCTAGTGTGTTGATGTGCATGTAAGCGTAGCATATGAAACACGAATAGCACGAAGCATTCGTAGTTAGGTGCCAAAGTCGCAGTGTGGCCGCAGGTGGCGATCGTATGTATTTGTGGCCACCACTGGTTTGCAGCAAAGTGAATATGGCTAATTGAAAGCGTTTGGCTGTAGCCCCAGTGGCGCAATTGGTTAGCGCACGGTACTTATAAGGCAGTAGCCGTGAGCAATGCCGGGGTTGTGAGTTCGAGCCTCACCTGGGGCATACTTTTATGTCGTAACAGCTGACAGCATCTGGAGGCTAGATTTCAGATGTATCAGCTACGCCAACAAGTTTAATGTGCATTATATGCGGTAGGTGCGTCTTCCTCGGTAGTATAGTGGTTAGTATCCCCGCCTGTCACGCGGGAGACCGGGGTTCGATTCCCCGCCGGGGAGGCGCGATTTTTATCTCACAAATCTGCTCGAGTGTTGCGCGTGTGGGGTGGAAGAGCATTAACTTTGCCATTAACTTGCTGCAAAATGCTACATCGTAGGAAGTAGTTCTCGCATTCCTCACACTTTCTAATTATGGGGTTCGCTGTTAATGCCGACTCTCCACGCGTAGTAATCGATCTCGACACAATCAGCAAAAGATATAATTTTAGCAGAGCGTGGTTTCGATCCACGGACCTCTGGGTTATGGGCCCAGCACGCTTCCACTGCGCCACTCTGCTGTGTGGGGATGTTCTAGCTCTTCGTCACATCACGTGGGACACTTGGACAGTGTTGTCTGCGTGGCTTTCACACGCGTACATTTAATTGCGCAACATCTCCTACAGCTCTCAGCTTGACTTGTCTCGACTTTGCTCGACTGACGCTACGCTGACGCTTGCAGGCAGCGGCATTTACCACCATCACCTCGACATGCAGCTGCGAGATGCACAGGAATAACACTGCACTCCTCGATGCGGCGACATACGAAATCCACTGCCGAGCTGCGCGTTGGCAACTAACAAAATGCCGACAGTGCCAGGATCAGAAGCTGGAATCTTCCGATCCGTTGTCAGACGCGTTATCCCTTGCGCCATAGGGCCACGGACTGTGTCTCGTTCTACGAGACAAGTGCACCTCTCTAAGAAACGTGTTCTTCAGGGCTCTGCAAGCTCCCAAGGAAGGCACTTCTCGTCCAGCGGCGTGGTCGCGGTGCGCTTGCAGAGCTTGGACCTTGCCACATATCTGCGCCCGCTGTTCGACAGGTAGCAGGAGGCAAGGCGCGCGTTTTTCTGCGTTTTTTCGTTGACTAGAGGCAGTTGATGTGCATGTAAGCGTAGCATATGAAACACGAATAGCACGAAGCATTCGTAGTTAGGTGCCAAAGTCGCAGTGTGGCCGCAGGTGGCGATCGTATGTATTTGTGGCCACCACTGGTTTGCAGCAAAGTGAATATGGCTAATTGAGAGCGTTTGGCTGTAGCCCCAGTGGCGCAATTGGTTAGCGCACGGTACTTATAAGGCAGTAGCCGTGAGCAATGCCGGGGTTGTAATTCGAGCCTCACCTGGGGCATACTTTTATGTCGTAACAGCTGACAGCATCTGGAGGCTAGATTTCAGATGTATCAGCTACGCCAACAAGTTTAATGTGCATTATATGCGGTAGGTGCGTCTTCCTCGGTAGTATAGTGGTTAGTATCCCCGCCTGTCACGCGGGAGACCGGGGTTCGATTCCCCGCCGGGGAGGCGCGACTTTTATCTCACAAATCTGCTCGAGTGTTGCGCGTGTGGGGTGGAAGAGCATTAACTTTGCCATTAACTTGCTGCAAAATGCTACATCGTAGGAAGTAGTTCTCGCATTCCTCACACTTTCTAATTATGGGGTTCGCTGTTAATGCCGACTCTCCACGCGTAGTAATCGATCTCGACACAATCAGCAAAAGATATAATTTTAGCAGAGCGTGGTTTCGATCCACGGACCTCTGGGTTATGGGCCCAGCACGCTTCCACTGCGCCACTCTGCTGTGTGGGGGTGTTCTAGCTCTTCGTCACATCACGTGGGACACTTGGACAGTGTTGTCTGCGTGGCTTTCACACGCGTACATTTAATTGCGCAACATCTCCTACAGCTCTCAGCTTGACTTGTCTCGACTTTGCTCGACTGACGCTACGCTGACGCTTGCAGGCAGCGGCATTTACCACCATCACCTCGACATGCAGCTGCGAGATGCACAGGAATAACACTGCACTCCTCGATGCGGCGACATACGAAATCCACTGCCGAGCTGCGCGTTGGCAACTAACAAAATGCCGACAGTGCCAGGATCAGAAGCTGGAATCTTCCGATCCGTTGTCAGACGCGTTATCCCTTGCGCCATAGGGCCACGGACTGTGTCTCGTTCTACGAGACAAGTGCACCTCTCTAAGAAACGTGTTCTTCAGGGCTCTGCAAGCTCCCAAGGAAGGCACTTCTCGTCCAGCGGCGTGGTCGCGGTGCGCTTGCAGAGCTTGGACCTTGCCACATATCTGCGCCCGCTGTTCGACAGGTAGCAGGAGGCAAGGCGCGCGTTTTTCTGCGTTTTTTCGTTGACTAGAGGCAGTTGATGTGCATGTAAGCGTAGCATATGAAACACGAATAGCACAAAGCATTCGTAGTTAGGTGCCAAAGTCGCAGTGTGGCCGCAGGTGGCGATCGTATGTATTTGTGGCCACCACTGGTTTGCAGCAAAGTGAATATGGCTAATTGAGAGCGTTTGGCTGTAGCCCCAGTGGCGCAATTGGTTAGCGCACGGTACTTATAAGGCAGTAGCCGTGAGCAATGCCGGGGTTGTGAGTTCGAGCCTCACCTGGGGCATACTTTTATGTCGTAACAGCTGACAGCATCTGGAGGCTAGATTTCAGATGTATCAGCTACGCCAACAAGTTTAATGTGCATTATATGCGGTAGGTGCGTCTTCCTCGGTAGTATAGTGGTTAGTATCCCCGCCTGTCACGCGGGAGACCGGGGTTCGATTCCCCGCCGGGGAGGCGCGATTTTTATCTCACAAATCTGCTCGAGTGTTGCGCGTGTGGGGTGGAAGAGCATTAACTTTGCCATTAACTTGCTGCAAAATGCTACATCGTAGGAAGTAGTTCTCGCATTCCTCACACTTTCTAATTATGGGGTTCGCTGTTAATGCCGACTCTCCACGCGTAGTAATCGATCTCGACACAATCAGCAAAAGATATAATTTTAGCAGAGCGTGGTTTCGATCCACGGACCTCTGGGTTATGGGCCCAGCACGCTTCCACTGCGCCACTCTGCTGTGTGGGGGTGTTCTAGCTCTTCGTCACATCACGTGGGACACTTGGACAGTGTTGTCTGCGTGGCTTTCACACGCGTACATTTAATTGCGCAACATCTCCTACAGCTCTCAGCTTGACTTGTCTCGACTTTGCTCGACTGACGCTACGCTGACGCTTGCAGGCAGCGGCATTTACCACCATCACCTCGACATGCAGCTGCGAGATGCACAGGAATAACACTGCACTCCTCGATGCGGCGACATACGAAATCCACTGCCGAGCTGCGCGTTGGCAACTAACAAAATGCCGACAGTGCCAGGATCAGAAGCTGGAATCTTCCGATCCGTTGTCAGACGCGTTATCCCTTGCGCCATAGGGCCACGGACTGTGTCTCGTTCTACGAGACAAGTGCACCTCTCTAAGAAACGTGTTCTTCAGGGCTCTGCAAGCTCCCAAGGAAGGCACTTCTCGTCCAGCGGCGTGGTCGCGGTGCGCTTGCAGAGCTTGGACCTTGCCACATATCTGCGCCCGCTGTTCGACAGGTAGCAGGAGGCAAGGCGCGCGTTTTTCTGCGTTTTTTCGTTGACTAGAGGCAGTTGATGTGCATGTAAGCGTAGCATATGAAACACGAATAGCACGAAGCATTCGTAGTTAGGTGCCAAAGTCGCAGTGTGGCCGCAGGTGGCGATCGTATGTATTTGTGGCCACCACTGGTTTGCAGCAAAGTGAATATGGCTAATTGAAAGCGTTTGGCTGTAGCCCCAGTGGCGCAATTGGTTAGCGCACGGTACTTATAAGGCAGTAGCCGTGAGCAATGCCGGGGTTGTGAGTTCGAGCCTCACCTGGGGCATACTTTTATGTCGTAACAGCTGACAGCATCTGGAGGCTAGATTTCAGATGTATCAGCTACGCCAACAAGTTTAATGTGCATTATATGCGGTAGGTGCGTCTTCCTCGGTAGTATAGTGGTTAGTATCCCCGCCTGTCACGCGGGAGACCGGGGTTCGATTCCCCGCCGGGGAGGCGCGATTTTTATCTCACAAATCTGCTCGAGTGTTGCGCGTGTGGGGTGGAAGAGCATTAACTTTGCCATTAACTTGCTGCAAAATGCTACATCGTAGGAAGTAGTTCTCGCATTCCTCACACTTTCTAATTATGGGGTTCGCTGTTAATGCCGACTCTCCACGCGTAGTAATCGATCTCGACACAATCAGCAAAAGATATAATTTTAGCAGAGCGTGGTTTCGATCCACGGACCTCTGGGTTATGGGCCCAGCACGCTTCCACTGCGCCACTCTGCTGTGTGGGGGTGTTCTAGCTCTTCGTCACATCACGTGGGACACTTGGACAGTGTTGTCTGCGTGGCTTTCACACGCGTACATTTAATTGCGCAACATCTCCTACAGCTCTCAGCTTGACTTGTCTCGACTTTGCTCGACTGACGCTACGCTGACGCTTGCAGGCAGCGGCATTTACCACCATCACCTCGACATGCAGCTGCGAGATGCACAGGAATAACACTGCACTCCTCGATGCGGCGACATACGAAATCCACTGCCGAGCTGCGCGTTGGCAACTAACAAAATGCCGACAGTGCCAGGATCAGAAGCTGGAATCTTCCGATCCGTTGTCAGACGCGTTATCCCTTGCGCCATAGGGCCACAGACTGTGTCTCGTTCTACGAGACAAGTGCACCTCTCTAAGAAACGTGTTCTTCAGGGCTCTGCAAGCTCCCAAGGAAGGCACTTCTCGTCCAGCGGCGTGGTCGCGGTGCGCTTGCAGAGCTTGGACCTTGCCACATATCTGCGCCCGCTGTTCGACAGGTAGCAGGAGGCAAGGCGCGCGTTTTTCTGCGTTTTTTCGTTGACTAGAGGCAGTTGATGTGCATGTAAGCGTAGCATATGAAACACGAATAGCACGAAGCATTCGTAGTTAGGTGCCAAAGTCGCAGTGTGGCCGCAGGTGGCGATCGTATGTATTTGTGGCCACCACTGGTTTGCAGCAAAGTGAATATGGCTAATTGAGAGCGTTTGGCTGTAGCCCCAGTGGCGCAATTGGTTAGCGCACGGTACTTATAAGGCAGTAGCCGTGAGCAATGCCGGGGTTGTAATTCGAGCCTCACCTGGGGCATACTTTTATGTCGTAACAGCTGACAGCATCTGGAGGCTAGATTTCAGATGTATCAGCTACGCCAACAAGTTTAATGTGCATTATATGCGGTAGGTGCGTCTTCCTCGGTAGTATAGTGGTTAGTATCCCCGCCTGTCACGCGGGAGACCGGGGTTCGATTCCCCGCCGGGGAGGCGCGACTTTTTTCTCACAAATCTGCTCGAGTGTTGCGCGTTTGGGGTGGAAGAGCATTAACTTTGCCATTAACTTGCTGCAAAATGCTACATCGTAGGAAGTAGTTCTCGCATTCCTCACACTTTCTAATTATGGGGTTCGCTGTTAATGCCGACTCTCCACGCGTAGTAATCGATCTCGACACAATCAGCAAAAGATATAATTTTAGCAGAGCGTGGTTTCGATCCACGGACCTCTGGGTTATGGGCCCAGCACGCTTCCACTGCGCCACTCTGCTGTGTGGGGGTGTTCTAGCTCTTCGTCACATCACGTGGGACACTTGGACAGTGTTGTCTGCGTGGCTTTCACACGCGTACATTTAATTGCGCAACATCTCCTACAGCTCTCAGCTTGACTTGTCTCGACTTTGCTCGACTGACGCTACGCTGACGCTTGCAGGCAGCGGCATTTACCACCATCACCTCGACATGCAGCTGCGAGATGCACAGGAATAACACTGCACTCCTCGATGCGGCGACATACGAAATCCACTGCCGAGCTGCGCGTTGGCAACTAACAAAATGCCGACAGTGCCAGGATCAGAAGCTGGAATCTTCCGATCCGTTGTCAGACGCGTTATCCCTTGCGCCATAGGGCCACAGACTGTGTCTCGTTCTACGAGACAAGTGCACCTCTCTAAGAAACGTGTTCTTCAGGGCTCTGCAAGCTCCCAAGGAAGGCACTTCTCGTCCAGCGGCGTGGTCGCGGTGCGCTTGCAGAGCTTGGACCTTGCCACATATCTGCGCCCGCTGTTCGACAGGTAGCAGGAGGCAAGGCGCGCGTTTTTCTGCGTTTTTTCGTTGACTAGAGGCAGTTGATGTGCATGTAAGCGTAGCATATGAAACACGAATAGCACGAAGCATTCGTAGTTAGGTGCCAAAGTCGCAGTGTGGCCGCAGGTGGCGATCGTATGTATTTGTGGCCACCACTGGTTTGCAGCAAAGTGAATATGGCTAATTGAGAGCGTTTGGCTGTAGCCCCAGTGGCGCAATTGGTTAGCGCACGGTACTTATAAGGCAGTAGCCGTGAGCAATGCCGGGGTTGTGAGTTCGAGCCTCACCTGGGGCATACTTTTATGTCGTAACAGCTGACAGCATCTGGAGGCTAGATTTCAGATGTATCAGCTACGCCAACAAGTTTAATGTGCATTATATGCGGTAGGTGCGTCTTCCTCGGTAGTATAGTGGTTAGTATCCCCGCCTGTCACGCGGGAGACCGGGGTTCGATTCCCCGCCGGGGAGGCGCGACTTTTATCTCACAAATCTGCTCGAGTGTTGCGCGTGTGGGGTGGAAGAGCATTAACTTTGCCATTAACTTGCTGCAAAATGCTACATCGTAGGAAGTAGTTCTCGCATTCCTCACACTTTCTAATTATGGGGTTCGCTGTTAATGCCGACTCTCCACGCGTAGTAATCGATCTCGACACAATCAGCAAAAGATATAATTTTAGCAGAGCGTGGTTTCGATCCACGGACCTCTGGGTTATGGGCCCAGCACGCTTCCACTGCGCCACTCTGCTGTGTGGGGGTGTTCTAGCTCTTCGTCACATCACGTGGGACACTTGGACAGTGTTGTCTGCGTGGCTTTCACACGCGTACATTTAATTGCGCAACATCTCCTACAGCTCTCAGCTTGACTTGTCTCGACTTTGCTCGACTGACGCTACGCTGACGCTTGCAGGCAGCGGCATTTACCACCATCACCTCGACATGCAGCTGCGAGATGCACAGGAATAACACTGCACTCCTCGATGCGGCGACATACGAAATCCACTGCCGAGCTGCGCGTTGGCAACTAACAAAATGCCGACAGTGCCAGGATCAGAAGCTGGAATCTTCCGATCCGTTGTCAGACGCGTTATCCCTTGCGCCATAGGGCCACAGACTGTGTCTCGTTCTACGAGACAAGTGCACCTCTCTAAGAAACGTGTTCTTCAGGGCTCTGCAAGCTCCCAAGGAAGGCACTTCTCGTCCAGCGGCGTGGTCGCGGTGCGCTTGCAGAGCTTGGACCTTGCCACATATCTGCGCCCGCTGTTCGACAGGTAGCAGGAGGCAAGGCGCGCGTTTTTCTGCGTTTTTTCGTTGACTAGAGGCAGTTGATGTGCATGTAAGCGTAGCATATGAAACACGAATAGCACGAAGCATTCGTAGTTAGGTGCCAAAGTCGCAGTGTGGCCGCAGGTGGCGATCGTATGTATTTGTGGCCACCACTGGTTTGCAGCAAAGTGAATATGGCTAATTGAGAGCGTTTGGCTGTAGCCCCAGTGGCGCAATTGGTTAGCGCACGGTACTTATAAGGCAGTAGCCGTGAGCAATGCCGGGGTTGTAATTCGAGCCTCACCTGGGGCATACTTTTATGTCGTAACAGCTGACAGCATCTGGAGGCTAGATTTCAGATGTATCAGCTACGCCAACAAGTTTAATGTGCATTATATGCGGTAGGTGCGTCTTCCTCGGTAGTATAGTGGTTAGTATCCCCGCCTGTCACGCGGGAGACTGGGGTTTGATTCCCCGCCGGGGAGGCGCGACTTTTTTCTCACAAATCTGCTCGAGTGTTGCGCGTTTGGGGTGGAAGAGCATTAACTTTGCCATTAACTTGCTGCAAAATGCTACATCGTAGGAAGTAGTTCTCGCATTCCTCACACTTTCTAATTATGGGGTTCGCTGTTAATGCCGACTCTCCACGCGTAGTAATCGATCTCGACACAATCAGCAAAAGATATAATTTTAGCAGAGCGTGGTTTCGATCCACGGACCTCTGGGTTATGGGCCCAGCACGCTTCCACTGCGCCACTCTGCTGTGTGGGGGTGTTCTAGCTCTTCGTCACATCACGTGGGACACTTGGACAGTGTTGTCTGCGTGGCTTTCACACGCGTACATTTAATTGCGCAACATCTCCTACAGCTCTCAGCTTGACTTGTCTCGACTTTGCTCGACTGACGCTACGCTGACGCTTGCAGGCAGCGGCATTTACCACCATCACCTCGACATGCAGCTGCGAGATGCACAGGAATAACACTGCACTCCTCGATGCGGCGACATACGAAATCCACTGCCGAGCTGCGCGTTGGCAACTAACAAAATGCCGACAGTGCCAGGATCAGAAGCTGGAATCTTCCGATCCGTTGTCAGACGCGTTATCCCTTGCGCCATAGGGCCACAGACTGTGTCTCGTTCTACGAGACAAGTGCACCTCTCTAAGAAACGTGTTCTTCAGGGCTCTGCAAGCTCCCAAGGAAGGCACTTCTCGTCCAGCGGCGTGGTCGCGGTGCGCTTGCAGAGCTTGGACCTTGCCACATATCTGCGCCCGCTGTTCGACAGGTAGCAGGAGGCAAGGCGCGCGTTTTTCTGCGTTTTTTCGTTGACTAGAGGCAGTTGATGTGCATGTAAGCGTAGCATATGAAACACGAATAGCACGAAGCATTCGTAGTTAGGTGCCAAAGTCGCAGTGTGGCCGCAGGTGGCGATCGTATGTATTTGTGGCCACCACTGGTTTGCAGCAAAGTGAATATGGCTAATTGAGAGCGTTTGGCTGTAGCCCCAGTGGCGCAATTGGTTAGCGCACGGTACTTATAAGGCAGTAGCCGTGAGCAATGCCGGGGTTGTAATTCGAGCCTCACCTGGGGCATACTTTTATGTCGTAACAGCTGACAGCATCTGGAGGCTAGATTTCAGATGTATCAGCTACGCCAACAAGTTTAATGTGCATTATATGCGGTAGGTGCGTCTTCCTCGGTAGTATAGTGGTTAGTATCCCCGCCTGTCACGCGGGAGACCGGGGTTCGATTCCCCGCCGGGGAGGCGCGACTTTTATCTCACAAATCTGCTCGAGTGTTGCGCGTGTGGGGTGGAAGAGCATTAACTTTGCCATTAACTTGCTGCAAAATGCTACATCGTAGGAAGTAGTTCTCGCATTCCTCACACTTTCTAATTATGGGGTTCGCTGTTAATGCCGACTCTCCACGCGTAGTAATCGATCTCGACACAATCAGCAAAAGATATAATTTTAGCAGAGCGTGGTTTCGATCCACGGACCTCTGGGTTATGGGCCCAGCACGCTTCCACTGCGCCACTCTGCTGTGTGGGGGTGTTCTAGCTCTTCGTCACATCACGTGGGACACTTGGACAGTGTTGTCTGCGTGGCTTTCACACGCGTACATTTAATTGCGCAACATCTCCTACAGCTCTCAGCTTGACTTGTCTCGACTTTGCTCGACTGACGCTACGCTGACGCTTGCAGGCAGCGGCATTTACCACCATCACCTCGACATGCAGCTGCGAGATGCACAGGAATAACACTGCACTCCTCGATGCGGCGACATACGAAATCCACTGCCGAGCTGCGCGTTGGCAACTAACAAAATGCCGACAGTGCCAGGATCAGAAGCTGGAATCTTCCGATCCGTTGTCAGACGCGTTATCCCTTGCGCCATAGGGCCACGGACTGTGTCTCGTTCTACGAGACAAGTGCACCTCTCTAAGAAACGTGTTCTTCAGGGCTCTGCAAGCTCCCAAGGAAGGCACTTCTCGTCCAGCGGCGTGGTCGCGGTGCGCTTGCAGAGCTTGGACCTTGCCACATATCTGCGCCCGCTGTTCGACAGGTAGCAGGAGGCAAGGCGCGCGTTTTTCTGCGTTTTTTCGTTGACTAGAGGCAGTTGATGTGCATGTAAGCGTAGCATATGAAACACGAATAGCACGAAGCATTCGTAGTTAGGTGCCAAAGTCGCAGTGTGGCCGCAGGTGGCGATCGTATGTATTTGTGGCCACCACTGGTTTGCAGCAAAGTGAATATGGCTAATTGAGAGCGTTTGGCTGTAGCCCCAGTGGCGCAATTGGTTAGCGCACGGTACTTATAAGGCAGTAGCCGTGAGCAATGCCGGGGTTGTGAGTTCGAGCCTCACGTGGGGCATACTTTTATGTCGTAACAGCTGACAGCATCTGGAGGCTAGATTTCAGATGTATCAGCTACGCCAACAAGTTTAATGTGCATTATATGCGGTAGGTGCGTCTTCCTCGGTAGTATAGTGGTTAGTATCCCCGCCTGTCACGCGGGAGACCGGGGTTCGATTCCCCGCCGGGGAGGCGCGACTTTTATCTCACAAATCTGCTCGAGTGTTGCGCGTGTGGGGTGGAAGAGCATTAACTTTGCCATTAACTTGCTGCAAAATGCTACATCGTAGGAAGTAGTTCTCGCATTCCTCACACTTTCTAATTATGGGGTTCGCTGTTAATGCCGACTCTCCACGCGTAGTAATCGATCTCGACACAATCAGCAAAAGATATAATTTTAGCAGAGCGTGGTTTCGATCCACGGACCTCTGGGTTATGGGCCCAGCACGCTTCCACTGCGCCACTCTGCTGTGTGGGGGTGTTCTAGCTCTTCGTCACATCACGTGGGACACTTGGACAGTGTTGTCTGCGTGGCTTTCACACGCGTACATTTAATTGCGCAACATCTCCTACAGCTCTCAGCTTGACTTGTCTCGACTTTGCTCGACTGACGCTACGCTGACGCTTGCAGGCAGCGGCATTTACCACCATCACCTCGACATGCAGCTGCGAGATGCACAGGAATAACACTGCACTCCTCGATGCGGCGACATACGAAATCCACTGCCGAGCTGCGCGTTGGCAACTAACAAAATGCCGACAGTGCCAGGATCAGAAGCTGGAATCTTCCGATCCGTTGTCAGACGCGTTATCCCTTGCGCCATAGGGCCACGGACTGTGTCTCGTTCTACGAGACAAGTGCACCTCTCTAAGAAACGTGTTCTTCAGGGCTCTGCAAGCTCCCAAGGAAGGCACTTCTCGTCCAGCGGCGTGGTCGCGGTGCGCTTGCAGAGCTTGGACCTTGCCACATATCTGCGCCCGCTGTTCGACAGGTAGCAGGAGGCAAGGCGCGCGTTTTTCTGCGTTTTTTCGTTGACTAGAGGCAGTTGATGTGCATGTAAGCGTAGCATATGAAACACGAATAGCACGAAGCATTCGTAGTTAGGTGCCAAAGTCGCAGTGTGGCCGCAGGTGGCGATCGTATGTATTTGTGGCCACCACTGGTTTGCAGCAAAGTGAATATGGCTAATTGAGAGCGTTTGGCTGTAGCCCCAGTGGCGCAATTGGTTAGCGCACGGTACTTATAAGGCAGTAGCCGTGAGCAATGCCGGGGTTGTAATTCGAGCCTCACCTGGGGCATACTTTTATGTCGTAACAGCTGACAGCATCTGGAGGCTAGATTTCAGATGTATCAGCTACGCCAACAAGTTTAATGTGCATTATATGCGGTAGGTGCGTCTTCCTCGGTAGTATAGTGGTTAGTATCCCCGCCTGTCACGCGGGAGACCGGGGTTCGATTCCCCGCCGGGGAGGCGCGACTTTTATCTCACAAATCTGCTCGAGTGTTGCGCGTGTGGGGTGGAAGAGCATTAACTTTGCCATTAACTTGCTGCAAAATGCTACATCGTAGGAAGTAGTTCTCGCATTCCTCACACTTTCTAATTATGGGGTTCGCTGTTAATGCCGACTCTCCACGCGTAGTAATCGATCTCGACACAATCAGCAAAAGATATAATTTTAGCAGAGCGTGGTTTCGATCCACGGACCTCTGGGTTATGGGCCCAGCACGCTTCCACTGCGCCACTCTGCTGTGTGGGGGTGTTCTAGCTCTTCGTCACATCACGTGGGACACTTGGACAGTGTTGTCTGCGTGGCTTTCACACGCGTACATTTAATTGCGCAACATCTCCTACAGCTCTCAGCTTGACTTGTCTCGACTTTGCTCGACTGACGCTACGCTGACGCTTGCAGGCAGCGGCATTTACCACCATCACCTCGACATGCAGCTGCGAGATGCACAGGAATAACACTGCACTCCTCGATGCGGCGACATACGAAATCCACTGCCGAGCTGCGCGTTGGCAACTAACAAAATGCCGACAGTGCCAGGATCAGAAGCTGGAATCTTCCGATCCGTTGTCAGACGCGTTATCCCTTGCGCCATAGGGCCACGGACTGTGTCTCGTTCTACGAGACAAGTGCACCTCTCTAAGAAACGTGTTCTTCAGGGCTCTGCAAGCTCCCAAGGAAGGCACTTCTCGTCCAGCGGCGTGGTCGCGGTGCGCTTGCAGAGCTTGGACCTTGCCACATATCTGCGCCCGCTGTTCGACAGGTAGCAGGAGGCAAGGCGCGCGTTTTTCTGCGTTTTTTCGTTGACTAGAGGCAGTTGATGTGCATGTAAGCGTAGCATATGAAACACGAATAGCACGAAGCATTCGTAGTTAGGTGCCAAAGTCGCAGTGTGGCCGCAGGTGGCGATCGTATGTATTTGTGGCCACCACTGGTTTGCAGCAAAGTGAATATGGCTAATTGAGAGCGTTTGGCTGTAGCCCCAGTGGCGCAATTGGTTAGCGCACGGTACTTATAAGGCAGTAGCCGTGAGCAATGCCGGGGTTGTAATTCGAGCCTCACCTGGGGCATACTTTTATGTCGTAACAGCTGACAGCATCTGGAGGCTAGATTTCAGATGTATCAGCTACGCCAACAAGTTTAATGTGCATTATATGCGGTAGGTGCGTCTTCCTCGGTAGTATAGTGGTTAGTATCCCCGCCTGTCACGCGGGAGACCGGGGTTCGATTCCCCGCCGGGGAGGCGCGACTTTTATCTCACAAATCTGCTCGAGTGTTGCGCGTGTGGGGTGGAAGAGCATTAACTTTGCCATTAACTTGCTGCAAAATGCTACATCGTAGGAAGTAGTTCTCGCATTCCTCACACTTTCTAATTATGGGGTTCGCTGTTAATGCCGACTCTCCACGCGTAGTAATCGATCTCGACACAATCAGCAAAAGATATAATTTTAGCAGAGCGTGGTTTCGATCCACGGACCTCTGGGTTATGGGCCCAGCACGCTTCCACTGCGCCACTCTGCTGTGTGGGGGTGTTCTAGCTCTTCGTCACATCACGTGGGACACTTGGACAGTGTTGTCTGCGTGGCTTTCACACGCGTACATTTAATTGCGCAACATCTCCTACAGCTCTCAGCTTGACTTGTCTCGACTTTGCTCGACTGACGCTACGCTGACGCTTGCAGGCAGCGGCATTTACCACCATCACCTCGACATGCAGCTGCGAGATGCACAGGAATAACACTGCACTCCTCGATGCGGCGACATACGAAATCCACTGCCGAGCTGCGCGTTGGCAACTAACAAAATGCCGACAGTGCCAGGATCAGAAGCTGGAATCTTCCGATCCGTTGTCAGACGCGTTATCCCTTGCGCCATAGGGCCACGGACTGTGTCTCGTTCTACGAGACAAGTGCACCTCTCTAAGAAACGTGTTCTTCAGGGCTCTGCAAGCTCCCAAGGAAGGCACTTCTCGTCCAGCGGCGTGGTCGCGGTGCGCTTGCAGAGCTTGGACCTTGCCACATATCTGCGCCCGCTGTTCGACAGGTAGCAGGAGGCAAGGCGCGCGTTTTTCTGCGTTTTTTCGTTGACTAGAGGCAGTTGATGTGCATGTAAGCGTAGCATATGAAACACGAATAGCACGAAGCATTCGTAGTTAGGTGCCAAAGTCGCAGTGTGGCCGCAGGTGGCGATCGTATGTATTTGTGGCCACCACTGGTTTGCAGCAAAGTGAATATGGCTAATTGAGAGCGTTTGGCTGTAGCCCCAGTGGCGCAATTGGTTAGCGCACGGTACTTATAAGGCAGTAGCCGTGAGCAATGCCGGGGTTGTGAGTTCGAGCCTCACGTGGGGCATACTTTTATGTCGTAACAGCTGACAGCATCTGGAGGCTAGATTTCAGATGTATCAGCTACGCCAACAAGTTTAATGTGCATTATATGCGGTAGGTGCGTCTTCCTCGGTAGTATAGTGGTTAGTATCCCCGCCTGTCACGCGGGAGACCGGGGTTCGATTCCCCGCCGGGGAGGCGCGACTTTTATCTCACAAATCTGCTCGAGTGTTGCGCGTGTGGGGTGGAAGAGCATTAACTTTGCCATTAACTTGCTGCAAAATGCTACATCGTAGGAAGTAGTTCTCGCATTCCTCACACTTTCTAATTATGGGGTTCGCTGTTAATGCCGACTCTCCACGCGTAGTAATCGATCTCGACACAATCAGCAAAAGATATAATTTTAGCAGAGCGTGGTTTCGATCCACGGACCTCTGGGTTATGGGCCCAGCACGCTTCCACTGCGCCACTCTGCTGTGTGGGGGTGTTCTAGCTCTTCGTCACATCACGTGGGACACTTGGACAGTGTTGTCTGCGTGGCTTTCACACGCGTACATTTAATTGCGCAACATCTCCTACAGCTCTCAGCTTGACTTGTCTCGACTTTGCTCGACTGACGCTACGCTGACGCTTGCAGGCAGCGGCATTTACCACCATCACCTCGACATGCAGCTGCGAGATGCACAGGAATAACACTGCACTCCTCGATGCGGCGACATACGAAATCCACTGCCGAGCTGCGCGTTGGCAACTAACAAAATGCCGACAGTGCCAGGATCAGAAGCTGGAATCTTCCGATCCGTTGTCAGACGCGTTATCCCTTGCGCCATAGGGCCACGGACTGTGTCTCGTTCTACGAGACAAGTGCACCTCTCTAAGAAACGTGTTCTTCAGGGCTCTGCAAGCTCCCAAGGAAGGCACTTCTCGTCCAGCGGCGTGGTCGCGGTGCGCTTGCAGAGCTTGGACCTTGCCACATATCTGCGCCCGCTGTTCGACAGGTAGCAGGAGGCAAGGCGCGCGTTTTTCTGCGTTTTTTCGTTGACTAGAGGCAGTTGATGTGCATGTAAGCGTAGCATATGAAACACGAATAGCACGAAGCATTCGTAGTTAGGTGCCAAAGTCGCAGTGTGGCCGCAGGTGGCGATCGTATGTATTTGTGGCCACCACTGGTTTGCAGCAAAGTGAATATGGCTAATTGAGAGCGTTTGGCTGTAGCCCCAGTGGCGCAATTGGTTAGCGCACGGTACTTATAAGGCAGTAGCCGTGAGCAATGCCGGGGTTGTAATTCGAGCCTCACCTGGGGCATACTTTTATGTCGTAACAGCTGACAGCATCTGGAGGCTAGATTTCAGATGTATCAGCTACGCCAACAAGTTTAATGTGCATTATATGCGGTAGGTGCGTCTTCCTCGGTAGTATAGTGGTTAGTATCCCCGCCTGTCACGCGGGAGACCGGGGTTCGATTCCCCGCCGGGGAGGCGCGACTTTTATCTCACAAATCTGCTCGAGTGTTGCGCGTGTGGGGTGGAAGAGCATTAACTTTGCCATTAACTTGCTGCAAAATGCTACATCGTAGGAAGTAGTTCTCGCATTCCTCACACTTTCTAATTATGGGGTTCGCTGTTAATGCCGACTCTCCACGCGTAGTAATCGATCTCGACACAATCAGCAAAAGATATAATTTTAGCAGAGCGTGGTTTCGATCCACGGACCTCTGGGTTATGGGCCCAGCACGCTTCCACTGCGCCACTCTGCTGTGTGGGGGTGTTCTAGCTCTTCGTCACATCACGTGGGACACTTGGACAGTGTTGTCTGCGTGGCTTTCACACGCGTACATTTAATTGCGCAACATCTCCTACAGCTCTCAGCTTGACTTGTCTCGACTTTGCTCGACTGACGCTACGCTGACGCTTGCAGGCAGCGGCATTTACCACCATCACCTCGACATGCAGCTGCGAGATGCACAGGAATAACACTGCACTCCTCGATGCGGCGACATACGAAATCCACTGCCGAGCTGCGCGTTGGCAACTAACAAAATGCCGACAGTGCCAGGATCAGAAGCTGGAATCTTCCGATCCGTTGTCAGACGCGTTATCCCTTGCGCCATAGGGCCACGGACTGTGTCTCGTTCTACGAGACAAGTGCACCTCTCTAAGAAACGTGTTCTTCAGGGCTCTGCAAGCTCCCAAGGAAGGCACTTCTCGTCCAGCGGCGTGGTCGCGGTGCGCTTGCAGAGCTTGGACCTTGCCACATATCTGCGCCCGCTGTTCGACAGGTAGCAGGAGGCAAGGCGCGCGTTTTTCTGCGTTTTTTCGTTGACTAGAGGCAGTTGATGTGCATGTAAGCGTAGCATATGAAACACGAATAGCACGAAGCATTCGTAGTTAGGTGCCAAAGTCGCAGTGTGGCCGCAGGTGGCGATCGTATGTATTTGTGGCCACCACTGGTTTGCAGCAAAGTGAATATGGCTAATTGAGAGCGTTTGGCTGTAGCCCCAGTGGCGCAATTGGTTAGCGCACGGTACTTATAAGGCAGTAGCCGTGAGCAATGCCGGGGTTGTGAGTTCGAGCCTCACCTGGGGCATACTTTTATGTCGTAACAGCTGACAGCATCTGGAGGCTAGATTTCAGATGTATCAGCTACGCCAACAAGTTTAATGTGCATTATATGCGGTAGGTGCGTCTTCCTCGGTAGTATAGTGGTTAGTATCCCCGCCTGTCACGCGGGAGACCGGGGTTCGATTCCCCGCCGGGGAGGCGCGACTTTTATCTCACAAATCTGCTCGAGTGTTGCGCGTGTGGGGTGGAAGAGCATTAACTTTGCCATTAACTTGCTGCAAAATGCTACATCGTAGGAAGTAGTTCTCGCATTCCTCACACTTTCTAATTATGGGGTTCGCTGTTAATGCCGACTCTCCACGCGTAGTAATCGATCTCGACACAATCAGCAAAAGATATAATTTTAGCAGAGCGTGGTTTCGATCCACAGACCTCTGGGTTATGGGCCCAGCACGCTTCCACTGCGCCACTCTGCTGTGTGGGGGTGTTCTAGCTCTTCGTCACATCACGTGGGACACTTGGACAGTGTTGTCTGCGTGGCTTTCACACGCGTACATTTAATTGCGCAACATCTCCTACAGCTCTCAGCTTGACTTGTCTCGACTTTGCTCGACTGACGCTACGCTGACGCTTGCAGGCAGCGGCATTTACCACCATCACCTCGACATGCAGCTGCGAGATGCACAGGAATAACACTGCACTCCTCGATGCGGCGACATACGAAATCCACTGCCGAGCTGCGCGTTGGCAACTAACAAAATGCCGACAGTGCCAGGATCAGAAGCTGGAATCTTCCGATCCGTTGTCAGACGCGTTATCCCTTGCGCCATAGGGCCACGGACTGTGTCTCGTTCTACGAGACAAGTGCACCTCTCTAAGAAACGTGTTCTTCAGGGCTCTGCAAGCTCCCAAGGAAGGCACTTCTCGTCCAGCGGCGTGGTCGCGGTGCGCTTGCAGAGCTTGGACCTTGCCACATATCTGCGCCCGCTGTTCGACAGGTAGCAGGAGGCAAGGCGCGCGTTTTTCTGCGTTTTTTCGTTGACTAGAGGCAGTTGATGTGCATGTAAGCGTAGCATATGAAACACGAATAGCACGAAGCATTCGTAGTTAGGTGCCAAAGTCGCAGTGTGGCCGCAGGTGGCGATCGTATGTATTTGTGGCCACCACTGGTTTGCAGCAAAGTGAATATGGCTAATTGAGAGCGTTTGGCTGTAGCCCCAGTGGCGCAATTGGTTAGCGCACGGTACTTATAAGGCAGTAGCCGTGAGCAATGCCGGGGTTGTGAGTTCGAGCCTCACCTGGGGCATACTTTTATGTCGTAACAGCTGACAGCATCTGGAGGCTAGATTTCAGATGTATCAGCTACGCCAACAAGTTTAATGTGCATTATATGCGGTAGGTGCGTCTTCCTCGGTAGTATAGTGGTTAGTATCCCCGCCTGTCACGCGGGAGACCGGGGTTCGATTCCCCGCCGGGGAGGCGCGACTTTTATCTCACAAATCTGCTCGAGTGTTGCGCGTGTGGGGTGGAAGAGCATTAACTTTGCCATTAACTTGCTGCAAAATGCTACATCGTAGGAAGTAGTTCTCGCATTCCTCACACTTTCTAATTATGGGGTTCGCTGTTAATGCCGACTCTCCACGCGTAGTAATCGATCTCGACACAATCAGCAAAAGATATAATTTTAGCAGAGCGTGGTTTCGATCCACGGACCTCTGGGTTATGGGCCCAGCACGCTTCCACTGCGCCACTCTGCTGTGTGGGGGTGTTCTAGCTCTTCGTCACATCACGTGGGACACTTGGACAGTGTTGTCTGCGTGGCTTTCACACGCGTACATTTAATTGCGCAACATCTCCTACAGCTCTCAGCTTGACTTGTCTCGACTTTGCTCGACTGACGCTACGCTGACGCTTGCAGGCAGCGGCATTTACCACCATCACCTCGACATGCAGCTGCGAGATGCACAGGAATAACACTGCACTCCTCGATGCGGCGACATACGAAATCCACTGCCGAGCTGCGCGTTGGCAACTAACAAAATGCCGACAGTGCCAGGATCAGAAGCTGGAATCTTCCGATCCGTTGTCAGACGCGTTATCCCTTGCACCATAGGGCCACGGACTGTGTCTCGTTCTACGAGACAAGTGCACCTCTCTAAGAAACGTGTTCTTCAGGGCTCTGCAAGCTCCCAAGGAAGGCACTTCTCGTCCAGCGGCGTGGTCGCGGTGCGCTTGCAGAGCTTGGACCTTGCCACATATCTGCGCCCGCTGTTCGACAGGTAGCAGGAGGCAAGGCGCGCGTTTTTCTGCGTTTTTTCGTTGACTAGAGGCAGTTGATGTGCATGTAAGCGTAGCATATGAAACACGAATAGCACGAAGCATTCGTAGTTAGGTGCCAAAGTCGCAGTGTGGCCGCAGGTGGCGATCGTATGTATTTGTGGCCACCACTGGTTTGCAGCAAAGTGAATATGGCTAATTGAGAGCGTTTGGCTGTAGCCCCAGTGGCGCAATTGGTTAGCGCACGGTACTTATAAGGCAGTAGCCGTGAGCAATGCCGGGGTTGTGAGTTCGAGCCTCACCTGGGGCATACTTTTATGTCGTAACAGCTGACAGCATCTGGAGGCTAGATTTCAGATGTATCAGCTACGCCAACAAGTTTAATGTGCATTATATGCGGTAGGTGCGTCTTCCTCGGTAGTATAGTGGTTAGTATCCCCGCCTGTCACGCGGGAGACCGGGGTTCGATTCCCCGCCGGGGAGGCGCGACTTTTATCTCACAAATCTGCTCGAGTGTTGCGCGTGTGGGGTGGAAGAGCATTAACTTTGCCATTAACTTGCTGCAAAATGCTACATCGTAGGAAGTAGTTCTCGCATTCCTCACACTTTCTAATTATGGGGTTCGCTGTTAATGCCGACTCTCCACGCGTAGTAATCGATCTCGACACAATCAGCAAAAGATATAATTTTAGCAGAGCGTGGTTTCGATCCACGGACCTCTGGGTTATGGGCCCAGCACGCTTCCACTGCGCCACTCTGCTGTGTGGGGGTGTTCTAGCTCTTCGTCACATCACGTGGGACACTTGGACAGTGTTGTCTGCGTGGCTTTCACACGCGTACATTTAATTGCGCAACATCTCCTACAGCTCTCAGCTTGACTTGTCTCGACTTTGCTCGACTGACGCTACGCTGACGCTTGCAGGCAGCGGCATTTACCACCATCACCTCGACATGCAGCTGCGAGATGCACAGGAATAACACTGCACTCCTCGATGCGGCGACATACGAAATCCACTGCCGAGCTGCGCGTTGGCAACTAACAAAATGCCGACAGTGCCAGGATCAGAAGCTGGAATCTTCCGATCCGTTGTCAGACGCGTTATCCCTTGCGCCATAGGGCCACGGACTGTGTCTCGTTCTACGAGACAAGTGCACCTCTCTAAGAAACGTGTTCTTCAGGGCTCTGCAAGCTCCCAAGGAAGGCACTTCTCGTCCAGCGGCGTGGTCGCGGTGCGCTTGCAGAGCTTGGACCTTGCCACATATCTGCGCCCGCTGTTCGACAGGTAGCAGGAGGCAAGGCGCGCGTTTTTCTGCGTTTTTTCGTTGACTAGAGGCAGTTGATGTGCATGTAAGCGTAGCATATGAAACACGAATAGCACGAAGCATTCGTAGTTAGGTGCCAAAGTCGCAGTGTGGCCGCAGGTGGCGATCGTATGTATTTGTGGCCACCACTGGTTTGCAGCAAAGTGAATATGGCTAATTGAGAGCGTTTGGCTGTAGCCCCAGTGGCGCAATTGGTTAGCGCACGGTACTTATAAGGCAGTAGCCGTGAGCAATGCCGGGGTTGTAATTCGAGCCTCACCTGGGGCATACTTTTATGTCGTAACAGCTGACAGCATCTGGAGGCTAGATTTCAGATGTATCAGCTACGCCAACAAGTTTAATGTGCATTATATGCGGTAGGTGCGTCTTCCTCGGTAGTATAGTGGTTAGTATCCCCGCCTGTCACGCGGGAGACCGGGGTTCGATTCCCCGCCGGGGAGGCGCGACTTTTATCTCACAAATCTGCTCGAGTGTTGCGCGTGTGGGGTGGAAGAGCATTAACTTTGCCATTAACTTGCTGCAAAATGCTACATCGTAGGAAGTAGTTCTCGCATTCCTCACACTTTCTAATTATGGGGTTCGCTGTTAATGCCGACTCTCCACGCGTAGTAATCGATCTCGACACAATCAGCAAAAGATATAATTTTAGCAGAGCGTGGTTTCGATCCACGGACCTCTGGGTTATGGGCCCAGCACGCTTCCACTGCGCCACTCTGCTGTGTGGGGGTGTTCTAGCTCTTCGTCACATCACGTGGGACACTTGGACAGTGTTGTCTGCGTGGCTTTCACACGCGTACATTTAATTGCGCAACATCTCCTACAGCTCTCAGCTTGACTTGTCTCGACTTTGCTCGACTGACGCTACGCTGACGCTTGCAGGCAGCGGCATTTACCACCATCACCTCGACATGCAGCTGCGAGATGCACAGGAATAACACTGCACTCCTCGATGCGGCGACATACGAAATCCACTGCCGAGCTGCGCGTTGGCAACTAACAAAATGCCGACAGTGCCAGGATCAGAAGCTGGAATCTTCCGATCCGTTGTCAGACGCGTTATCCCTTGCGCCATAGGGCCACGGACTGTGTCTCGTTCTACGAGACAAGTGCACCTCTCTAAGAAACGTGTTCTTCAGGGCTCTGCAAGCTCCCAAGGAAGGCACTTCTCGTCCAGCGGCGTGGTCGCGGTGCGCTTGCAGAGCTTGGACCTTGCCACATATCTGCGCCCGCTGTTCGACAGGTAGCAGGAGGCAAGGCGCGCGTTTTTCTGCGTTTTTTCGTTGACTAGAGGCAGTTGATGTGCATGTAAGCGTAGCATATGAAACACGAATAGCACGAAGCATTCGTAGTTAGGTGCCAAAGTCGCAGTGTGGCCGCAGGTGGCGATCGTATGTATTTGTGGCCACCACTGGTTTGCAGCAAAGTGAATATGGCTAATTGAGAGCGTTTGGCTGTAGCCCCAGTGGCGCAATTGGTTAGCGCACGGTACTTATAAGGCAGTAGCCGTGAGCAATGCCGGGGTTGTAATTCGAGCCTCACCTGGGGCATACTTTTATGTCGTAACAGCTGACAGCATCTGGAGGCTAGATTTCAGATGTATCAGCTACGCCAACAAGTTTAATGTGCATTATATGCGGTAGGTGCGTCTTCCTCGGTAGTATAGTGGTTAGTATCCCCGCCTGTCACGCGGGAGACCGGGGTTCGATTCCCCGCCGGGGAGGCGCGGCTTTTATCTCACAAATCTGCTCGAGTGTTGCGCGTGTGGGGTGGAAGAGCATTAACTTTGCCATTAACTTGCTGCAAAATGCTACATCGTAGGAAGTAGTTCTCGCATTCCTCACACTTTCTAATTATGGGGTTCGCTGTTAATGCCGACTCTCCACGCGTAGTAATCGATCTCGACACAATCAGCAAAAGATATAATTTTAGCAGAGCGTGGTTTCGATCCACGGACCTCTGGGTTATGGGCCCAGCACGCTTCCACTGCGCCACTCTGCTGTGTGGGGGTGTTCTAGCTCTTCGTCACATCACGTGGGACACTTGGACAGTGTTGTCTGCGTGGCTTTCACACGCGTACATTTAATTGCGCAACATCTCCTACAGCTCTCAGCTTGACTTGTCTCGACTTTGCTCGACTGACGCTACGCTGACGCTTGCAGGCAGCGGCATTTACCACCATCACCTCGACATGCAGCTGCGAGATGCACAGGAATAACACTGCACTCCTCGATGCGGCGACATACGAAATCCACTGCCGAGCTGCGCGTTGGCAACTAACAAAATGCCGACAGTGCCAGGATCAGAAGCTGGAATCTTCCGATCCGTTGTCAGACGCGTTATCCCTTGCGCCATAGGGCCACGGACTGTGTCTCGTTCTACGAGACAAGTGCACCTCTCTAAGAAACGTGTTCTTCAGGGCTCTGCAAGCTCCCAAGGAAGGCACTTCTCGTCCAGCGGCGTGGTCGCGGTGCGCTTGCAGAGCTTGGACCTTGCCACATATCTGCGCCCGCTGTTCGACAGGTAGCAGGAGGCAAGGCGCGCGTTTTTCTGCGTTTTTTCGTTGACTAGAGGCAGTTGATGTGCATGTAAGCGTAGCATATGAAACACGAATAGCACGAAGCATTCGTAGTTAGGTGCCAAAGTCGCAGTGTGGCCGCAGGTGGCGATCGTATGTATTTGTGGCCACCACTGGTTTGCAGCAAAGTGAATATGGCTAATTGAGAGCGTTTGGCTGTAGCCCCAGTGGCGCAATTGGTTAGCGCACGGTACTTATAAGGCAGTAGCCGTGAGCAATGCCGGGGTTGTAATTCGAGCCTCACCTGGGGCATACTTTTATGTCGTAACAGCTGACAGCATCTGGAGGCTAGATTTCAGATGTATCAGCTACGCCAACAAGTTTAATGTGCATTATATGCGGTAGGTGCGTCTTCCTCGGTAGTATAGTGGTTAGTATCCCCGCCTGTCACGCGGGAGACCGGGGTTCGATTCCCCGCCGGGGAGGCGCGACTTTTATCTCACAAATCTGCTCGAGTGTTGCGCGTGTGGGGTGGAAGAGCATTAACTTTGCCATTAACTTGCTGCAAAATGCTACATCGTAGGAAGTAGTTCTCGCATTCCTCACACTTTCTAATTATGGGGTTCGCTGTTAATGCCGACTCTCCACGCGTAGTAATCGATCTCGACACAATCAGCAAAAGATATAATTTTAGCAGAGCGTGGTTTCGATCCACGGACCTCTGGGTTATGGGCCCAGCACGCTTCCACTGCGCCACTCTGCTGTGTGGGGGTGTTCTAGCTCTTCGTCACATCACGTGGGACACTTGGACAGTGTTGTCTGCGTGGCTTTCACACGCGTACATTTAATTGCGCAACATCTCCTACAGCTCTCAGCTTGACTTGTCTCGACTTTGCTCGACTGACGCTACGCTGACGCTTGCAGGCAGCGGCATTTACCACCATCACCTCGACATGCAGCTGCGAGATGCACAGGAATAACACTGCACTCCTCGATGCGGCGACATACGAAATCCACTGCCGAGCTGCGCGTTGGCAACTAACAAAATGCCGACAGTGCCAGGATCAGAAGCTGGAATCTTCCGATCCGTTGTCAGACGCGTTATCCCTTGCGCCATAGGGCCACGGACTGTGTCTCGTTCTACGAGACAAGTGCACCTCTCTAAGAAACGTGTTCTTCAGGGCTCTGCAAGCTCCCAAGGAAGGCACTTCTCGTCCAGCGGCGTGGTCGCGGTGCGCTTGCAGAGCTTGGACCTTGCCACATATCTGCGCCCGCTGTTCGACAGGTAGCAGGAGGCAAGGCGCGCGTTTTTCTGCGTTTTTTCGTTGACTAGAGGCAGTTGATGTGCATGTAAGCGTAGCATATGAAACACGAATAGCACGAAGCATTCGTAGTTAGGTGCCAAAGTCGCAGTGTGGCCGCAGGTGGCGATCGTATGTATTTGTGGCCACCACTGGTTTGCAGCAAAGTGAATATGGCTAATTGAGAGCGTTTGGCTGTAGCCCCAGTGGCGCAATTGGTTAGCGCACGGTACTTATAAGGCAGTAGCCGTGAGCAATGCCGGGGTTGTAATTCGAGCCTCACCTGGGGCATACTTTTATGTCGTAACAGCTGACAGCATCTGGAGGCTAGATTTCAGATGTATCAGCTACGCCAACAAGTTTAATGTGCATTATATGCGGTAGGTGCGTCTTCCTCGGTAGTATAGTGGTTAGTATCCCCGCCTGTCACGCGGGAGACCGGGGTTCGATTCCCCGCCGGGGAGGCGCGACTTTTATCTCACAAATCTGCTCGAGTGTTGCGCGTGTGGGGTGGAAGAGCATTAACTTTGCCATTAACTTGCTGCAAAATGCTACATCGTAGGAAGTAGTTCTCGCATTCCTCACACTTTCTAATTATGGGGTTCGCTGTTAATGCCGACTCTCCACGCGTAGTAATCGATCTCGACACAATCAGCAAAAGATATAATTTTAGCAGAGCGTGGTTTCGATCCACGGACCTCTGGGTTATGGGCCCAGCACGCTTCCACTGCGCCACTCTGCTGTGTGGGGGTGTTCTAGCTCTTCGTCACATCACGTGGGACACTTGGACAGTGTTGTCTGCGTGGCTTTCACACGCGTACATTTAATTGCGCAACATCTCCTACAGCTCTCAGCTTGACTTGTCTCGACTTTGCTCGACTGACGCTACGCTGACGCTTGCAGGCAGCGGCATTTACCACCATCACCTCGACATGCAGCTGCGAGATGCACAGGAATAACACTGCACTCCTCGATGCGGCGACATACGAAATCCACTGCCGAGCTGCGCGTTGGCAACTAACAAAATGCCGACAGTGCCAGGATCAGAAGCTGGAATCTTCCGATCCGTTGTCAGACGCGTTATCCCTTGCGCCATAGGGCCACGGACTGTGTCTCGTTCTACGAGACAAGTGCACCTCTCTAAGAAACGTGTTCTTCAGGGCTCTGCAAGCTCCCAAGGAAGGCACTTCTCGTCCAGCGGCGTGGTCGCGGTGCGCTTGCAGAGCTTGGACCTTGCCACATATCTGCGCCCGCTGTTCGACAGGTAGCAGGAGGCAAGGCGCGCGTTTTTCTGCGTTTTTTCGTTGACTAGAGGCAGTTGATGTGCATGTAAGCGTAGCATATGAAACACGAATAGCACGAAGCATTCGTAGTTAGGTGCCAAAGTCGCAGTGTGGCCGCAGGTGGCGATCGTATGTATTTGTGGCCACCACTGGTTTGCAGCAAAGTGAATATGGCTAATTGAGAGCGTTTGGCTGTAGCCCCAGTGGCGCAATTGGTTAGCGCACGGTACTTATAAGGCAGTAGCCGTGAGCAATGCCGGGGTTGTGAGTTCGAGCCTCACCTGGGGCATACTTTTATGTCGTAACAGCTGACAGCATCTGGAGGCTAGATTTCAGATGTATCAGCTACGCCAACAAGTTTAATGTGCATTATATGCGGTAGGTGCGTCTTCCTCGGTAGTATAGTGGTTAGTATCCCCGCCTGTCACGCGGGAGACCGGGGTTCGATTCCCCGCCGGGGAGGCGCGACTTTTATCTCACAAATCTGCTCGAGTGTTGCGCGTGTGGGGTGGAAGAGCATTAACTTTGCCATTAACTTGCTGCAAAATGCTACATCGTAGGAAGTAGTTCTCGCATTCCTCACACTTTCTAATTATGGGGTTCGCTGTTAATGCCGACTCTCCACGCGTAGTAATCGATCTCGACACAATCAGCAAAAGATATAATTTTAGCAGAGCGTGGTTTCGATCCACGGACCTCTGGGTTATGGGCCCAGCACGCTTCCACTGCGCCACTCTGCTGTGTGGGGGTGTTCTAGCTCTTCGTCACATCACGTGGGACACTTGGACAGTGTTGTCTGCGTGGCTTTCACACGCGTACATTTAATTGCGCAACATCTCCTACAGCTCTCAGCTTGACTTGTCTCGACTTTGCTCGACTGACGCTACGCTGACGCTTGCAGGCAGCGGCATTTACCACCATCACCTCGACATGCAGCTGCGAGATGCACAGGAATAACACTGCACTCCTCGATGCGGCGACATACGAAATCCACTGCCGAGCTGCGCGTTGGCAACTAACAAAATGCCGACAGTGCCAGGATCAGAAGCTGGAATCTTCCGATCCGTTGTCAGACGCGTTATCCCTTGCGCCATAGGGCCACGGACTGTGTCTCGTTCTACGAGACAAGTGCACCTCTCTAAGAAACGTGTTCTTCAGGGCTCTGCAAGCTCCCAAGGAAGGCACTTCTCGTCCAGCGGCGTGGTCGCGGTGCGCTTGCAGAGCTTGGACCTTGCCACATATCTGCGCCCGCTGTTCGACAGGTAGCAGGAGGCAAGGCGCGCGTTTTTCTGCGTTTTTTCGTTGACTAGAGGCAGTTGATGTGCATGTAAGCGTAGCATATGAAACACGAATAGCACGAAGCATTCGTAGTTAGGTGCCAAAGTCGCAGTGTGGCCGCAGGTGGCGATCGTATGTATTTGTGGCCACCACTGGTTTGCAGCAAAGTGAATATGGCTAATTGAGAGCGTTTGGCTGTAGCCCCAGTGGCGCAATTGGTTAGCGCACGGTACTTATAAGGCAGTAGCCGTGAGCAATGCCGGGGTTGTAATTCGAGCCTCACCTGGGGCATACTTTTATGTCGTAACAGCTGACAGCATCTGGAGGCTAGATTTCAGATGTATCAGCTACGCCAACAAGTTTAATGTGCATTATATGCGGTAGGTGCGTCTTCCTCGGTAGTATAGTGGTTAGTATCCCCGCCTGTCACGCGGGAGACCGGGGTTCGATTCCCCGCCGGGGAGGCGCGACTTTTATCTCACAAATCTGCTCGAGTGTTGCGCGTGTGGGGTGGAAGAGCATTAACTTTGCCATTAACTTGCTGCAAAATGCTACATCGTAGGAAGTAGTTCTCGCATTCCTCACACTTTCTAATTATGGGGTTCGCTGTTAATGCCGACTCTCCACGCGTAGTAATCGATCTCGACACAATCAGCAAAAGATATAATTTTAGCAGAGCGTGGTTTCGATCCACGGACCTCTGGGTTATGGGCCCAGCACGCTTCCACTGCGCCACTCTGCTGTGTGGGGGTGTTCTAGCTCTTCGTCACATCACGTGGGACACTTGGACAGTGTTGTCTGCGTGGCTTTCACACGCGTACATTTAATTGCGCAACATCTCCTACAGCTCTCAGCTTGACTTGTCTCGACTTTGCTCGACTGACGCTACGCTGACGCTTGCAGGCAGCGGCATTTACCACCATCACCTCGACATGCAGCTGCGAGATGCACAGGAATAACACTGCACTCCTCGATGCGGCGACATACGAAATCCACTGCCGAGCTGCGCGTTGGCAACTAACAAAATGCCGACAGTGCCAGGATCAGAAGCTGGAATCTTCCGATCCGTTGTCAGACGCGTTATCCCTTGCGCCATAGGGCCACGGACTGTGTCTCGTTCTACGAGACAAGTGCACCTCTCTAAGAAACGTGTTCTTCAGGGCTCTGCAAGCTCCCAAGGAAGGCACTTCTCGTCCAGCGGCGTGGTCGCGGTGCGCTTGCAGAGCTTGGACCTTGCCACATATCTGCGCCCGCTGTTCGACAGGTAGCAGGAGGCAAGGCGCGCGTTTTTCTGCGTTTTTTCGTTGACTAGAGGCAGTTGATGTGCATGTAAGCGTAGCATATGAAACACGAATAGCACGAAGCATTCGTAGTTAGGTGCCAAAGTCGCAGTGTGGCCGCAGGTGGCGATCGTATGTATTTGTGGCCACCACTGGTTTGCAGCAAAGTGAATATGGCTAATTGAGAGCGTTTGGCTGTAGCCCCAGTGGCGCAATTGGTTAGCGCACGGTACTTATAAGGCAGTAGCCGTGAGCAATGCCGGGGTTGTAATTCGAGCCTCACCTGGGGCATACTTTTATGTCGTAACAGCTGACAGCATCTGGAGGCTAGATTTCAGATGTATCAGCTACGCCAACAAGTTTAATGTGCATTATATGCGGTAGGTGCGTCTTCCTCGGTAGTATAGTGGTTAGTATCCCCGCCTGTCACGCGGGAGACCGGGGTTCGATTCCCCGCCGGGGAGGCGCGACTTTTATCTCACAAATCTGCTCGAGTGTTGCGCGTGTGGGGTGGAAGAGCATTAACTTTGCCATTAACTTGCTGCAAAATGCTACATCGTAGGAAGTAGTTCTCGCATTCCTCACACTTTCTAATTATGGGGTTCGCTGTTAATGCCGACTCTCCACGCGTAGTAATCGATCTCGACACAATCAGCAAAAGATATAATTTTAGCAGAGCGTGGTTTCGATCCACGGACCTCTGGGTTATGGGCCCAGCACGCTTCCACTGCGCCACTCTGCTGTGTGGGGGTGTTCTAGCTCTTCGTCACATCACGTGGGACACTTGGACAGTGTTGTCTGCGTGGCTTTCACACGCGTACATTTAATTGCGCAACATCTCCTACAGCTCTCAGCTTGACTTGTCTCGACTTTGCTCGACTGACGCTACGCTGACGCTTGCAGGCAGCGGCATTTACCACCATCACCTCGACATGCAGCTGCGAGATGCACAGGAATAACACTGCACTCCTCGATGCGGCGACATACGAAATCCACTGCCGAGCTGCGCGTTGGCAACTAACAAAATGCCGACAGTGCCAGGATCAGAAGCTGGAATCTTCCGATCCGTTGTCAGACGCGTTATCCCTTGCGCCATAGGGCCACGGACTGTGTCTCGTTCTACGAGACAAGTGCACCTCTCTAAGAAACGTGTTCTTCAGGGCTCTGCAAGCTCCCAAGGAAGGCACTTCTCGTCCAGCGGCGTGGTCGCGGTGCGCTTGCAGAGCTTGGACCTTGCCACATATCTGCGCCCGCTGTTCGACAGGTAGCAGGAGGCAAGGCGCGCGTTTTTCTGCGTTTTTTCGTTGACTAGAGGCAGTTGATGTGCATGTAAGCGTAGCATATGAAACACGAATAGCACGAAGCATTCGTAGTTAGGTGCCAAAGTCGCAGTGTGGCCGCAGGTGGCGATCGTATGTATTTGTGGCCACCACTGGTTTGCAGCAAAGTGAATATGGCTAATTGAGAGCGTTTGGCTGTAGCCCCAGTGGCGCAATTGGTTAGCGCACGGTACTTATAAGGCAGTAGCCGTGTGCAATGCCGGGGTTGTAATTCGAGCCTCACCTGGGGCATACTTTTATGTCGTAACAGCTGACAGCATCTGGAGGCTAGATTTCAGATGTATCAGCTACGCCAACAAGTTTAATGTGCATTATATGCGGTAGGTGCGTCTTCCTCGGTAGTATAGTGGTTAGTATCCCCGCCTGTCACGCGGGAGACCGGGGTTCGATTCCCCGCCGGGGAGGCGCGACTTTTATCTCACAAATCTGCTCGAGTGTTGCGCGTGTGGGGTGGAAGAGCATTAACTTTGCCATTAACTTGCTGCAAAATGCTACATCGTAGGAAGTAGTTCTCGCATTCCTCACACTTTCTAATTATGGGGTTCGCTGTTAATGCCGACTCTCCACGCGTAGTAATCGATCTCGACACAATCAGCAAAAGATATAATTTTAGCAGAGCGTGGTTTCGATCCACGGACCTCTGGGTTATGGGCCCAGCACGCTTCCACTGCGCCACTCTGCTGTGTGGGGGTGTTCTAGCTCTTCGTCACATCACGTGGGACACTTGGACAGTGTTGTCTGCGTGGCTTTCACACGCGTACATTTAATTGCGCAACATCTCCTACAGCTCTCAGCTTGACTTGTCTCGACTTTGCTCGACTGACGCTACGCTGACGCTTGCAGGCAGCGGCATTTACCACCATCACCTCGACATGCAGCTGCGAGATGCACAGGAATAACACTGCACTCCTCGATGCGGCGACATACGAAATCCACTGCCGAGCTGCGCGTTGGCAACTAACAAAATGCCGACAGTGCCAGGATCAGAAGCTGGAATCTTCCGATCCGTTGTCAGACGCGTTATCCCTTGCGCCATAGGGCCACGGACTGTGTCTCGTTCTACGAGACAAGTGCACCTCTCTAAGAAACGTGTTCTTCAGGGCTCTGCAAGCTCCCAAGGAAGGCACTTCTCGTCCAGCGGCGTGGTCGCGGTGCGCTTGCAGAGCTTGGACCTTGCCACATATCTGCGCCCGCTGTTCGACAGGTAGCAGGAGGCAAGGCGCGCGTTTTTCTGCGTTTTTTCGTTGACTAGAGGCAGTTGATGTGCATGTAAGCTTAGCATATGAAACACGAATAGCACGAAGCATTCGTAGTTAGGTGCCAAAGTCGCAGTGTGGCCGCAGGTGGCGATCGTATGTATTTGTGGCCACCACTGGTTTGCAGCAAAGTGAATATGGCTAATTGAGAGCGTTTGGCTGTAGCCCCAGTGGCGCAATTGGTTAGCGCACGGTACTTATAAGGCAGTAGCCGTGAGCAATGCCGGGGTTGTGAGTTCGAGCCTCACCTGGGGCATACTTTTATGTCGTAACAGCTGACAGCATCTGGAGGCTAGATTTCAGATGTATCAGCTACGCCAACAAGTTTAATGTGCATTATATGCGGTAGGTGCGTCTTCCTCGGTAGTATAGTGGTTAGTATCCCCGCCTGTCACGCGGGAGACCGGGGTTCGATTCCCCGCCGGGGAGGCGCGATTTTTATCTCACAAATCTGCTCGAGTGTTGCGCGTGTGGGGTGGAAGAGCATTAACTTTGCCATTAACTTGCTGCAAAATGCTACATCGTAGGAAGTAGTTCTCGCATTCCTCACACTTTCTAATTATGGGGTTCGCTGTTAATGCCGACTCTCCACGCGTAGTAATCGATCTCGACACAATCAGCAAAAGATATAATTTTAGCAGAGCGTGGTTTCGATCCACGGACCTCTGGGTTATGGGCCCAGCACGCTTCCACTGCGCCACTCTGCTGTGTGGGGGTGTTCTAGCTCTTCGTCACATCACGTGGGACACTTGGACAGTGTTGTCTGCGTGGCTTTCACACGCGTACATTTAATTGCGCAACATCTCCTACAGCTCTCAGCTTGACTTGTCTCGACTTTGCTCGACTGACGCTACGCTGACGCTTGCAGGCAGCGGCATTTACCACCATCACCTCGACATGCAGCTGCGAGATGCACAGGAATAACACTGCACTCCTCGATGCGGCGACATACGAAATCCACTGCCGAGCTGCGCGTTGGCAACTAACAAAATGCCGACAGTGCCAGGATCAGAAGCTGGAATCTTCCGATCCGTTGTCAGACGCGTTATCCCTTGCGCCATAGGGCCACAGACTGTGTCTCGTTCTACGAGACAAGTGCACCTCTCTAAGAAACGTGTTCTTCAGGGCTCTGCAAGCTCCCAAGGAAGGCACTTCTCGTCCAGCGGCGTGGTCGCGGTGCGCTTGCAGAGCTTGGACCTTGCCACATATCTGCGCCCGCTGTTCGACAGGTAGCAGGAGGCAAGGCGCGCGTTTTTCTGCGTTTTTTCGTTGACTAGAGGCAGTTGATGTGCATGTAAGCGTAGCATATGAAACACGAATAGCACGAAGCATTCGTAGTTAGGTGCCAAAGTCGCAGTGTGGCCGCAGGTGGCGATCGTATGTATTTGTGGCCACCACTGGTTTGCAGCAAAGTGAATATGGCTAATTGAGAGCGTTTGGCTGTAGCCCCAGTGGCGCAATTGGTTAGCGCACGGTACTTATAAGGCAGTAGCCGTGAGCAATGCCGGGGTTGTAATTCGAGCCTCACCTGGGGCATACTTTTATGTCGTAACAGCTGACAGCATCTGGAGGCTAGATTTCAGATGTATCAGCTACGCCAACAAGTTTAATGTGCATTATATGCGGTAGGTGCGTCTTCCTCGGTAGTATAGTGGTTAGTATCCCCGCCTGTCACGCGGGAGACCGGGGTTCGATTCCCCGCCGGGGAGGCGCGACTTTTATCTCACAAATCTGCTCGAGTGTTGCGCGTGTGGGGTGGAAGAGCATTAACTTTGCCATTAACTTGCTGCAAAATGCTACATCGTAGGAAGTAGTTCTCGCATTCCTCACACTTTCTAATTATGGGGTTCGCTGTTAATGCCGACTCTCCACGCGTAGTAATCGATCTCGACACAATCAGCAAAAGATATAATTTTAGCAGAGCGTGGTTTCGATCCACGGACCTCTGGGTTATGGGCCCAGCACGCTTCCACTGCGCCACTCTGCTGTGTGGGGGTGTTCTAGCTCTTCGTCACATCACGTGGGACACTTGGACAGTGTTGTCTGCGTGGCTTTCACACGCGTACATTTAATTGCGCAACATCTCCTACAGCTCTCAGCTTGACTTGTCTCGACTTTGCTCGACTGACGCTACGCTGACGCTTGCAGGCAGCGGCATTTACCACCATCACCTCGACATGCAGCTGCGAGATGCACAGGAATAACACTGCACTCCTCGATGCGGCGACATACGAAATCCACTGCCGAGCTGCGCGTTGGCAACTAACAAAATGCCGACAGTGCCAGGATCAGAAGCTGGAATCTTCCGATCCGTTGTCAGACGCGTTATCCCTTGCGCCATAGGGCCACGGACTGTGTCTCGTTCTACGAGACAAGTGCACCTCTCTAAGAAACGTGTTCTTCAGGGCTCTGCAAGCTCCCAAGGAAGGCACTTCTCGTCCAGCGGCGTGGTCGCGGTGCGCTTGCAGAGCTTGGACCTTGCCACATATCTGCGCCCGCTGTTCGACAGGTAGCAGGAGGCAAGGCGCGCGTTTTTCTGCGTTTTTTCGTTGACTAGAGGCAGTTGATGTGCATGTAAGCGTAGCATATGAAACACGAATAGCACGAAGCATTCGTAGTTAGGTGCCAAAGTCGCAGTGTGGCCGCAGGTGGCGATCGTATGTATTTGTGGCCACCACTGGTTTGCAGCAAAGTGAATATGGCTAATTGAGAGCGTTTGGCTGTAGCCCCAGTGGCGCAATTGGTTAGCGCACGGTACTTATAAGGCAGTAGCCGTGAGCAATGCCGGGGTTGTAATTCGAGCCTCACCTGGGGCATACTTTTATGTCGTAACAGCTGACAGCATCTGGAGGCTAGATTTCAGATGTATCAGCTACGCCAACAAGTTTAATGTGCATTATATGCGGTAGGTGCGTCTTCCTCGGTAGTATAGTGGTTAGTATCCCCGCCTGTCACGCGGGAGACCGGGGTTCGATTCCCCGCCGGGGAGGCGCGACTTTTATCTCACAAATCTGCTCGAGTGTTGCGCGTGTGGGGTGGAAGAGCATTAACTTTGCCATTAACTTGCTGCAAAATGCTACATCGTAGGAAGTAGTTCTCGCATTCCTCACACTTTCTAATTATGGGGTTCGCTGTTAATGCCGACTCTCCACGCGTAGTAATCGATCTCGACACAATCAGCAAAAGATATAATTTTAGCAGAGCGTGGTTTCGATCCACGGACCTCTGGGTTATGGGCCCAGCACGCTTCCACTGCGCCACTCTGCTGTGTGGGGGTGTTCTAGCTCTTCGTCACATCACGTGGGACACTTGGACAGTGTTGTCTGCGTGGCTTTCACACGCGTACATTTAATTGCGCAACATCTCCTACAGCTCTCAGCTTGACTTGTCTCGACTTTGCTCGACTGACGCTACGCTGACGCTTGCAGGCAGCGGCATTTACCACCATCACCTCGACATGCAGCTGCGAGATGCACAGGAATAACACTGCACTCCTCGATGCGGCGACATACGAAATCCACTGCCGAGCTGCGCGTTGGCAACTAACAAAATGCCGACAGTGCCAGGATCAGAAGCTGGAATCTTCCGATCCGTTGTCAGACGCGTTATCCCTTGCGCCATAGGGCCACGGACTGTGTCTCGTTCTACGAGACAAGTGCACCTCTCTAAGAAACGTGTTCTTCAGGGCTCTGCAAGCTCCCAAGGAAGGCACTTCTCGTCCAGCGGCGTGGTCGCGGTGCGCTTGCAGAGCTTGGACCTTGCCACATATCTGCGCCCGCTGTTCGACAGGTAGCAGGAGGCAAGGCGCGCGTTTTTCTGCGTTTTTTCGTTGACTAGAGGCAGTTGATGTGCATGTAAGCGTAGCATATGAAACACGAATAGCACGAAGCATTCGTAGTTAGGTGCCAAAGTCGCAGTGTGGCCGCAGGTGGCGATCGTATGTATTTGTGGCCACCACTGGTTTGCAGCAAAGTGAATATGGCTAATTGAGAGCGTTTGGCTGTAGCCCCAGTGGCGCAATTGGTTAGCGCACGGTACTTATAAGGCAGTAGCCGTGTGCAATGCCGGGGTTGTAATTCGAGCCTCACCTGGGGCATACTTTTATGTCGTAACAGCTGACAGCATCTGGAGGCTAGATTTCAGATGTATCAGCTACGCCAACAAGTTTAATGTGCATTATATGCGGTAGGTGCGTCTTCCTCGGTAGTATAGTGGTTAGTATCCCCGCCTGTCACGCGGGAGACCGGGGTTCGATTCCCCGCCGGGGAGGCGCGACTTTTATCTCACAAATCTGCTCGAGTGTTGCGCGTGTGGGGTGGAAGAGCATTAACTTTGCCATTAACTTGCTGCAAAATGCTACATCGTAGGAAGTAGTTCTCGCATTCCTCACACTTTCTAATTATGGGGTTCGCTGTTAATGCCGACTCTCCACGCGTAGTAATCGATCTCGACACAATCAGCAAAAGATATAATTTTAGCAGAGCGTGGTTTCGATCCACGGACCTCTGGGTTATGGGCCCAGCACGCTTCCACTGCGCCACTCTGCTGTGTGGGGGTGTTCTAGCTCTTCGTCACATCACGTGGGACACTTGGACAGTGTTGTCTGCGTGGCTTTCACACGCGTACATTTAATTGCGCAACATCTCCTACAGCTCTCAGCTTGACTTGTCTCGACTTTGCTCGACTGACGCTACGCTGACGCTTGCAGGCAGCGGCATTTACCACCATCACCTCGACATGCAGCTGCGAGATGCACAGGAATAACACTGCACTCCTCGATGCGGCGACATACGAAATCCACTGCCGAGCTGCGCGTTGGCAACTAACAAAATGCCGACAGTGCCAGGATCAGAAGCTGGAATCTTCCGATCCGTTGTCAGACGCGTTATCCCTTGCGCCATAGGGCCACGGACTGTGTCTCGTTCTACGAGACAAGTGCACCTCTCTAAGAAACGTGTTCTTCAGGGCTCTGCAAGCTCCCAAGGAAGGCACTTCTCGTCCAGCGGCGTGGTCGCGGTGCGCTTGCAGAGCTTGGACCTTGCCACATATCTGCGCCCGCTGTTCGACAGGTAGCAGGAGGCAAGGCGCGCGTTTTTCTGCGTTTTTTCGTTGACTAGAGGCAGTTGATGTGCATGTAAGCTTAGCATATGAAACACGAATAGCACGAAGCATTCGTAGTTAGGTGCCAAAGTCGCAGTGTGGCCGCAGGTGGCGATCGTATGTATTTGTGGCCACCACTGGTTTGCAGCAAAGTGAATATGGCTAATTGAGAGCGTTTGGCTGTAGCCCCAGTGGCGCAATTGGTTAGCGCACGGTACTTATAAGGCAGTAGCCGTGAGCAATGCCGGGGTTGTGAGTTCGAGCCTCACCTGGGGCATACTTTTATGTCGTAACAGCTGACAGCATCTGGAGGCTAGATTTCAGATGTATCAGCTACGCCAACAAGTTTAATGTGCATTATATGCGGTAGGTGCGTCTTCCTCGGTAGTATAGTGGTTAGTATCCCCGCCTGTCACGCGGGAGACCGGGGTTCGATTCCCCGCCGGGGAGGCGCGATTTTTATCTCACAAATCTGCTCGAGTGTTGCGCGTGTGGGGTGGAAGAGCATTAACTTTGCCATTAACTTGCTGCAAAATGCTACATCGTAGGAAGTAGTTCTCGCATTCCTCACACTTTCTAATTATGGGGTTCGCTGTTAATGCCGACTCTCCACGCGTAGTAATCGATCTCGACACAATCAGCAAAAGATATAATTTTAGCAGAGCGTGGTTTCGATCCACGGACCTCTGGGTTATGGGCCCAGCACGCTTCCACTGCGCCACTCTGCTGTGTGGGGGTGTTCTAGCTCTTCGTCACATCACGTGGGACACTTGGACAGTGTTGTCTGCGTGGCTTTCACACGCGTACATTTAATTGCGCAACATCTCCTACAGCTCTCAGCTTGACTTGTCTCGACTTTGCTCGACTGACGCTACGCTGACGCTTGCAGGCAGCGGCATTTACCACCATCACCTCGACATGCAGCTGCGAGATGCACAGGAATAACACTGCACTCCTCGATGCGGCGACATACGAAATCCACTGCCGAGCTGCGCGTTGGCAACTAACAAAATGCCGACAGTGCCAGGATCAGAAGCTGGAATCTTCCGATCCGTTGTCAGACGCGTTATCCCTTGCGCCATAGGGCCACAGACTGTGTCTCGTTCTACGAGACAAGTGCACCTCTCTAAGAAACGTGTTCTTCAGGGCTCTGCAAGCTCCCAAGGAAGGCACTTCTCGTCCAGCGGCGTGGTCGCGGTGCGCTTGCAGAGCTTGGACCTTGCCACATATCTGCGCCCGCTGTTCGACAGGTAGCAGGAGGCAAGGCGCGCGTTTTTCTGCGTTTTTTCGTTGACTAGAGGCAGTTGATGTGCATGTAAGCGTAGCATATGAAACACGAATAGCACGAAGCATTCGTAGTTAGGTGCCAAAGTCGCAGTGTGGCCGCAGGTGGCGATCGTATGTATTTGTGGCCACCACTGGTTTGCAGCAAAGTGAATATGGCTAATTGAGAGCGTTTGGCTGTAGCCCCAGTGGCGCAATTGGTTAGCGCACGGTACTTATAAGGCAGTAGCCGTGAGCAATGCCGGGGTTGTAATTCGAGCCTCACCTGGGGCATACTTTTATGTCGTAACAGCTGACAGCATCTGGAGGCTAGATTTCAGATGTATCAGCTACGCCAACAAGTTTAATGTGCATTATATGCGGTAGGTGCGTCTTCCTCGGTAGTATAGTGGTTAGTATCCCCGCCTGTCACGCGGGAGACCGGGGTTCGATTCCCCGCCGGGGAGGCGCGACTTTTATCTCACAAATCTGCTCGAGTGTTGCGCGTGTGGGGTGGAAGAGCATTAACTTTGCCATTAACTTGCTGCAAAATGCTACATCGTAGGAAGTAGTTCTCGCATTCCTCACACTTTCTAATTATGGGGTTCGCTGTTAATGCCGACTCTCCACGCGTAGTAATCGATCTCGACACAATCAGCAAAAGATATAATTTTAGCAGAGCGTGGTTTCGATCCACGGACCTCTGGGTTATGGGCCCAGCACGCTTCCACTGCGCCACTCTGCTGTGTGGGGGTGTTCTAGCTCTTCGTCACATCACGTGGGACACTTGGACAGTGTTGTCTGCGTGGCTTTCACACGCATACATTTAATTGCGCAACATCTCCTACAGCTCTCAGCTTGACTTGTCTCGACTTTGCTCGACTGACGCTACGCTGACGCTTGCAGGCAGCGGCATTTACCACCATCACCTCGACATGCAGCTGCGAGATGCACAGGAATAACACTGCACTCCTCGATGCGGCGACATACGAAATCCACTGCCGAGCTGCGCGTTGGCAACTAACAAAATGCCGACAGTGCCAGGATCAGAAGCTGGAATCTTCCGATCCGTTGTCAGACGCGTTATCCCTTGCGCCATAGGGCCACGGACTGTGTCTCGTTCTACGAGACAAGTGCACCTCTCTAAGAAACGTGTTCTTCAGGGCTCTGCAAGCTCCCAAGGAAGGCACTTCTCGTCCAGCGGCGTGGTCGCGGTGCGCTTGCAGAGCTTGGACCTTGCCACATATCTGCGCCCGCTGTTCGACAGGTAGCAGGAGGCAAGGCGCGCGTTTTTCTGCGTTTTTTCGTTGACTAGAGGCAGTTGATGTGCATGTAAGCGTAGCATATGAAACACGAATAGCACGAAGCATTCGTAGTTAGGTGCCAAAGTCGCAGTGTGGCCGCAGGTGGCGATCGTATGTATTTGTGGCCACCACTGGTTTGCAGCAAAGTGAATATGGCTAATTGAGAGCGTTTGGCTGTAGCCCCAGTGGCGCAATTGGTTAGCGCACGGTACTTATAAGGCAGTAGCCGTGAGCAATGCCGGGGTTGTAATTCGAGCCTCACCTGGGGCATACTTTTATGTCGTAACAGCTGACAGCATCTGGAGGCTAGATTTCAGATGTATCAGCTACGCCAACAAGTTTAATGTGCATTATATGCGGTAGGTGCGTCTTCCTCGGTAGTATAGTGGTTAGTATCCCCGCCTGTCACGCGGGAGACCGGGGTTCGATTCCCCGCCGGGGAGGCGCGACTTTTATCTCACAAATCTGCTCGAGTGTTGCGCGTGTGGGGTGGAAGAGCATTAACTTTGCCATTAACTTGCTGCAAAATGCTACATCGTAGGAAGTAGTTCTCGCATTCCTCACACTTTCTAATTATGGGGTTCGCTGTTAATGCCGACTCTCCACGCGTAGTAATCGATCTCGACACAATCAGCAAAAGATATAATTTTAGCAGAGCGTGGTTTCGATCCACGGACCTCTGGGTTATGGGCCCAGCACGCTTCCACTGCGCCACTCTGCTGTGTGGGGGTGTTCTAGCTCTTCGTCACATCACGTGGGACACTTGGACAGTGTTGTCTGCGTGGCTTTCACACGCGTACATTTAATTGCGCAACATCTCCTACAGCTCTCAGCTTGACTTGTCTCGACTTTGCTCGACTGACGCTACGCTGACGCTTGCAGGCAGCGGCATTTACCACCATCACCTCGACATGCAGCTGCGAGATGCACAGGAATAACACTGCACTCCTCGATGCGGCGACATACGAAATCCACTGCCGAGCTGCGCGTTGGCAACTAACAAAATGCCGACAGTGCCAGGATCAGAAGCTGGAATCTTCCGATCCGTTGTCAGACGCGTTATCCCTTGCGCCATAGGGCCACGGACTGTGTCTCGTTCTACGAGACAAGTGCACCTCTCTAAGAAACGTGTTCTTCAGGGCTCTGCAAGCTCCCAAGTAAGGCACTTCTCGTCCAGCGGCGTGGTCGCGGTGCGCTTGCAGAGCTTGGACCTTGCCACATATCTGCGCCCGCTGTTCGACAGGTAGCAGGAGGCAAGGCGCGCGTTTTTCTGCGTTTTTTCGTTGACTAGAGGCAGTTGATGTGCATGTAAGCGTAGCATATGAAACACGAATAGCACGAAGCATTCGTAGTTAGGTGCCAAAGTCGCAGTGTGGCCGCAGGTGGCGATCGTATGTATTTGTGGCCACCACTGGTTTGCAGCAAAGTGAATATGGCTAATTGAGAGCGTTTGGCTGTAGCCCCAGTGGCGCAATTGGTTAGCGCACGGTACTTATAAGGCAGTAGCCGTGTGCAATGCCGGGGTTGTAATTCGAGCCTCACCTGGGGCATACTTTTATGTCGTAACAGCTGACAGCATCTGGAGGCTAGATTTCAGATGTATCAGCTACGCCAACAAGTTTAATGTGCATTATATGCGGTAGGTGCGTCTTCCTCGGTAGTATAGTGGTTAGTATCCCCGCCTGTCACGCGGGAGACCGGGGTTCGATTCCCCGCCGGGGAGGCGCGACTTTTATCTCACAAATCTGCTCGAGTGTTGCGCGTGTGGGGTGGAAGAGCATTAACTTTGCCATTAACTTGCTGCAAAATGCTACATCGTAGGAAGTAGTTCTCGCATTCCTCACACTTTCTAATTATGGGGTTCGCTGTTAATGCCGACTCTCCACGCGTAGTAATCGATCTCGACACAATCAGCAAAAGATATAATTTTAGCAGAGCGTGGTTTCGATCCACGGACCTCTGGGTTATGGGCCCAGCACGCTTCCACTGCGCCACTCTGCTGTGTGGGGGTGTTCTAGCTCTTCGTCACATCACGTGGGACACTTGGACAGTGTTGTCTGCGTGGCTTTCACACGCGTACATTTAATTGCGCAACATCTCCTACAGCTCTCAGCTTGACTTGTCTCGACTTTGCTCGACTGACGCTACGCTGACGCTTGCAGGCAGCGGCATTTACCACCATCACCTCGACATGCAGCTGCGAGATGCACAGGAATAACACTGCACTCCTCGATGCGGCGACATACGAAATCCACTGCCGAGCTGCGCGTTGGCAACTAACAAAATGCCGACAGTGCCAGGATCAGAAGCTGGAATCTTCCGATCCGTTGTCAGACGCGTTATCCCTTGCGCCATAGGGCCACAGACTGTGTCTCGTTCTACGAGACAAGTGCACCTCTCTAAGAAACGTGTTCTTCAGGGCTCTGCAAGCTCCCAAGGAAGGCACTTCTCGTCCAGCGGCGTGGTCGCGGTGCGCTTGCAGAGCTTGGACCTTGCCACATATCTGCGCCCGCTGTTCGACAGGTAGCAGGAGGCAAGGCGCGCGTTTTTCTGCGTTTTTTCGTTGACTAGAGGCAGTTGATGTGCATGTAAGCGTAGCATATGAAACACGAATAGCACGAAGCATTCGTAGTTAGGTGCCAAAGTCGCAGTGTGGCCGCAGGTGGCGATCGTATGTATTTGTGGCCACCACTGGTTTGCAGCAAAGTGAATATGGCTAATTGAGAGCGTTTGGCTGTAGCCCCAGTGGCGCAATTGGTTAGCGCACGGTACTTATAAGGCAGTAGCCGTGAGCAATGCCGGGGTTGTAATTCGAGCCTCACCTGGGGCATACTTTTATGTCGTAACAGCTGACAGCATCTGGAGGCTAGATTTCAGATGTATCAGCTACGCCAACAAGTTTAATGTGCATTATATGCGGTAGGTGCGTCTTCCTCGGTAGTATAGTGGTTAGTATCCCCGCCTGTCACGCGGGAGACCGGGGTTCGATTCCCCGCCGGGGAGGCGCGACTTTTATCTCACAAATCTGCTCGAGTGTTGCGCGTGTGGGGTGGAAGAGCATTAACTTTGCCATTAACTTGCTGCAAAATGCTACATCGTAGGAAGTAGTTCTCGCATTCCTCACACTTTCTAATTATGGGGTTCGCTGTTAATGCCGACTCTCCACGCGTAGTAATCGATCTCGACACAATCAGCAAAAGATATAATTTTAGCAGAGCGTGGTTTCGATCCACGGACCTCTGGGTTATGGGCCCAGCACGCTTCCACTGCGCCACTCTGCTGTGTGGGGGTGTTCTAGCTCTTCGTCACATCACGTGGGACACTTGGACAGTGTTGTCTGCGTGGCTTTCACACGCATACATTTAATTGCGCAACATCTCCTACAGCTCTCAGCTTGACTTGTCTCGACTTTGCTCGACTGACGCTACGCTGACGCTTGCAGGCAGCGGCATTTACCACCATCACCTCGACATGCAGCTGCGAGATGCACAGGAATAACACTGCACTCCTCGATGCGGCGACATACGAAATCCACTGCCGAGCTGCGCGTTGGCAACTAACAAAATGCCGACAGTGCCAGGATCAGAAGCTGGAATCTTCCGATCCGTTGTCAGACGCGTTATCCCTTGCGCCATAGGGCCACGGACTGTGTCTCGTTCTACGAGACAAGTGCACCTCTCTAAGAAACGTGTTCTTCAGGGCTCTGCAAGCTCCCAAGGAAGGCACTTCTCGTCCAGCGGCGTGGTCGCGGTGCGCTTGCAGAGCTTGGACCTTGCCACATATCTGCGCCCGCTGTTCGACAGGTAGCAGGAGGCAAGGCGCGCGTTTTTCTGCGTTTTTTCGTTGACTAGAGGCAGTTGATGTGCATGTAAGCGTAGCATATGAAACACGAATAGCACGAAGCATTCGTAGTTAGGTGCCAAAGTCGCAGTGTGGCCGCAGGTGGCGATCGTATGTATTTGTGGCCACCACTGGTTTGCAGCAAAGTGAATATGGCTAATTGAGAGCGTTTGGCTGTAGCCCCAGTGGCGCAATTGGTTAGCGCACGGTACTTATAAGGCAGTAGCCGTGAGCAATGCCGGGGTTGTAATTCGAGCCTCACCTGGGGCATACTTTTATGTCGTAACAGCTGACAGCATCTGGAGGCTAGATTTCAGATGTATCAGCTACGCCAACAAGTTTAATGTGCATTATATGCGGTAGGTGCGTCTTCCTCGGTAGTATAGTGGTTAGTATCCCCGCCTGTCACGCGGGAGACCGGGGTTCGATTCCCCGCCGGGGAGGCGCGACTTTTATCTCACAAATCTGCTCGAGTGTTGCGCGTGTGGGGTGGAAGAGCATTAACTTTGCCATTAACTTGCTGCAAAATGCTACATCGTAGGAAGTAGTTCTCGCATTCCTCACACTTTCTAATTATGGGGTTCGCTGTTAATGCCGACTCTCCACGCGTAGTAATCGATCTCGACACAATCAGCAAAAGATATAATTTTAGCAGAGCGTGGTTTCGATCCACGGACCTCTGGGTTATGGGCCCAGCACGCTTCCACTGCGCCACTCTGCTGTGTGGGGGTGTTCTAGCTCTTCGTCACATCACGTGGGACACTTGGACAGTGTTGTCTGCGTGGCTTTCACACGCGTACATTTAATTGCGCAACATCTCCTACAGCTCTCAGCTTGACTTGTCTCGACTTTGCTCGACTGACGCTACGCTGACGCTTGCAGGCAGCGGCATTTACCACCATCACCTCGACATGCAGCTGCGAGATGCACAGGAATAACACTGCACTCCTCGATGCGGCGACATACGAAATCCACTGCCGAGCTGCGCGTTGGCAACTAACAAAATGCCGACAGTGCCAGGATCAGAAGCTGGAATCTTCCGATCCGTTGTCAGACGCGTTATCCCTTGCGCCATAGGGCCACGGACTGTGTCTCGTTCTACGAGACAAGTGCACCTCTCTAAGAAACGTGTTCTTCAGGGCTCTGCAAGCTCCCAAGTAAGGCACTTCTCGTCCAGCGGCGTGGTCGCGGTGCGCTTGCAGAGCTTGGACCTTGCCACATATCTGCGCCCGCTGTTCGACAGGTAGCAGGAGGCAAGGCGCGCGTTTTTCTGCGTTTTTTCGTTGACTAGAGGCAGTTGATGTGCATGTAAGCGTAGCATATGAAACACGAATAGCACGAAGCATTCGTAGTTAGGTGCCAAAGTCGCAGTGTGGCCGCAGGTGGCGATCGTATGTATTTGTGGCCACCACTGGTTTGCAGCAAAGTGAATATGGCTAATTGAGAGCGTTTGGCTGTAGCCCCAGTGGCGCAATTGGTTAGCGCACGGTACTTATAAGGCAGTAGCCGTGTGCAATGCCGGGGTTGTAATTCGAGCCTCACCTGGGGCATACTTTTATGTCGTAACAGCTGACAGCATCTGGAGGCTAGATTTCAGATGTATCAGCTACGCCAACAAGTTTAATGTGCATTATATGCGGTAGGTGCGTCTTCCTCGGTAGTATAGTGGTTAGTATCCCCGCCTGTCACGCGGGAGACCGGGGTTCGATTCCCCGCCGGGGAGGCGCGACTTTTATCTCACAAATCTGCTCGAGTGTTGCGCGTGTGGGGTGGAAGAGCATTAACTTTGCCATTAACTTGCTGCAAAATGCTACATCGTAGGAAGTAGTTCTCGCATTCCTCACACTTTCTAATTATGGGGTTCGCTGTTAATGCCGACTCTCCACGCGTAGTAATCGATCTCGACACAATCAGCAAAAGATATAATTTTAGCAGAGCGTGGTTTCGATCCACGGACCTCTGGGTTATGGGCCCAGCACGCTTCCACTGCGCCACTCTGCTGTGTGGGGGTGTTCTAGCTCTTCGTCACATCACGTGGGACACTTGGACAGTGTTGTCTGCGTGGCTTTCACACGCGTACATTTAATTGCGCAACATCTCCTACAGCTCTCAGCTTGACTTGTCTCGACTTTGCTCGACTGACGCTACGCTGACGCTTGCAGGCAGCGGCATTTACCACCATCACCTCGACATGCAGCTGCGAGATGCACAGGAATAACACTGCACTCCTCGATGCGGCGACATACGAAATCCACTGCCGAGCTGCGCGTTGGCAACTAACAAAATGCCGACAGTGCCAGGATCAGAAGCTGGAATCTTCCGATCCGTTGTCAGACGCGTTATCCCTTGCGCCATAGGGCCACGGACTGTGTCTCGTTCTACGAGACAAGTGCACCTCTCTAAGAAACGTGTTCTTCAGGGCTCTGCAAGCTCCCAAGGAAGGCACTTCTCGTCCAGCGGCGTGGTCGCGGTGCGCTTGCAGAGCTTGGACCTTGCCACATATCTGCGCCCGCTGTTCGACAGGTAGCAGGAGGCAAGGCGCGCGTTTTTCTGCGTTTTTTCGTTGACTAGAGGCAGTTGATGTGCATGTAAGCGTAGCATATGAAACACGAATAGCACGAAGCATTCGTAGTTAGGTGCCAAAGTCGCAGTGTGGCCGCAGGTGGCGATCGTATGTATTTGTGGCCACCACTGGTTTGCAGCAAAGTGAATATGGCTAATTGAGAGCGTTTGGCTGTAGCCCCAGTGGCGCAATTGGTTAGCGCACGGTACTTATAAGGCAGTAGCCGTGAGCAATGCCGGGGTTGTGAGTTCGAGCCTCACCTGGGGCATACTTTTATGTCGTAACAGCTGACAGCATCTGGAGGCTAGATTTCAGATGTATCAGCTACGCCAACAAGTTTAATGTGCATTATATGCGGTAGGTGCGTCTTCCTCGGTAGTATAGTGGTTAGTATCCCCGCCTGTCACGCGGGAGACCGGGGTTCGATTCCCCGCCGGGGAGGCGCGATTTTTATCTCACAAATCTGCTCGAGTGTTGCGCGTGTGGGGTGGAAGAGCATTAACTTTGCCATTAACTTGCTGCAAAATGCTACATCGTAGGAAGTAGTTCTCGCATTCCTCACACTTTCTAATTATGGGGTTCGCTGTTAATGCCGACTCTCCACGCGTAGTAATCGATCTCGACACAATCAGCAAAAGATATAATTTTAGCAGAGCGTGGTTTCGATCCACGGACCTCTGGGTTATGGGCCCAGCACGCTTCCACTGCGCCACTCTGCTGTGTGGGGGTGTTCTAGCTCTTCGTCACATCACGTGGGACACTTGGACAGTGTTGTCTGCGTGGCTTTCACACGCATACATTTAATTGCGCAACATCTCCTACAGCTCTCAGCTTGACTTGTCTCGACTTTGCTCGACTGACGCTACGCTGACGCTTGCAGGCAGCGGCATTTACCACCATCACCTCGACATGCAGCTGCGAGATGCACAGGAATAACACTGCACTCCTCGATGCGGCGACATACGAAATCCACTGCCGAGCTGCGCGTTGGCAACTAACAAAATGCCGACAGTGCCAGGATCAGAAGCTGGAATCTTCCGATCCGTTGTCAGACGCGTTATCCCTTGCGCCATAGGGCCACGGACTGTGTCTCGTTCTACGAGACAAGTGCACCTCTCTAAGAAACGTGTTCTTCAGGGCTCTGCAAGCTCCCAAGGAAGGCACTTCTCGTCCAGCGGCGTGGTCGCGGTGCGCTTGCAGAGCTTGGACCTTGCCACATATCTGCGCCCGCTGTTCGACAGGTAGCAGGAGGCAAGGCGCGCGTTTTTCTGCGTTTTTTCGTTGACTAGAGGCAGTTGATGTGCATGTAAGCGTAGCATATGAAACACGAATAGCACGAAGCATTCGTAGTTAGGTGCCAAAGTCGCAGTGTGGCCGCAGGTGGCGATCGTATGTATTTGTGGCCACCACTGGTTTGCAGCAAAGTGAATATGGCTAATTGAGAGCGTTTGGCTGTAGCCCCAGTGGCGCAATTGGTTAGCGCACGGTACTTATAAGGCAGTAGCCGTGAGCAATGCCGGGGTTGTGAGTTCGAGCCTCACCTGGGGCATACTTTTATGTCGTAACAGCTGACAGCATCTGGAGGCTAGATTTCAGATGTATCAGCTACGCCAACAAGTTTAATGTGCATTATATGCGGTAGGTGCGTCTTCCTCGGTAGTATAGTGGTTAGTATCCCCGCCTGTCACGCGGGAGACCGGGGTTCGATTCCCCGCCGGGGAGGCGCGATTTTTATCTCACAAATCTGCTCGAGTGTTGCGCGTGTGGGGTGGAAGAGCATTAACTTTGCCATTAACTTGCTGCAAAATGCTACATCGTAGGAAGTAGTTCTCGCATTCCTCACACTTTCTAATTATGGGGTTCGCTGTTAATGCCGACTCTCCACGCGTAGTAATCGATCTCGACACAATCAGCAAAAGATATAATTTTAGCAGAGCGTGGTTTCGATCCACGGACCTCTGGGTTATGGGCCCAGCACGCTTCCACTGCGCCACTCTGCTGTGTGGGGGTGTTCTAGCTCTTCGTCACATCACGTGGGACACTTGGACAGTGTTGTCTGCGTGGCTTTCACACGCATACATTTAATTGCGCAACATCTCCTACAGCTCTCAGCTTGACTTGTCTCGACTTTGCTCGACTGACGCTACGCTGACGCTTGCAGGCAGCGGCATTTACCACCATCACCTCGACATGCAGCTGCGAGATGCACAGGAATAACACTGCACTCCTCGATGCGGCGACATACGAAATCCACTGCCGAGCTGCGCGTTGGCAACTAACAAAATGCCGACAGTGCCAGGATCAGAAGCTGGAATCTTCCGATCCGTTGTCAGACGCGTTATCCCTTGCGCCATAGGGCCACGGACTGTGTCTCGTTCTACGAGACAAGTGCACCTCTCTAAGAAACGTGTTCTTCAGGGCTCTGCAAGCTCCCAAGGAAGGCACTTCTCGTCCAGCGGCGTGGTCGCGGTGCGCTTGCAGAGCTTGGACCTTGCCACATATCTGCGCCCGCTGTTCGACAGGTACCAGGAGGCAAGGCGCGCGTTTTTCTGCGTTTTTTCGTTGACTAGAGGCAGTTGATGTGCATGTAAGCGTAGCATATGAAACACGAATAGCACGAAGCATTCGTAGTTAGGTGCCAAAGTCGCAGTGTGGCCGCAGGTGGCGATCGTATGTATTTGTGGCCACCACTGGTTTGCAGCAAAGTGAATATGGCTAATTGAGAGCGTTTGGCTGTAGCCCCAGTGGCGCAATTGGTTAGCGCACGGTACTTATAAGGCAGTAGCCGTGAGCAATGCCGGGGTTGTAATTCGAGCCTCACCTGGGGCATACTTTTATGTCGTAACAGCTGACAGCATCTGGAGGCTAGATTTCAGATGTATCAGCTACGCCAACAAGTTTAATGTGCATTATATGCGGTAGGTGCGTCTTCCTCGGTAGTATAGTGGTTAGTATCCCCGCCTGTCACGCGGGAGACCGGGGTTCGATTCCCCGCCGGGGAGGCGCGACTTTTATCTCACAAATCTGCTCGAGTGTTGCGCGTGTGGGGTGGAAGAGCATTAACTTTGCCATTAACTTGCTGCAAAATGCTACATCGTAGGAAGTAGTTCTCGCATTCCTCACACTTTCTAATTATGGGGTTCGCTGTTAATGCCGACTCTCCACGCGTAGTAATCGATCTCGACACAATCAGCAAAAGATATAATTTTAGCAGAGCGTGGTTTCGATCCACGGACCTCTGGGTTATGGGCCCAGCACGCTTCCACTGCGCCACTCTGCTGTGTGGGGGTGTTCTAGCTCTTCGTCACATCACGTGGGACACTTGGACAGTGTTGTCTGCGTGGCTTTCACACGCGTACATTTAATTGCGCAACATCTCCTACAGCTCTCAGCTTGACTTGTCTCGACTTTGCTCGACTGACGCTACGCTGACGCTTGCAGGCAGCGGCATTTACCACCATCACCTCGACATGCAGCTGCGAGATGCACAGGAATAACACTGCACTCCTCGATGCGGCGACATACGAAATCCACTGCCGAGCTGCGCGTTGGCAACTAACAAAATGCCGACAGTGCCAGGATCAGAAGCTGGAATCTTCCGATCCGTTGTCAGACGCGTTATCCCTTGCGCCATAGGGCCACGGACTGTGTCTCGTTCTACGAGACAAGTGCACCTCTCTAAGAAACGTGTTCTTCAGGGCTCTGCAAGCTCCCAAGGAAGGCACTTCTCGTCCAGCGGCGTGGTCGCGGTGCGCTTGCAGAGCTTGGACCTTGCCACATATCTGCGCCCGCTGTTCGACAGGTAGCAGGAGGCAAGGCGCGCGTTTTTCTGCGTTTTTTCGTTGACTAGAGGCAGTTGATGTGCATGTAAGCGTAGCATATGAAACACGAATAGCACGAAGCATTCGTAGTTAGGTGCCAAAGTCGCAGTGTGGCCGCAGGTGGCGATCGTATGTATTTGTGGCCACCACTGGTTTGCAGCAAAGTGAATATGGCTAATTGAGAGCGTTTGGCTGTAGCCCCAGTGGCGCAATTGGTTAGCGCACGGTACTTATAAGGCAGTAGCCGTGAGCAATGCCGGGGTTGTGAGTTCGAGCCTCACCTGGGGCATACTTTTATGTCGTAACAGCTGACAGCATCTGGAGGCTAGATTTCAGATGTATCAGCTACGCCAACAAGTTTAATGTGCATTATATGCGGTAGGTGCGTCTTCCTCGGTAGTATAGTGGTTAGTATCCCCGCCTGTCACGCGGGAGACCGGGGTTCGATTCCCCGCCGGGGAGGCGCGATTTTTATCTCACAAATCTGCTCGAGTGTTGCGCGTGTGGGGTGGAAGAGCATTAACTTTGCCATTAACTTGCTGCAAAATGCTACATCGTAGGAAGTAGTTCTCGCATTCCTCACACTTTCTAATTATGGGGTTCGCTGTTAATGCCGACTCTCCACGCGTAGTAATCGATCTCGACACAATCAGCAAAAGATATAATTTTAGCAGAGCGTGGTTTCGATCCACGGACCTCTGGGTTATGGGCCCAGCACGCTTCCACTGCGCCACTCTGCTGTGTGGGGGTGTTCTAGCTCTTCGTCACATCACGTGGGACACTTGGACAGTGTTGTCTGCGTGGCTTTCACACGCGTACATTTAATTGCGCAACATCTCCTACAGCTCTCAGCTTGACTTGTCTCGACTTTGCTCGACTGACGCTACGCTGACGCTTGCAGGCAGCGGCATTTACCACCATCACCTCGACATGCAGCTGCGAGATGCACAGGAATAACACTGCACTCCTCGATGCGGCGACATACGAAATCCACTGCCGAGCTGCGCGTTGGCAACTAACAAAATGCCGACAGTGCCAGGATCAGAAGCTGGAATCTTCCGATCCGTTGTCAGACGCGTTATCCCTTGCGCCATAGGGCCACAGACTGTGTCTCGTTCTACGAGACAAGTGCACCTCTCTAAGAAACGTGTTCTTCAGGGCTCTGCAAGCTCCCAAGGAAGGCACTTCTCGTCCAGCGGCGTGGTCGCGGTGCGCTTGCAGAGCTTGGACCTTGCCACATATCTGCGCCCGCTGTTCGACAGGTAGCAGGAGGCAAGGCGCGCGTTTTTCTGCGTTTTTTCGTTGACTAGAGGCAGTTGATGTGCATGTAAGCGTAGCATATGAAACACGAATAGCACGAAGCATTCGTAGTTAGGTGCCAAAGTCGCAGTGTGGCCGCAGGTGGCGATCGTATGTATTTGTGGCCACCACTGGTTTGCAGCAAAGTGAATATGGCTAATTGAGAGCGTTTGGCTGTAGCCCCAGTGGCGCAATTGGTTAGCGCACGGTACTTATAAGGCAGTAGCCGTGAGCAATGCCGGGGTTGTAATTCGAGCCTCACCTGGGGCATACTTTTATGTCGTAACAGCTGACAGCATCTGGAGGCTAGATTTCAGATGTATCAGCTACGCCAACAAGTTTAATGTGCATTATATGCGGTAGGTGCGTCTTCCTCGGTAGTATAGTGGTTAGTATCCCCGCCTGTCACGCGGGAGACCGGGGTTCGATTCCCCGCCGGGGAGGCGCGACTTTTATCTCACAAATCTGCTCGAGTGTTGCGCGTGTGGGGTGGAAGAGCATTAACTTTGCCATTAACTTGCTGCAAAATGCTACATCGTAGGAAGTAGTTCTCGCATTCCTCACACTTTCTAATTATGGGGTTCGCTGTTAATGCCGACTCTCCACGCGTAGTAATCGATCTCGACACAATCAGCAAAAGATATAATTTTAGCAGAGCGTGGTTTCGATCCACGGACCTCTGGGTTATGGGCCCAGCACGCTTCCACTGCGCCACTCTGCTGTGTGGGGGTGTTCTAGCTCTTCGTCACATCACGTGGGACACTTGGACAGTGTTGTCTGCGTGGCTTTCACACGCGTACATTTAATTGCGCAACATCTCCTACAGCTCTCAGCTTGACTTGTCTCGACTTTGCTCGACTGACGCTACGCTGACGCTTGCAGGCAGCGGCATTTACCACCATCACCTCGACATGCAGCTGCGAGATGCACAGGAATAACACTGCACTCCTCGATGCGGCGACATACGAAATCCACTGCCGAGCTGCGCGTTGGCAACTAACAAAATGCCGACAGTGCCAGGATCAGAAGCTGGAATCTTCCGATCCGTTGTCAGACGCGTTATCCCTTGCGCCATAGGGCCACGGACTGTGTCTCGTTCTACGAGACAAGTGCACCTCTCTAAGAAACGTGTTCTTCAGGGCTCTGCAAGCTCCCAAGGAAGGCACTTCTCGTCCAGCGGCGTGGTCGCGGTGCGCTTGCAGAGCTTGGACCTTGCCACATATCTGCGCCCGCTGTTCGACAGGTAGCAGGAGGCAAGGCGCGCGTTTTTCTGCGTTTTTTCGTTGACTAGAGGCAGTTGATGTGCATGTAAGCGTAGCATATGAAACACGAATAGCACGAAGCATTCGTAGTTAGGTGCCAAAGTCGCAGTGTGGCCGCAGGTGGCGATCGTATGTATTTGTGGCCACCACTGGTTTGCAGCAAAGTGAATATGGCTAATTGAGAGCGTTTGGCTGTAGCCCCAGTGGCGCAATTGGTTAGCGCACGGTACTTATAAGGCAGTAGCCGTGAGCAATGCCGGGGTTGTGAGTTCGAGCCTCACCTGGGGCATACTTTTATGTCGTAACAGCTGACAGCATCTGGAGGCTAGATTTCAGATGTATCAGCTACGCCAACAAGTTTAATGTGCATTATATGCGGTAGGTGCGTCTTCCTCGGTAGTATAGTGGTTAGTATCCCCGCCTGTCACGCGGGAGACCGGGGTTCGATTCCCCGCCGGGGAGGCGCGATTTTTATCTCACAAATCTGCTCGAGTGTTGCGCGTGTGGGGTGGAAGAGCATTAACTTTGCCATTAACTTGCTGCAAAATGCTACATCGTAGGAAGTAGTTCTCGCATTCCTCACACTTTCTAATTATGGGGTTCGCTGTTAATGCCGACTCTCCACGCGTAGTAATCGATCTCGACACAATCAGCAAAAGATATAATTTTAGCAGAGCGTGGTTTCGATCCACGGACCTCTGGGTTATGGGCCCAGCACGCTTCCACTGCGCCACTCTGCTGTGTGGGGGTGTTCTAGCTCTTCGTCACATCACGTGGGACACTTGGACAGTGTTGTCTGCGTGGCTTTCACACGCGTACATTTAATTGCGCAACATCTCCTACAGCTCTCAGCTTGACTTGTCTCGACTTTGCTCGACTGACGCTACGCTGACGCTTGCAGGCAGCGGCATTTACCACCATCACCTCGACATGCAGCTGCGAGATGCACAGGAATAACACTGCACTCCTCGATGCGGCGACATACGAAATCCACTGCCGAGCTGCGCGTTGGCAACTAACAAAATGCCGACAGTGCCAGGATCAGAAGCTGGAATCTTCCGATCCGTTGTCAGACGCGTTATCCCTTGCGCCATAGGGCCACAGACTGTGTCTCGTTCTACGAGACAAGTGCACCTCTCTAAGAAACGTGTTCTTCAGGGCTCTGCAAGCTCCCAAGGAAGGCACTTCTCGTCCAGCGGCGTGGTCGCGGTGCGCTTGCAGAGCTTGGACCTTGCCACATATCTGCGCCCGCTGTTCGACAGGTAGCAGGAGGCAAGGCGCGCGTTTTTCTGCGTTTTTTCGTTGACTAGAGGCAGTTGATGTGCATGTAAGCGTAGCATATGAAACACGAATAGCACGAAGCATTCGTAGTTAGGTGCCAAAGTCGCAGTGTGGCCGCAGGTGGCGATCGTATGTATTTGTGGCCACCACTGGTTTGCAGCAAAGTGAATATGGCTAATTGAGAGCGTTTGGCTGTAGCCCCAGTGGCGCAATTGGTTAGCGCACGGTACTTATAAGGCAGTAGCCGTGAGCAATGCCGGGGTTGTAATTCGAGCCTCACCTGGGGCATACTTTTATGTCGTAACAGCTGACAGCATCTGGAGGCTAGATTTCAGATGTATCAGCTACGCCAACAAGTTTAATGTGCATTATATGCGGTAGGTGCGTCTTCCTCGGTAGTATAGTGGTTAGTATCCCCGCCTGTCACGCGGGAGACCGGGGTTCGATTCCCCGCCGGGGAGGCGCGACTTTTATCTCACAAATCTGCTCGAGTGTTGCGCGTGTGGGGTGGAAGAGCATTAACTTTGCCATTAACTTGCTGCAAAATGCTACATTGTAGGAAGTAGTTCTCGCATTCCTCACACTTTCTAATTATGGGGTTCGCTGTTAATGCCGACTCTCCACGCGTAGTAATCGATCTCGACACAATCAGCAAAAGATATAATTTTAGCAGAGCGTGGTTTCGATCCACGGACCTCTGGGTTATGGGCCCAGCACGCTTCCACTGCGCCACTCTGCTGTGTGGGGGTGTTCTAGCTCTTCGTCACATCACGTGGGACACTTGGACAGTGTTGTCTGCGTGGCTTTCACACGCATACATTTAATTGCGCAACATCTCCTACAGCTCTCAGCTTGACTTGTCTCGACTTTGCTCGACTGACGCTACGCTGACGCTTGCAGGCAGCGGCATTTACCACCATCACCTCGACATGCAGCTGCGAGATGCACAGGAATAACACTGCACTCCTCGATGCGGCGACATACGAAATCCACTGCCGAGCTGCGCGTTGGCAACTAACAAAATGCCGACAGTGCCAGGATCAGAAGCTGGAATCTTCCGATCCGTTGTCAGACGCGTTATCCCTTGCGCCATAGGGCCACGGACTGTGTCTCGTTCTACGAGACAAGTGCACCTCTCTAAGAAACGTGTTCTTCAGGGCTCTGCAAGCTCCCAAGGAAGGCACTTCTCGTCCAGCGGCGTGGTCGCGGTGCGCTTGCAGAGCTTGGACCTTGCCACATATCTGCGCCCGCTGTTCGACAGGTAGCAGGAGGCAAGGCGCGCGTTTTTCTGCGTTTTTTCGTTGACTAGAGGCAGTTGATGTGCATGTAAGCGTAGCATATGAAACACGAATAGCACGAAGCATTCGTAGTTAGGTGCCAAAGTCGCAGTGTGGCCGCAGGTGGCGATCGTATGTATTTGTGGCCACCACTGGTTTGCAGCAAAGTGAATATGGCTAATTGAGAGCGTTTGGCTGTAGCCCCAGTGGCGCAATTGGTTAGCGCACGGTACTTATAAGGCAGTAGCCGTGAGCAATGCCGGGGTTGTAATTCGAGCCTCACCTGGGGCATACTTTTATGTCGTAACAGCTGACAGCATCTGGAGGCTAGATTTCAGATGTATCAGCTACGCCAACAAGTTTAATGTGCATTATATGCGGTAGGTGCGTCTTCCTCGGTAGTATAGTGGTTAGTATCCCCGCCTGTCACGCGGGAGACCGGGGTTCGATTCCCCGCCGGGGAGGCGCGACTTTTATCTCACAAATCTGCTCGAGTGTTGCGCGTGTGGGGTGGAAGAGCATTAACTTTGCCATTAACTTGCTGCAAAATGCTACATCGTAGGAAGTAGTTCTCGCATTCCTCACACTTTCTAATTATGGGGTTCGCTGTTAATGCCGACTCTCCACGCGTAGTAATCGATCTCGACACAATCAGCAAAAGATATAATTTTAGCAGAGCGTGGTTTCGATCCACGGACCTCTGGGTTATGGGCCCAGCACGCTTCCACTGCGCCACTCTGCTGTGTGGGGGTGTTCTAGCTCTTCGTCACATCACGTGGGACACTTGGACAGTGTTGTCTGCGTGGCTTTCACACGCGTACATTTAATTGCGCAACATCTCCTACAGCTCTCAGCTTGACTTGTCTCGACTTTGCTCGACTGACGCTACGCTGACGCTTGCAGGCAGCGGCATTTACCACCATCACCTCGACATGCAGCTGCGAGATGCACAGGAATAACACTGCACTCCTCGATGCGGCGACATACGAAATCCACTGCCGAGCTGCGCGTTGGCAACTAACAAAATGCCGACAGTGCCAGGATCAGAAGCTGGAATCTTCCGATCCGTTGTCAGACGCGTTATCCCTTGCGCCATAGGGCCACGGACTGTGTCTCGTTCTACGAGACAAGTGCACCTCTCTAAGAAACGTGTTCTTCAGGGCTCTGCAAGCTCCCAAGGAAGGCACTTCTCGTCCAGCGGCGTGGTCGCGGTGCGCTTGCAGAGCTTGGACCTTGCCACATATCTGCGCCCGCTGTTCGACAGGTAGCAGGAGGCAAGGCGCGCGTTTTTCTGCGTTTTTTCGTTGACTAGAGGCAGTTGATGTGCATGTAAGCGTAGCATATGAAACACGAATAGCACGAAGCATTCGTAGTTAGGTGCCAAAGTCGCAGTGTGGCCGCAGGTGGCGATCGTATGTATTTGTGGCCACCACTGGTTTGCAGCAAAGTGAATATGGCTAATTGAGAGCGTTCGGCTGTAGCCCCAGTGGCGCAATTGGTTAGCGCACGGTACTTATAAGGCAGTAGCCGTGAGCAATGCCGGGGTTGTGAGTTCGAGCCTCACCTGGGGCATACTTTTATGTCGTAACAGCTGACAGCATCTGGAGGCTAGATTTCAGATGTATCAGCTACGCCAACAAGTTTAATGTGCATTATATGCGGTAGGTGCGACGTCCTCGGTAGAATAGTGGTTAGTATCCCCGCCTGTCACGCGGGAGACCGGGGTTCGATTCCCCGCCGGGGAGACGCGATTTTTATCTCACAAATCTGCTCGAGTGTTGCGCGTGTGGGGTGGAAGAGCATTAACTTTGCCATTAACTTGCTGCAAAATGCTACATCGTAGGAAGTAGTTCTCGCATTCCTCACACTTTCTAATTATGGGGTTCGCTGTTAATGCCGACTCTCCACGCGTAGTAATCGATCTCGACACAATCAGCAAAAGATATAATTTTAGCAGAGCGTGGTTTCGATCCACGGACCTCTGGGTTATGGGCCCAGCACGCTTCCACTGCGCCACTCTGCTGTGTGGGGGTGTTCTAGCTCTTCGTCACATCACGTGGGACACTTGGACAGTGTTGTCTGCGTGGCTTTCACACGCGTACATTTAATTGCGCAACATCTCCTACAGCTCTCAGCTTGACTTGTCTCGACTTTGCTCGACTGACGCTACGCTGACGCTTGCAGGCAGCGGCATTTACCACCATCACCTCGACATGCAGCTGCGAGATGCACAGGAATAACACTGCACTCCTCGATGCGGCGACATACGAAATCCACTGCCGAGCTGCGCGTTGGCAACTAACAAAATGCCGACAGTGCCAGGATCAGAAGCTGGAATCTTCCGATCCGTTGTCAGACGCGTTATCCCTTGCGCCATAGGGCCACGGACTGTGTCTCGTTCTACGAGACAAGTGCACCTCTCTAAGAAACGTGTTCTTCAGGGCTCTGCAAGCTCCCAAGGAAGGCACTTCTCGTCCAGCGGCGTGGTCGCGGTGCGCTTGCAGAGCTTGGACCTTGCCACATATCTGCGCCCGCTGTTCGACAGGTAGCAGGAGGCAAGGCGCGCGTTTTTCTGCGTTTTTTCGTTGACTAGAGGCAGTTGATGTGCATGTAAGCGTAGCATATGAAACACGAATAGCACGAAGCATTCGTAGTTAGGTGCCAAAGTCGCAGTGTGGCCGCAGGTGGCGATCGTATGTATTTGTGGCCACCACTGGTTTGCAGCAAAGTGAATATGGCTAATTGAGAGCGTTCGGCTGTAGCCCCAGTGGCGCAATTGGTTAGCGCACGGTACTTATAAGGCAGTAGCCGTGAGCAATGCCGGGGTTGTGAGTTCGAGCCTCACCTGGGGCATACTTTTATGTCGTAACAGCTGACAGCATCTGGAGGCTAGATTTCAGATGTATCAGCTACGCCAACAAGTTTAATGTGCATTATATGCGGTAGGTGCGACGTCCTCGGTAGAATAGTGGTTAGTATCCCCGCCTGTCACGCGGGAGACCGGGGTTCGATTCCCCGCCGGGGAGACGCGATTTTTATCTCACAAATCTGCTCGAGTGTTGCGCGTGTGGGGTGGAAGAGCATTAACTTTGCCATTAACTTGCTGCAAAATGCTACATCGTAGGAAGTAGTTCTCGCATTCCTCACACTTTCTAATTATGGGGTTCGCTGTTAATGCCGACTCTCCACGCGTAGTAATCGATCTCGACACAATCAGCAAAAGATATAATTTTAGCAGAGCGTGGTTTCGATCCACGGACCTCTGGGTTATGGGCCCAGCACGCTTCCACTGCGCCACTCTGCTGTGTGGGGGTGTTCTAGCTCTTCGTCACATCACGTGGGACACTTGGACAGTGTTGTCTGCGTGGCTTTCACACGCGTACATTTAATTGCGCAACATCTCCTACAGCTCTCAGCTTGACTTGTCTCGACTTTGCTCGACTGACGCTACGCTGACGCTTGCAGGCAGCGGCATTTACCACCATCACCTCGACATGCAGCTGCGAGATGCACAGGAATAACACTGCACTCCTCGATGCGGCGACATACGAAATCCACTGCCGAGCTGCGCGTTGGCAACTAACAAAATGCCGACAGTGCCAGGATCAGAAGCTGGAATCTTCCGATCCGTTGTCAGACGCGTTATCCCTTGCGCCATAGGGCCACAGACTGTGTCTCGTTCTACGAGACAAGTGCACCTCTCTAAGAAACGTGTTCTTCAGGGCTCTGCAAGCTCCCAAGGAAGGCACTTCTCGTCCAGCGGCGTGGTCGCGGTGCGCTTGCAGAGCTTGGACCTTGCCACATATCTGCGCCCGCTGTTCGACAGGTAGCAGGAGGCAAGGCGCGCGTTTTTCTGCGTTTTTTCGTTGACTAGAGGCAGTTGATGTGCATGTAAGCGTAGCATATGAAACACGAATAGCACGAAGCATTCGTAGTTAGGTGCCAAAGTCGCAGTGTGGCCGCAGGTGGCGATCGTATGTATTTGTGGCCACCACTGGTTTGCAGCAAAGTGAATATGGCTAATTGAGAGCGTTTGGCTGTAGCCCCAGTGGCGCAATTGGTTAGCGCACGGTACTTATAAGGCAGTAGCCGTGAGCAATGCCGGGGTTGTAATTCGAGCCTCACCTGGGGCATACTTTTATGTCGTAACAGCTGACAGCATCTGGAGGCTAGATTTCAGATGTATCAGCTACGCCAACAAGTTTAATGTGCATTATATGCGGTAGGTGCGACGTCCTCGGTAGAATAGTGGTTAGTATCCCCGCCTGTCACGCGGGAGACCGGGGTTCGATTCCCCGCCGGGGAGACGCGATTTTTATCTCACAAATCTGCTCGAGTGTTGCGCGTGTGGGGTGGAAGAGCATTAACTTTGCCATTAACTTGCTGCAAAATGCTACATCGTAGGAAGTAGTTCTCGCATTCCTCACACTTTCTAATTATGGGGTTCGCTGTTAATGCCGACTCTCCACGCGTAGTAATCGATCTCGACACAATCAGCAAAAGATATAATTTTAGCAGAGCGTGGTTTCGATCCACGGACCTCTGGGTTATGGGCCCAGCACGCTTCCACTGCGCCACTCTGCTGTGTGGGGGTGTTCTAGCTCTTCGTCACATCACGTGGGACACTTGGACAGTGTTGTCTGCGTGGCTTTCACACGCGTACATTTAATTGCGCAACATCTCCTACAGCTCTCAGCTTGACTTGTCTCGACTTTGCTCGACTGACGCTACGCTGACGCTTGCAGGCAGCGGCATTTACCACCATCACCTCGACATGCAGCTGCGAGATGCACAGGAATAACACTGCACTCCTCGATGCGGCGACATACGAAATCCACTGCCGAGCTGCGCGTTGGCAACTAACAAATTGCCGACCGTGCCAGGATCAGAAGCTGGAATCTTCCGATCCGTTGTCAGACGCGTTATCCCTTGCGCCATAGGGCCACAGACTGTGTCTCGTTCTACGAGACAAGTGCACCTCTCTAAGAAACGTGTTCTTCAGGGCTCTGCAAGCTCCCAAGGAAGGCACTTCTCGTCCAGCGGCGTGGTCGCGGTGCGCTTGCAGAGCTTGGACCTTGCCACATATCTGCGCCCGCTGTTCGACAGGTAGCAGGAGGCAAGGCGCGCGTTTTTCTGCGTTTTTTCGTTGACTAGAGGCAGTTGATGTGCATGTAAGCGTAGCATATGAAACACGAATAGCACGAAGCATTCGTAGTTAGGTGCCAAAGTAGCAGTGTGGCCGCAGGTGGCGATCGTATGTATTTGTGGCCACCACTGGTTTGCAGCAAAGTGAATATGGCTAATTGAGAGCGTTTGGCTGTAGCCCCAGTGGCGCAATTGGTTAGCGCACGGTACTTATAAGGCAGTAGCCGTGAGCAATGCCGGGGTTGTGAGTTTGAGCCTCACCTGGGGCATACTTTTATGTCGTAACAGCTGACAGCATCTGGAGGCTAGATTTCAGATGTATCAGCTACGCCAACAAGTTTAATGTGCATTATACGCGGTAGGTGCGTCTTCCTCGGTAGTATAGTGGTTAGTATCCCCGCCTGTCACGCGGGAGACCATGGTTCGATTCCCCGCCGGGGAGGCGCGATTTTTATCTCACAAATCTGCTCGAGTGTTGCGCGTGTGGGGCGGAAGAGCATTAACTTTGCCATTAACTTGCTGCAAAATGCTACATCGTAGGAAGTAGTTCTCGCATTCCTCACACTTTCTAATTATGGGGTTCGCTGTTAATGCCGACTCTCCACGCGTAGTAATCGATCTCGACAAAATCAGCGAAAGATATAATTTTAGCAGAGCGTGGTTTCGATCCACGGACCTCTGGGTTATGGGCCCAGCACGCTTCCACTGCGCCACTCTGCTGTGTGGGGGTGTTCTAGCTCTTCGTCACATCACGTGGGACACTTGGACAGTGTTGTCTGCGTGGCTTTCACACGCGTACATTTAATTGCGCAACATCTCCTACAGCTCTCAGCTTGACTTGTCTCGACTTTGCTCGACTGACGCTACGCTGACGCTTGCAGGCAGCGGCATTTACCACCATCACCTCGACATGCAGCTGCGAGATGCACAGGAATAACACTGCACTCCTCGATGCGGCGACATACGAAATCCACTGCCGAGCTGCGCGTTGGCAACTAACAAAATGCCGACAGTGCCAGGATCAGAAGCTGGAATCTTCCGATCCGTTGTCAGACGCGTTATCCCTTGCGCCATAGGGCCACGGACTGTGTCTCGTTCTACGAGACAAGTGCACCTCTCTAAGAAACGTGTTCTTCAGGGCTCTGCAAGCTCCCAAGGAAGGCACTTCTCGTCCAGCGGCGTGGTCGCGGTGCGCTTGCAGAGCTTGGACCTTGCCACATATCTGCGCCCGCTGTTCGACAGGTAGCAGGAGGCAAGGCGCGCGTTTTTCTGCGTTTTTTCGTTGACTAGAGGCAGTTGATGTGCATGTAAGCGTAGCATATGAAACACGAATAGCACGAAGCATTCGTAGTTAGGTGCCAAAGTCGCAGTGTGGCCGCAGGTGGCGATCGTATGTATTTGTGGCCACCACTGGTTTGCAGCAAAGTGAATATGGCTAATTGAGAGCGTTTGGCTGTAGCCCCAGTGGCGCAATTGGTTAGCGCACGGTACTTATAAGGCAGTAGCCGTGAGCAATGCCGGGGTTGTGAGTTCGAGCCTCACCTGGGGCATACTTTTATGTCGTAACAGCTGACAGCATCTGGAGGCTAGATTTCAGATGTATCAGCTACGCCAACAAGTTTAATGTGCATTATATGCGGTAGGTGCGTCTTCCTCGGTAGTATAGTGGTTAGTATCCCCGCCTGTCACGCGGGAGACCGGGGTTCGATTCCCCGCCGGGGAGGCGCGATTTTTATCTCACAAATCTGCTCGAGTGTTGCGCGTGTGGGGTGGAAGAGCATTAACTTTGCCATTAACTTGCTGCAAAATGCTACATCATAGGAAGTAGTTCTCGCATTCCTCACACTTTCTAATTATGGGGTTCGCTGTTAATGCCGACTCTCCACGCGTAGTAATCGATCTCGACACAATCAGCAAAAGATATAATTTTAGCAGAGCGTGGTTTCGATCCACGGACCTCTGGGTTATGGGCCCAGCACGCTTCCACTGCGCCACTCTGCTGTGTGGGGGTGTTCTAGCTCTTCGTCACATCACGTGGGACACTTGGACAGTGTTGTCTGCGTGGCTTTCACACGCGTACATTTAATTGCGCAACATCTCCTACAGCTCTCAGCTTGACTTGTCTCGACTTTGCTCGACTGACGCTACGCTGACGCTTGCAGGCAGCGGCATTTACCACCATCACCTCGACATGCAGCTGCGAGATGCACAGGAATAACACTGCACTCCTCGATGCGGCGACATACGAAATCCACTGCCGAGCTGCGCGTTGGCAACTAACAAATTGCCGACCGTGCCAGGATCAGAAGCTGGAATCTTCCGATCCGTTGTCAGACGCGTTATCCCTTGCGCCATAGGGCCACAGACTGTGTCTCGTTCTACGAGACAAGTGCACCTCTCTAAGAAACGTGTTCTTCAGGGCTCTGCAAGCTCCCAAGGAAGGCACTTCTCGTCCAGCGGCGTGGTCGCGGTGCGCTTGCAGAGCTTGGACCTTGCCACATATCTGCGCCCGCTGTTCGACAGGTAGCAGGAGGCAAGGCGCGCGTTTTTCTGCGTTTTTTCGTTGACTAGAGGCAGTTGATGTGCATGTAAGCGTAGCATATGAAACACGAATAGCACGAAGCATTCGTAGTTAGGTGCCAAAGTAGCAGTGTGGCCGCAGGTGGCGATCGTATGTATTTGTGGCCACCACTGGTTTGCAGCAAAGTGAATATGGCTAATTGAGAGCGTTTGGCTGTAGCCCCAGTGGCGCAATTGGTTAGCGCACGGTACTTATAAGGCAGTAGCCGTGAGCAATGCCGGGGTTGTGAGTTTGAGCCTCACCTGGGGCATACTTTTATGTCGTAACAGCTGACAGCATCTGGAGGCTAGATTTCAGATGTATCAGCTACGCCAACAAGTTTAATGTGCATTATACGCGGTAGGTGCGTCTTCCTCGGTAGTATAGTGGTTAGTATCCCCGCCTGTCACGCGGGAGACCATGGTTCGATTCCCCGCCGGGGAGGCGCGATTTTTATCTCACAAATCTGCTCGAGTGTTGCGCGTGTGGGGCGGAAGAGCATTAACTTTGCCATTAACTTGCTGCAAAATGCTACATCGTAGGAAGTAGTTCTCGCATTCCTCACACTTTCTAATTATGGGGTTCGCTGTTAATGCCGACTCTCCACGCGTAGTAATCGATCTCGACAAAATCAGCGAAAGATATAATTTTAGCAGAGCGTGGTTTCGATCCACGGACCTCTGGGTTATGGGCCCAGCACGCTTCCACTGCGCCACTCTGCTGTGTGGGGGTGTTCTAGCTCTTCGTCACATCACGTGGGACACTTGGACAGTGTTGTCTGCGTGGCTTTCACACGCGTACATTTAATTGCGCAACATCTCCTACAGCTCTCAGCTTGACTTGTCTCGACTTTGCTCGACTGACGCTACGCTGACGCTTGCAGGCAGCGGCATTTACCACCATCACCTCGACATGCAGCTGCGAGATGCACAGGAATAACACTGCACTCCTCGATGCGGCGACATACGAAATCCACTGCCGAGCTGCGCGTTGGCAACTAACAAATTGCCGACCGTGCCAGGATCAGAAGCTGGAATCTTCCGATCCGTTGTCAGACGCGTTATCCCTTGCGCCATAGGGCCACAGACTGTGTCTCGTTCTACGAGACAAGTGCACCTCTCTAAGAAACGTGTTCTTCAGGGCTCTGCAAGCTCCCAAGGAAGGCACTTCTCGTCCAGCGGCGTGGTCGCGGTGCGCTTGCAGAGCTTGGACCTTGCCACATATCTGCGCCCGCTGTTCGACAGGTAGCAGGAGGCAAGGCGCGCGTTTTTCTGCGTTTTTTCGTTGACTAGAGGCAGTTGATGTGCATGTAAGCGTAGCATATGAAACACGAATAGCACGAAGCATTCGTAGTTAGGTGCCAAAGTAGCAGTGTGGCCGCAGGTGGCGATCGTATGTATTTGTGGCCACCACTGGTTTGCAGCAAAGTGAATATGGCTAATTGAGAGCGTTTGGCTGTAGCCCCAGTGGCGCAATTGGTTAGCGCACGGTACTTATAAGGCAGTAGCCGTGAGCAATGCCGGGGTTGTGAGTTTGAGCCTCACCTGGGGCATACTTTTATGTCGTAACAGCTGACAGCATCTGGAGGCTAGATTTCAGATGTATCAGCTACGCCAACAAGTTTAATGTGCATTATACGCGGTAGGTGCGTCTTCCTCGGTAGTATAGTGGTTAGTATCCCCGCCTGTCACGCGGGAGACCATGGTTCGATTCCCCGCCGGGGAGGCGCGATTTTTATCTCACAAATCTGCTCGAGTGTTGCGCGTGTGGGGCGGAAGAGCATTAACTTTGCCATTAACTTGCTGCAAAATGCTACATCGTAGGAAGTAGTTCTCGCATTCCTCACACTTTCTAATTATGGGGTTCGCTGTTAATGCCGACTCTCCACGCGTAGTAATCGATCTCGACAAAATCAGCGAAAGATATAATTTTAGCAGAGCGTGGTTTCGATCCACGGACCTCTGGGTTATGGGCCCAGCACGCTTCCACTGTGCCACTCTGCTGTGTGGGGGTGTTCTAGCTCTTCGTCACATCACGTGGGACACTTGGACAGTGTTGTCTGCGTGGCTTTCACACGCGTACATTTAATTGCGCAACATCTCCTACAGCTCTCAGCTTGACTTGTCTCGACTTTGCTCGACTGACGCTACGCTGACGCTTGCAGGCAGCGGCATTTACCACCATCACCTCGACATGCAGCTGCGAGATGCACAGGAATAACACTGCACTCCTCGATGCGGCGACATACGAAATCCACTGCCGAGCTGCGCGTTGGCAACTAACAAAATGCCGACAGTGCCAGGATCAGAAGCTGGAATCTTCCGATCCGTTGTCAGACGCGTTATCCCTTGCGCCATAGGGCCACGGACTGTGTCTCGTTCTACGAGACAAGTGCACCTCTCTAAGAAACGTGTTCTTCAGGGCTCTGCAAGCTCCCAAGGAAGGCACTTCTCGTCCAGCGGCGTGGTCGCGGTGCGCTTGCAGAGCTTGGACCTTGCCACATATCTGCGCCCGCTGTTCGACAGGTAGCAGGAGGCAAGGCGCGCGTTTTTCTGCGTTTTTTCGTTGACTAGAGGCAGTTGATGTGCATGTAAGCGTAGCATATGAAACACGAATAGCACGAAGCATTCGTAGTTAGGTGCCAAAGTCGCAGTGTGGCCGCAGGTGGCGATCGTATGTATTTGTGGCCACCACTGGTTTGCAGCAAAGTGAATATGGCTAATTGAGAGCGTTTGGCTGTAGCCCCAGTGGCGCAATTGGTTAGCGCACGGTACTTATAAGGCAGTAGCCGTGAGCAATGCCGGGGTTGTGAGTTCGAGCCTCACCTGGGGCATACTTTTATGTCGTAACAGCTGACAGCATCTGGAGGCTAGATTTCAGATGTATCAGCTACGCCAACAAGTTTAATGTGCATTATATGCGGTAGGTGCGTCTTCCTCGGTAGTATAGTGGTTAGTATCCCTGCCTGTCACGCGGGAGACCGGGGTTCGATTCCCCGCCGGGGAGGCGCGATTTTTATCTCACAAATCTGCTCGAGTGTTGCGCGTGTGGGGTGGAAGAGCATTAACTTTGCCATTAACTTGCTGCAAAATGCTACATCGTAGGAAGTAGTTCTCGCATTCCTCACACTTTCTAATTATGGGGTTCGCTGTTAATGCCGACTCTCCACGCGTAGTAATCGATCTCGACACAATCAGCAAAAGATATAATTTTAGCAGAGCGTGGTTTCGATCCACGGACCTCTGGGTTATGGGCCCAGCACGCTTCCACTGCGCCACTCTGCTGTGTGGGGGTGTTCTAGCTCTTCGTCACATCACGTGGGACACTTGGACAGTGTTGTCTGCGTGGCTTTCACACGCGTACATTTAATTGCGCAACATCTCCTACAGCTCTCAGCTTGACTTGTCTCGACTTTGCTCGACTGACGCTACGCTGACGCTTGCAGGCAGCGGCATTTACCACCATCACCTCGACATGCAGCTGCGAGATGCACAGGAATAACACTGCACTCCTCGATGCGGCGACATACGAAATCCACTGCCGAGCTGCGCGTTGGCAACTAACAAAATGCCGACAGTGCCAGGATCAGAAGCTGGAATCTTCCGATCCGTTGTCAGACGCGTTATCCCTTGCGCCATAGGGCCACGGACTGTGTCTCGTTCTACGAGACAAGTGCACCTCTCTAAGAAACGTGTTCTTCAGGGCTCTGCAAGCTCCCAAGGAAGGCACTTCTCGTCCAGCGGCGTGGTCGCGGTGCGCTTGCAGAGCTTGGACCTTGCCACATATCTGCGCCCGCTGTTCGACAGGTAGCAGGAGGCAAGGCGCGCGTTTTTCTGCGTTTTTTCGTTGACTAGAGGCAGTTGATGTGCATGTAAGCGTAGCATATGAAACACGAATAGCACGAAGCATTCGTAGTTAGGTGCCAAAGTCGCAGTGTGGCCGCAGGTGGCGATCGTATGTATTTGTGGCCACCACTGGTTTGCAGCAAAGTGAATATGGCTAATTGAGAGCGTTTGGCTGTAGCCCCAGTGGCGCAATTGGTTAGCGCACGGTACTTATAAGGCAGTAGCCGTGAGCAATGCCGGGGTTGTAATTCGAGCCTCACCTGGGGCATACTTTTATGTCGTAACAGCTGACAGCATCTGGAGGCTAGATTTCAGATGTATCAGCTACGCCAACAAGTTTAATGTGCATTATATGCGGTAGGTGCGTCTTCCTCGGTAGTATAGTGGTTAGTATCCCCGCCTGTCACGCGGGAGACCGGGGTTCGATTCCCCGCCGGGGAGGCGCGACTTTTATCTCACAAATCTGCTCGAGTGTTGCGCGTGTGGGGTGGAAGAGCATTAACTTTGCCATTAACTTGCTGCAAAATGCTACATCGTAGGAAGTAGTTCTCGCATTCCTCACACTTTCTAATTATGGGGTTCGCTGTTAATGCCGACTCTCCACGCGTAGTAATCGATCTCGACACAATCAGCAAAAGATGTAATTTTAGCAGAGCGTGGTTTCGATCCACGGACCTCTGGGTTATGGGCCCAGCACGCTTCCACTGCGCCATTCTGCTGTGTGGGGGTGTTCTAGCTCTTCGTCACATCACGTGGGACACTTGGACAGTGTTGTCTGCGTGGCTTTCACACGCATACATTTAATTGCGCAACATCTCCTACAGCTCTCAGCTTGACTTGTCTCGACTTTGCTCGACTGACGCTACGCTGACGCTTGCAGGCAGCGGCATTTACCACCATCACCTCGACATGCAGCTGCGAGATGCACAGGAATAACACTGCACTCCTCGATGCGGCGACATACGAAATCCACTGCCGAGCTGCGCGTTGGCAACTAACAAAATGCCGACAGTGCCAGGATCAGAAGCTGGAATCTTCCGATCCGTTGTCAGACGCGTTATCCCTTGCGCCATAGGGCCACGGACTGTGTCTCGTTCTACGAGACAAGTGCACCTCTCTAAGAAACGTGTTCTTCAGGGCTCTGCAAGCTCCCAAGGAAGGCACTTCTCGTCCAGCGGCGTGGTCGCGGTGCGCTTGCAGAGCTTGGACCTTGCCACATATCTGCGCCCGCTGTTCGACAGGTAGCAGGAGGCAAGGCGCGCGTTTTTCTGCGTTTTTTCGTTGACTAGAGGCAGTTGATGTGCATGTAAGCGTAGCATATGAAACACGAATAGCACGAAGCATTCGTAGTTAGGTGCCAAAGTCGCAGTGTGGCCGCAGGTGGCGATCGTATGTATTTGTGGCCACCACTGGTTTGCAGCAAAGTGAATATGGCTAATTGAGAGCGTTTGGCTGTAGCCCCAGTGGCGCAATTGGTTAGCGCACGGTACTTATAAGGCAGTAGCCGTGAGCAATGCCGGGGTTGTGAGTTCGAGCCTCACCTGGGGCATACTTTTATGTCGTAACAGCTGACAGCATCTGGAGGCTAGATTTCAGATGTATCAGCTACGCCAACAAGTTTAATGTGCATTATATGCGGTAGGTGCGTCTTCCTCGGTAGTATAGTGGTTAGTATCCCCGCCTGTCACGCGGGAGACCGGGGTTCGATTCCCCGCCGGGGAGGCGCGATTTTTATCTCACAAATCTGCTCGAGTGTTGCGCGTGTGGGGTGGAAGAGCATTAACTTTGCCATTAACTTGCTGCAAAATGCTACATCGTAGGAAGTAGTTCTCGCATTCCTCACACTTTCTAATTATGGGGTTCGCTGTTAATGCCGACTCTCCACGCGTAGTAATCGATCTCGACACAATCAGCAAAAGATATAATTTTAGCAGAGCGTGGTTTCGATCCACGGACCTCTGGGTTATGGGCCCAGCACGCTTCCACTGCGCCACTCTGCTGTGTGGGGGTGTTCTAGCTCTTCGTCACATCACGTGGGACACTTGGACAGTGTTGTCTGCGTGGCTTTCACACGCGTACATTTAATTGCGCAACATCTCCTACAGCTCTCAGCTTGACTTGTCTCGACTTTGCTCGACTGACGCTACGCTGACGCTTGCAGGCAGCGGCATTTACCACCATCACCTCGACATGCAGCTGCGAGATGCACAGGAATAACACTGCACTCCTCGATGCGGCGACATACGAAATCCACTGCCGAGCTGCGCGTTGGCAACTAACAAAATGCCGACAGTGCCAGGATCAGAAGCTGGAATCTTCCGATCCGTTGTCAGACGCGTTATCCCTTGCGCCATAGGGCCACAGACTGTGTCTCGTTCTACGAGACAAGTGCACCTCTCTAAGAAACGTGTTCTTCAGGGCTCTGCAAGCTCCCAAGGAAGGCACTTCTCGTCCAGCGGCGTGGTCGCGGTGCGCTTGCAGAGCTTGGACCTTGCCACATATCTGCGCCCGCTGTTCGACAGGTAGCAGGAGGCAAGGCGCGCGTTTTTCTGCGTTTTTTCGTTGACTAGAGGCAGTTGATGTGCATGTAAGCGTAGCATATGAAACACGAATAGCACGAAGCATTCGTAGTTAGGTGCCAAAGTCGCAGTGTGGCCGCAGGTGGCGATCGTATGTATTTGTGGCCACCACTGGTTTGCAGCAAAGTGAATATGGCTAATTGAGAGCGTTTGGCTGTAGCCCCAGTGGCGCAATTGGTTAGCGCACGGTACTTATAAGGCAGTAGCCGTGAGCAATGCCGGGGTTGTAATTCGAGCCTCACCTGGGGCATACTTTTATGTCGTAACAGCTGACAGCATCTGGAGGCTAGATTTCAGATGTATCAGCTACGCCAACAAGTTTAATGTGCATTATATGCGGTAGGTGCGACTTCCTCGGTAGAATAGTGGTTAGTATCCCCGCCTGTCACGCGGGAGACCGGGGTTCGATTCCCCGCCGGGGAGGCGCGATTTTTATCTCACAAATCTGCTCGAGTGTTGCGCGTGTGGGGTGGAAGAGCATTAACTTTGCCATTAACTTGCTGCAAAATGCTACATCGTAGGAAGTAGTTCTCGCATTCCTCACACTTTCTAATTATGGGGTTCGCTGTTAATGCCGACTCTCCACGCGTAGTAATCGATCTCGACACAATCAGCAAAAGATATAATTTTAGCAGAGCGTGGTTTCGATCCACGGACCTCTGGGTTATGGGCCCAGCACGCTTCCACTGCGCCACTCTGCTGTGTGGGGGTGTTCTAGCTCTTCGTCACATCACGTGGGACACTTGGACAGTGTTGTCTGCGTGGCTTTCACACGCGTACATTTAATTGCGCAACATCTCCTACAGCTCTCAGCTTGACTTGTCTCGACTTTGCTCGACTGACGCTACGCTGACGCTTGCAGGCAGCGGCATTTACCACCATCACCTCGACATGCAGCTGCGAGATGCACAGGAATAACACTGCACTCCTCGATGCGGCGACATACGAAATCCACTGCCGAGCTGCGCGTTGGCAACTAACAAATTGCCGACCGTGCCAGGATCAGAAGCTGGAATCTTCCGATCCGTTGTCAGACGCGTTATCCCTTGCGCCATAGGGCCACAGACTGTGTCTCGTTCTACGAGACAAGTGCACCTCTCTAAGAAACGTGTTCTTCAGGGCTCTGCAAGCTCCCAAGGAAGGCACTTCTCGTCCAGCGGCGTGGTCGCGGTGCGCTTGCAGAGCTTGGACCTTGCCACATATCTGCGCCCGCTGTTCGACAGGTAGCAGGAGGCAAGGCGCGCGTTTTTCTGCGTTTTTTCGTTGACTAGAGGCAGTTGATGTGCATGTAAGCGTAGCATATGAAACACGAATAGCACGAAGCATTCGTAGTTAGGTGCCAAAGTAGCAGTGTGGCCGCAGGTGGCGATCGTATGTATTTGTGGCCACCACTGGTTTGCAGCAAAGTGAATATGGCTAATTGAGAGCGTTTGGCTGTAGCCCCAGTGGCGCAATTGGTTAGCGCACGGTACTTATAAGGCAGTAGCCGTGAGCAATGCCGGGGTTGTGAGTTTGAGCCTCACCTGGGGCATACTTTTATGTCGTAACAGCTGACAGCATCTGGAGGCTAGATTTCAGATGTATCAGCTACGCCAACAAGTTTAATGTGCATTATACGCGGTAGGTGCGTCTTCCTCGGTAGTATAGTGGTTAGTATCCCCGCCTGTCACGCGGGAGACCATGGTTCGATTCCCCGCCGGGGAGGCGCGATTTTTATCTCACAAATCTGCTCGAGTGTTGCGCGTGTGGGGCGGAAGAGCATTAACTTTGCCATTAACTTGCTGCAAAATGCTACATCGTAGGAAGTAGTTCTCGCATTCCTCACACTTTCTAATTATGGGGTTCGCTGTTAATGCCGACTCTCCACGCGTAGTAATCGATCTCGACAAAATCAGCGAAAGATATAATTTTAGCAGAGCGTGGTTTCGATCCACGGACCTCTGGGTTATGGGCCCAGCACGCTTCCACTGCGCCACTCTGCTGTGTGGGGGTGTTCTAGCTCTTCGTCACATCACGTGGGACACTTGGACAGTGTTGTCTGCGTGGCTTTCACACGCGTACATTTAATTGCGCAACATCTCCTACAGCTCTCAGCTTGACTTGTCTCGACTTTGCTCGACTGACGCTACGCTGACGCTTGCAGGCAGCGGCATTTACCACCATCACCTCGACATGCAGCTGCGAGATGCACAGGAATAACACTGCACTCCTCGATGCGGCGACATACGAAATCCACTGCCGAGCTGCGCGTTGGCAACTAACAAAATGCCGACAGTGCCAGGATCAGAAGCTGGAATCTTCCGATCCGTTGTCAGACGCGTTATCCCTTGCGCCATAGGGCCACGGACTGTGTCTCGTTCTACGAGACAAGTGCACCTCTCTAAGAAACGTGTTCTTCAGGGCTCTGCAAGCTCCCAAGGAAGGCACTTCTCGTCCAGCGGCGTGGTCGCGGTGCGCTTGCAGAGCTTGGACCTTGCCACATATCTGCGCCCGCTGTTCGACAGGTAGCAGGAGGCAAGGCGCGCGTTTTTCTGCGTTTTTTCGTTGACTAGAGGCAGTTGATGTGCATGTAAGCGTAGCATATGAAACACGAATAGCACGAAGCATTCGTAGTTAGGTGCCAAAGTCGCAGTGTGGCCGCAGGTGGCGATCGTATGTATTTGTGGCCACCACTGGTTTGCAGCAAAGTGAATATGGCTAATTGAGAGCGTTTGGCTGTAGCCCCAGTGGCGCAATTGGTTAGCGCACGGTACTTATAAGGCAGTAGCCGTGAGCAATGCCGGGGTTGTGAGTTCGAGCCTCACCTGGGGCATACTTTTATGTCGTAACAGCTGACAGCATCTGGAGGCTAGATTTCAGATGTATCAGCTACGCCAACAAGTTTAATGTGCATTATATGCGGTAGGTGCGTCTTCCTCGGTAGTATAGTGGTTAGTATCCCCGCCTGTCACGCGGGAGACCGGGGTTCGATTCCCCGCCGGGGAGGCGCGATTTTTATCTCACAAATCTGCTCGAGTGTTGCGCGTGTGGGGTGGAAGAGCATTAACTTTGCCATTAACTTGCTGCAAAATGCTACATCGTAGGAAGTAGTTCTCGCATTCCTCACACTTTCTAATTATGGGGTTCGCTGTTAATGCCGACTCTCCACGCGTAGTAATCGATCTCGACACAATCAGCAAAAGATATAATTTTAGCAGAGCGTGGTTTCGATCCACGGACCTCTGGGTTATGGGCCCAGCACGCTTCCACTGCGCCACTCTGCTGTGTGGGGGTGTTCTAGCTCTTCGTCACATCACGTGGGACACTTGGACAGTGTTGTCTGCGTGGCTTTCACACGCGTACATTTAATTGCGCAACATCTCCTACAGCTCTCAGCTTGACTTGTCTCGACTTTGCTCGACTGACGCTACGCTGACGCTTGCAGGCAGCGGCATTTACCACCATCACCTCGACATGCAGCTGCGAGATGCACAGGAATAACACTGCACTCCTCGATGCGGCGACATACGAAATCCACTGCCGAGCTGCGCGTTGGCAACTAACAAAATGCCGACAGTGCCAGGATCAGAAGCTGGAATCTTCCGATCCGTTGTCAGACGCGTTATCCCTTGCGCCATAGGGCCACAGACTGTGTCTCGTTCTACGAGACAAGTGCACCTCTCTAAGAAACGTGTTCTTCAGGGCTCTGCAAGCTCCCAAGGAAGGCACTTCTCGTCCAGCGGCGTGGTCGCGGTGCGCTTGCAGAGCTTGGACCTTGCCACATATCTGCGCCCGCTGTTCGACAGGTAGCAGGAGGCAAGGCGCGCGTTTTTCTGCGTTTTTTCGTTGACTAGAGGCAGTTGATGTGCATGTAAGCGTAGCATATGAAACACGAATAGCACGAAGCATTCGTAGTTAGGTGCCAAAGTCGCAGTGTGGCCGCAGGTGGCGATCGTATGTATTTGTGGCCACCACTGGTTTGCAGCAAAGTGAATATGGCTAATTGAGAGCGTTTGGCTGTAGCCCCAGTGGCGCAATTGGTTAGCGCACGGTACTTATAAGGCAGTAGCCGTGAGCAATGCCGGGGTTGTAATTCGAGCCTCACCTGGGGCATACTTTTATGTCGTAACAGCTGACAGCATCTGGAGGCTAGATTTCAGATGTATCAGCTACGCCAACAAGTTTAATGTGCATTATATGCGGTAGGTGCGTCTTCCTCGGTAGTATAGTGGTTAGTATCCCCGCCTGTCACGCGGGAGACCGGGGTTCGATTCCCCGCCGGGGAGGCGCGACTTTTATCTCACAAATCTGCTCGAGTGTTGCGCGTGTGGGGTGGAAGAGCATTAACTTTGCCATTAACTTGCTGCAAAATGCTACATCGTAGGAAGTAGTTCTCGCATTCCTCACACTTTCTAATTATGGGGTTCGCTGTTAATGCCGACTCTCCACGCGTAGTAATCGATCTCGACACAATCAGCAAAAGATATAATTTTAGCAGAGCGTGGTTTCGATCCACGGACCTCTGGGTTATGGGCCCAGCACGCTTCCACTGCGCCACTCTGCTGTGTGGGGGTGTTCTAGCTCTTCGTCACATCACGTGGGACACTTGGACAGTGTTGTCTGCGTGGCTTTCACACGCGTACATTTAATTGCGCAACATCTCCTACAGCTCTCAGCTTGACTTGTCTCGACTTTGCTCGACTGACGCTACGCTGACGCTTGCAGGCAGCGGCATTTACCACCATCACCTCGACATGCAGCTGCGAGATGCACAGGAATAACACTGCACTCCTCGATGCGGCGACATACGAAATCCACTGCCGAGCTGCGCGTTGGCAACTAACAAAATGCCGACAGTGCCAGGATCAGAAGCTGGAATCTTCCGATCCGTTGTCAGACGCGTTATCCCTTGCGCCATAGGGCCACGGACTGTGTCTCGTTCTACGAGACAAGTGCACCTCTCTAAGAAACGTGTTCTTCAGGGCTCTGCAAGCTCCCAAGGAAGGCACTTCTCGTCCAGCGGCGTGGTCGCGGTGCGCTTGCAGAGCTTGGACCTTGCCACATATCTGCGCCCGCTGTTCGACAGGTAGCAGGAGGCAAGGCGCGCGTTTTTCTGCGTTTTTTCGTTGACTAGAGGCAGTTGATGTGCATGTAAGCGTAGCATATGAAACACGAATAGCACGAAGCATTCGTAGTTAGGTGCCAAAGTCGCAGTGTGGCCGCAGGTGGCGATCGTATGTATTTGTGGCCACCACTGGTTTGCAGCAAAGTGAATATGGCTAATTGAGAGCGTTTGGCTGTAGCCCCAGTGGCGCAATTGGTTAGCGCACGGTACTTATAAGGCAGTAGCCGTGAGCAATGCCGGGGTTGTAATTCGAGCCTCACCTGGGGCATACTTTTATGTCGTAACAGCTGACAGCATCTGGAGGCTAGATTTCAGATGTATCAGCTACGCCAACAAGTTTAATGTGCATTATATGCGGTAGGTGCGACTTCCTCGGTAGAATAGTGGTTAGTATCCCCGCCTGTCACGCGGGAGACCGGGGTTCGATTCCCCGCCGGGGAGACGCGATTTTTATCTCACAAATCTGCTCGAGTGTTGCGCGTGTGGGGTGGAAGAGCATTAACTTTGCCATTAACTTGCTGCAAAATGCTACATCGTAGGAAGTAGTTCTCGCATTCCTCACACTTTCTAATTATGGGGTTCGCTGTTAATGCCGACTCTCCACGCGTAGTAATCGATCTCGACACAATCAGCAAAAGATATAATTTTAGCAGAGCGTGGTTTCGATCCACGGACCTCTGGGTTATGGGCCCAGCACGCTTCCACTGCGCCACTCTGCTGTGTGGGGGTGTTCTAGCTCTTCGTCACATCACGTGGGACACTTGGACAGTGTTGTCTGCGTGGCTTTCACACGCGTACATTTAATTGCGCAACATCTCCTACAGCTCTCAGCTTGACTTGTCTCGACTTTGCTCGACTGACGCTACGCTGACGCTTGCAGGCAGCGGCATTTACCACCATCACCTCGACATGCAGCTGCGAGATGCACAGGAATAACACTGCACTCCTCGATGCGGCGACATACGAAATCCACTGCCGAGCTGCGCGTTGGCAACTAACAAATTGCCGACCGTGCCAGGATCAGAAGCTGGAATCTTCCGATCCGTTGTCAGACGCGTTATCCCTTGCGCCATAGGGCCACAGACTGTGTCTCGTTCTACGAGACAAGTGCACCTCTCTAAGAAACGTGTTCTTCAGGGCTCTGCAAGCTCCCAAGGAAGGCACTTCTCGTCCAGCGGCGTGGTCGCGGTGCGCTTGCAGAGCTTGGACCTTGCCACATATCTGCGCCCGCTGTTCGACAGGTAGCAGGAGGCAAGGCGCGCGTTTTTCTGCGTTTTTTCGTTGACTAGAGGCAGTTGATGTGCATGTAAGCGTAGCATATGAAACACGAATAGCACGAAGCATTCGTAGTTAGGTGCCAAAGTAGCAGTGTGGCCGCAGGTGGCGATCGTATGTATTTGTGGCCACCACTGGTTTGCAGCAAAGTGAATATGGCTAATTGAGAGCGTTTGGCTGTAGCCCCAGTGGCGCAATTGGTTAGCGCACGGTACTTATAAGGCAGTAGCCGTGAGCAATGCCGGGGTTGTGAGTTTGAGCCTCACCTGGGGCATACTTTTATGTCGTAACAGCTGACAGCATCTGGAGGCTAGATTTCAGATGTATCAGCTACGCCAACAAGTTTAATGTGCATTATACGCGGTAGGTGCGTCTTCCTCGGTAGTATAGTGGTTAGTATCCCCGCCTGTCACGCGGGAGACCATGGTTCGATTCCCCGCCGGGGAGGCGCGATTTTTATCTCACAAATCTGCTCGAGTGTTGCGCGTGTGGGGCGGAAGAGCATTAACTTTGCCATTAACTTGCTGCAAAATGCTACATCGTAGGAAGTAGTTCTCGCATTCCTCACACTTTCTAATTATGGGGTTCGCTGTTAATGCCGACTCTCCACGCGTAGTAATCGATCTCGACAAAATCAGCAAAAGATATAATTTTAGCAGAGCGTGGTTTCGATCCACGGACCTCTGGGTTATGGGCCCAGCACGCTTCCACTGCGCCACTCTGCTGTGTGAGGGTGTTCTAGCTCTTCGTCACATCACGTGGGACACTTGGACAGTGTTGTCTGCGTGGCTTTCACACGCGTACATTTAATTGCGCAACATCTCCTACAGCTCTCAGCTTGACTTGTCTCGACTTTGCTCGACTGACGCTACGCTGACGCTTGCAGGCAGCGGCATTTACCACCATCACCTCGACATGCAGCTGCGAGATGCACAGGAATAACACTGCACTCCTCGATGCGGCGACATACGAAATCCACTGCCGAGCTGCGCGTTGGCAACTAACAAAATGCCGACAGTGCCAGGATCAGAAGCTGGAATCTTCCGATCCGTTGTCAGACGCGTTATCCCTTGCGCCATAGGGCCACGGACTGTGTCTCGTTCTACGAGACAAGTGCACCTCTCTAAGAAACGTGTTCTTCAGGGCTCTGCAAGCTCCCAAGGAAGGCACTTCTCGTCCAGCGGCGTGGTCGCGGTGCGCTTGCAGAGCTTGGACCTTGCCACATATCTGCGCCCGCTGTTCGACAGGTAGCAGGAGGCAAGGCGCGCGTTTTTCTGCGTTTTTTCGTTGACTAGAGGCAGTTGATGTGCATGTAAGCGTAGCATATGAAACACGAATAGCACGAAGCATTCGTAGTTAGGTGCCAAAGTCGCAGTGTGGCCGCAGGTGGCGATCGTATGTATTTGTGGCCACCACTGGTTTGCAGCAAAGTGAATATGGCTAATTGAGAGCGTTTGGCTGTAGCCCCAGTGGCGCAATTGGTTAGCGCACGGTACTTATAAGGCAGTAGCCGTGAGCAATGCCGGGGTTGTGAGTTCGAGCCTCACCTGGGGCATACTTTTATGTCGTAACAGCTGACAGCATCTGGAGGCTAGATTTCAGATGTATCAGCTACGCCAACAAGTTTAATGTGCATTATATGCGGTAGGTGCGTCTTCCTCGGTAGTATAGTGGTTAGTATCCCCGCCTGTCACGCGGGAGACCGGGGTTCGATTCCCCGCCGGGGAGGCGCGATTTTTATCTCACAAATCTGCTCGAGTGTTGCGCGTGTGGGGTGGAAGAGCATTAACTTTGCCATTAACTTGCTGCAAAATGCTACATCGTAGGAAGTAGTTCTCGCATTCCTCACACTTTCTAATTATGGGGTTCGCTGTTAATGCCGACTCTCCACGCGTAGTAATCGATCTCGACACAATCAGCAAAAGATATAATTTTAGCAGAGCGTGGTTTCGATCCACGGACCACTGGGTTATGGGCCCAGCACGCTTCCACTGCGCCACTCTGCTGTGTGGGGGTGTTCTAGCTCTTCGTCACATCACGTGGGACACTTGGACAGTGTTGTCTGCGTGGCTTTCACACGCGTACATTTAATTGCGCAACATCTCCTACAGCTCTCAGCTTGACTTGTCTCGACTTTGCTCGACTGACGCTACGCTGACGCTTGCAGGCAGCGGCATTTACCACCATCACCTCGACATGCAGCTGCGAGATGCACAGGAATAACACTGCACTCCTCGATGCGGCGACATACGAAATCCACTGCCGAGCTGCGCGTTGGCAACTAACAAAATGCCGACAGTGCCAGGATCAGAAGCTGGAATCTTCCGATCCGTTGTCAGACGCGTTATCCCTTGCGCCATAGGGCCACAGACTGTGTCTCGTTCTACGAGACAAGTGCACCTCTCTAAGAAACGTGTTCTTCAGGGCTCTGCAAGCTCCCAAGGAAGGCACTTCTCGTCCAGCGGCGTGGTCGCGGTGCGCTTGCAGAGCTTGGACCTTGCCACATATCTGCGCCCGCTGTTCGACAGGTAGCAGGAGGCAAGGCGCGCGTTTTTCTGCGTTTTTTCGTTGACTAGAGGCAGTTGATGTGCATGTAAGCGTAGCATATGAAACACGAATAGCACGAAGCATTCGTAGTTAGGTGCCAAAGTCGCAGTGTGGCCGCAGGTGGCGATCGTATGTATTTGTGGCCACAACTGGTTTGCAGCAAAGTGAATATGGCTAATTGAGAGCGTTTGGCTGTAGCCCCAGTGGCGCAATTGGTTAGCGCACGGTACTTATAAGGCAGTAGCCGTGAGCAATGCCGGGGTTGTAATTCGAGCCTCACCTGGGGCATACTTTTATGTCGTAACAGCTGACAGCATCTGGAGGCTAGATTTCAGATGTATCAGCTACGCCAACAAGTTTAATGTGCATTATATGCGGTAGGTGCGTCTTCCTCGGTAGTATAGTGGTTAGTATCCCCGCCTGTCACGCGGGAGACCGGGGTTCGATTCCCCGCCGGGGAGGCGCGACTTTTATCTCACAAATCTGCTCGAGTGTTGCGCGTGTGGGGTGGAAGAGCATTAACTTTGCCATTAACTTGCTGCAAAATGCTACATCGTAGGAAGTAGTTCTCGCATTCCTCACACTTTCTAATTATGGGGTTCGCTGTTAATGCCGACTCTCCACGCGTAGTAATCGATCTCGACACAATCAGCAAAAGATATAATTTTAGCAGAGCGTGGTTTCGATCCACGGACCTCTGGGTTATGGGCCCAGCACGCTTCCACTGCGCCACTCTGCTGTGTGGGGGTGTTCTAGCTCTTCGTCACATCACGTGGGACACTTGGACAGTGTTGTCTGCGTGGCTTTCACACGCATACATTTAATTGCGCAACATCTCCTACAGCTCTCAGCTTGACTTGTCTCGACTTTGCTCGACTGACGCTACGCTGACGCTTGCAGGCAGCGGCATTTACCACCATCACCTCGACATGCAGCTGCGAGATGCACAGGAATAACACTGCACTCCTCGATGCGGCGACATACGAAATCCACTGCCGAGCTGCGCGTTGGCAACTAACAAAATGCCGACAGTGCCAGGATCAGAAGCTGGAATCTTCCGATCCGTTGTCAGACGCGTTATCCCTTGCGCCATAGGGCCACGGACTGTGTCTCGTTCTACGAGACAAGTGCACCTCTCTAAGAAACGTGTTCTTCAGGGCTCTGCAAGCTCCCAAGGAAGGCACTTCTCGTCCAGCGGCGTGGTCGCGGTGCGCTTGCAGAGCTTGGACCTTGCCACATATCTGCGCCCGCTGTTCGACAGGTAGCAGGAGGCAAGGCGCGCGTTTTTCTGCGTTTTTTCGTTGACTAGAGGCAGTTGATGTGCATGTAAGCGTAGCATATGAAACACGAATAGCACGAAGCATTCGTAGTTAGGTGCCAAAGTCGCAGTGTGGCCGCAGGTGGCGATCGTATGTATTTGTGGCCACCACTGGTTTGCAGCAAAGTGAATATGGCTAATTGAGAGCGTTTGGCTGTAGCCCCAGTGGCGCAATTGGTTAGCGCACGGTACTTATAAGGCAGTAGCCGTGAGCAATGCCGGGGTTGTAATTCGAGCCTCACCTGGGGCATACTTTTATGTCGTAACAGCTGACAGCATCTGGAGGCTAGATTTCAGATGTATCAGCTACGCCAACAAGTTTAATGTGCATTATATGCGGTAGGTGCGTCTTCCTCGGTAGTATAGTGGTTAGTATCCCCGCCTGTCACGCGGGAGACCGGGGTTCGATTCCCCGCCGGGGAGGCGCGACTTTTATCTCACAAATCTGCTCGAGTGTTGCGCGTGTGGGGTGGAAGAGCATTAACTTTGCCATTAACTTGCTGCAAAATGCTACATCGTAGGAAGTAGTTCTCGCATTCCTCACACTTTCTAATTATGGGGTTCGCTGTTAATGCCGACTCTCCACGCGTAGTAATCGATCTCGACACAATCAGCAAAAGATATAATTTTAGCAGAGCGTGGTTTCGATCCACGGACCTCTGGGTTATGGGCCCAGCACGCTTCCACTGCGCCACTCTGCTGTGTGGGGGTGTTCTAGCTCTTCGTCACATCACGTGGGACACTTGGACAGTGTTGTCTGCGTGGCTTTCACACGCATACATTTAATTGCGCAACATCTCCTACAGCTCTCAGCTTGACTTGTCTCGACTTTGCTCGACTGACGCTACGCTGACGCTTGCAGGCAGCGGCATTTACCACCATCACCTCGACATGCAGCTGCGAGATGCACAGGAATAACACTGCACTCCTCGATGCGGCGACATACGAAATCCACTGCCGAGCTGCGCGTTGGCAACTAACAAAATGCCGACAGTGCCAGGATCAGAAGCTGGAATCTTCCGATCCGTTGTCAGACGCGTTATCCCTTGCGCCATAGGGCCACGGACTGTGTCTCGTTCTACGAGACAAGTGCACCTCTCTAAGAAACGTGTTCTTCAGGGCTCTGCAAGCTCCCAAGGAAGGCACTTCTCGTCCAGCGGCGTGGTCGCGGTGCGCTTGCAGAGCTTGGACCTTGCCACATATCTGCGCCCGCTGTTCGACAGGTAGCAGGAGGCAAGGCGCGCGTTTTTCTGCGTTTTTTCGTTGACTAGAGGCAGTTGATGTGCATGTAAGCGTAGCATATGAAACACGAATAGCACGAAGCATTCGTAGTTAGGTGCCAAAGTCGCAGTGTGGCCGCAGGTGGCGATCGTATGTATTTGTGGCCACCACTGGTTTGCAGCAAAGTGAATATGGCTAATTGAGAGCGTTTGGCTGTAGCCCCAGTGGCGCAATTGGTTAGCGCACGGTACTTATAAGGCAGTAGCCGTGAGCAATGCCGGGGTTGTAATTCGAGCCTCACCTGGGGCATACTTTTATGTCGTAACAGCTGACAGCATCTGGAGGCTAGATTTCAGATGTATCAGCTACGCCAACAAGTTTAATGTGCATTATATGCGGTAGGTGCGTCTTCCTCGGTAGTATAGTGGTTAGTATCCCCGCCTGTCACGCGGGAGACCGGGGTTCGATTCCCCGCCGGGGAGGCGCGACTTTTATCTCACAAATCTGCTCGAGTGTTGCGCGTGTGGGGCGGAAGAGCATTAACTTTGCCATTAACTTGCTGCAAAATGCTACATCGTAGGAAGTAGTTCTCGCATTCCTCACACTTTCTAATTATGGGGTTCGCTGTTAATGCCGACTCTCCACGCGTAGTAATCGATCTCGACACAATCAGCAAAAGATATAATTTTAGCAGAGCGTGGTTTCGATCCACGGACCTCTGGGTTATGGGCCCAGCACGCTTCCACTGCGCCACTCTGCTGTGTGGGGGTGTTCTAGCTCTTCGTCACATCACGTGGGACACTTGGACAGTGTTGTCTGCGTGGCTTTCACACGCATACATTTAATTGCGCAACATCTCCTACAGCTCTCAGCTTGACTTGTCTCGACTTTGCTCGACTGACGCTACGCTGACGCTTGCAGGCAGCGGCATTTACCACCATCACCTCGACATGCAGCTGCGAGATGCACAGGAATAACACTGCACTCCTCGATGCGGCGACATACGAAATCCACTGCCGAGCTGCGCGTTGGCAACTAACAAAATGCCGACAGTGCCAGGATCAGAAGCTGGAATCTTCCGATCCGTTGTCAGACGCGTTATCCCTTGCGCCATAGGGCCACGGACTGTGTCTCGTTCTACGAGACAAGTGCACCTCTCTAAGAAACGTGTTCTTCAGGGCTCTGCAAGCTCCCAAGGAAGGCACTTCTCGTCCAGCGGCGTGGTCGCGGTGCGCTTGCAGAGCTTGGACCTTGCCACATATCTGCGCCCGCTGTTCGACAGGTAGCAGGAGGCAAGGCGCGCGTTTTTCTGCGTTTTTTCGTTGACTAGAGGCAGTTGATGTGCATGTAAGCGTAGCATATGAAACACGAATAGCACGAAGCATTCGTAGTTAGGTGCCAAAGTCGCAGTGTGGCCGCAGGTGGCGATCGTATGTATTTGTGGCCACCACTGGTTTGCAGCAAAGTGAATATGGCTAATTGAGAGCGTTTGGCTGTAGCCCCAGTGGCGCAATTGGTTAGCGCACGGTACTTATAAGGCAGTAGCCGTGAGCAATGCCGGGGTTGTGAGTTCGAGCCTCACCTGGGGCATACTTTTATGTCGTAACAGCTGACAGCATCTGGAGGCTAGATTTCAGATGTATCAGCTACGCCAACAAGTTTAATGTGCATTATATGCGGTAGGTGCGTCTTCCTCGGTAGTATAGTGGTTAGTATCCCCGCCTGTCACGCGGGAGACCGGGGTTCGATTCCCCGCCGGGGAGGCGCGATTTTTATCTCACAAATCTGCTCGAGTGTTGCGCGTGTGGGGTGGAAGAGCATTAACTTTGCCATTAACTTGCTGCAAAATGCTACATCGTAGGAAGTAGTTCTCGCATTCCTCACACTTTCTAATTATGGGGTTCGCTGTTAATGCCGACTCTCCACGCGTAGTAATCGATCTCGACACAATCAGCAAAAGATATAATTTTAGCAGAGCGTGGTTTCGATCCACGGACCTCTGGGTTATGGGCCCAGCACGCTTCCACTGCGCCACTCTGCTGTGTGGGGGTGTTCTAGCTCTTCGTCACATCACGTGGGACACTTGGACAGTGTTGTCTGCGTGGCTTTCACACGCGTACATTTAATTGCGCAACATCTCCTACAGCTCTCAGCTTGACTTGTCTCGACTTTGCTCGACTGACGCTACGCTGACGCTTGCAGGCAGCGGCATTTACCACCATCACCTCGACATGCAGCTGCGAGATGCACAGGAATAACACTGCACTCCTCGATGCGGCGACATACGAAATCCACTGCCGAGCTGCGCGTTGGCAACTAACAAAATGCCGACAGTGCCAGGATCAGAAGCTGGAATCTTCCGATCCGTTGTCAGACGCGTTATCCCTTGCGCCATAGGGCCACAGACTGTGTCTCGTTCTACGAGACAAGTGCACCTCTCTAAGAAACGTGTTCTTCAGGGCTCTGCAAGCTCCCAAGGAAGGCACTTCTCGTCCAGCGGCGTGGTCGCGGTGCGCTTGCAGAGCTTGGACCTTGCCACATATCTGCGCCCGCTGTTCGACAGGTAGCAGGAGGCAAGGCGCGCGTTTTTCTGCGTTTTTTCGTTGACTAGAGGCAGTTGATGTGCATGTAAGCGTAGCATATGAAACACGAATAGCACGAAGCATTCGTAGTTAGGTGCCAAAGTCGCAGTGTGGCCGCAGGTGGCGATCGTATGTATTTGTGGCCACCACTAACACGCGATCTAGTGTATATGGCTAATTGAGAGCGTTTGGCTGTAGCCCCAGTGGCGCAATTGGTTAGCGCACGGTACTTATAAGGCAGTAGCCGTGAGCAATGCCGGGGTTGTAATTCGAGCCTCACCTGGGGCATACTTTTATGTCGTAACAGCTGACAGCATCTGGAGGCTAGATTTCAGATGTATCAGCTACGCCAACAAGTTTAATGTGCATTATATGCGGTAGGTGCGTCTTCCTCGGTAGTATAGTGGTTAGTATCCCCGCCTGTCACGCGGGAGACCGGGGTTCGATTCCCCGCCGGGGAGGCGCGACTTTTATCTCACAAATCTGCTCGAGTGTTGCGCGTGTGGGGTGGAAGAGCATTAACTTTGCCATTAACTTGCTGCAAAATGCTACATCGTAGGAAGTAGTTCTCGCATTCCTCACACTTTCTAATTATGGGGTTCGCTGTTAATGCCGACTCTCCACGCGTAGTAATCGATCTCGACACAATCAGCAAAAGATATAATTTTAGCAGAGCGTGGTTTCGATCCACGGACCTCTGGGTTATGGGCCCAGCACGCTTCCACTGCGCCACTCTGCTGTGTGGGGGTGTTCTAGCTCTTCGTCACATCACGTGGGACACTTGGACAGTGTTGTCTGCGTGGCTTTCACACGCATACATTTAATTGCGCAACATCTCCTACAGCTCTCAGCTTGACTTGTCTCGACTTTGCTCGACTGACGCTACGCTGACGCTTGCAGGCAGCGGCATTTACCACCATCACCTCGACATGCAGCTGCGAGATGCACAGGAATAACACTGCACTCCTCGATGCGGCGACATACGAAATCCACTGCCGAGCTGCGCGTTGGCAACTAACAAAATGCCGACAGTGCCAGGATCAGAAGCTGGAATCTTCCGATCCGTTGTCAGACGCGTTATCCCTTGCGCCATAGGGCCACGGACTGTGTCTCGTTCTACGAGACAAGTGCACCTCTCTAAGAAACGTGTTCTTCAGGGCTCTGCAAGCTCCCAAGGAAGGCACTTCTCGTCCAGCGGCGTGGTCGCGGTGCGCTTGCAGAGCTTGGACCTTGCCACATATCTGCGCCCGCTGTTCGACAGGTAGCAGGAGGCAAGGCGCGCGTTTTTCTGCGTTTTTTCGTTGACTAGAGGCAGTTGATGTGCATGTAAGCGTAGCATATGAAACACGAATAGCACGAAGCATTCGTAGTTAGGTGCCAAAGTCGCAGTGTGGCCGCAGGTGGCGATCGTATGTATTTGTGGCCACCACTGGTTTGCAGCAAAGTGAATATGGCTAATTGAGAGCGTTTGGCTGTAGCCCCAGTGGCGCAATTGGTTAGCGCACGGTACTTATAAGGCAGTAGCCGTGAGCAATGCCGGGGTTGTAATTCGAGCCTCACCTGGGGCATACTTTTATGTCGTAACAGCTGACAGCATCTGGAGGCTAGATTTCAGATGTATCAGCTACGCCAACAAGTTTAATGTGCATTATATGCGGTAGGTGCGTCTTCCTCGGTAGTATAGTGGTTAGTATCCCCGCCTGTCACGCGGGAGACCGGGGTTCGATTCCCCGCCGGGGAGGCGCGACTTTTATCTCACAAATCTGCTCGAGTGTTGCGCGTGTGGGGTGGAAGAGCATTAACTTTGCCATTAACTTGCTGCAAAATGCTACATCGTAGGAAGTAGTTCTCGCATTCCTCACACTTTCTAATTATGGGGTTCGCTGTTAATGCCGACTCTCCACGCGTAGTAATCGATCTCGACACAATCAGCAAAAGATATAATTTTAGCAGAGCGTGGTTTCGATCCACGGACCTCTGGGTTATGGGCCCAGCACGCTTCCACTGCGCCACTCTGCTGTGTGGGGGTGTTCTAGCTCTTCGTCACATCACGTGGGACACTTGGACAGTGTTGTCTGCGTGGCTTTCACACGCGTACATTTAATTGCGCAACATCTCCTACAGCTCTCAGCTTGACTTGTCTCGACTTTGCTCGACTGACGCTACGCTGACGCTTGCAGGCAGCGGCATTTACCACCATCACCTCGACATGCAGCTGCGAGATGCACAGGAATAACACTGCACTCCTCGATGCGGCGACATACGAAATCCACTGCCGAGCTGCGCGTTGGCAACTAACAAAATGCCGACAGTGCCAGGATCAGAAGCTGGAATCTTCCGATCCGTTGTCAGACGCGTTATCCCTTGCGCCATAGGGCCACGGACTGTGTCTCGTTCTACGAGACAAGTGCACCTCTCTAAGAAACGTGTTCTTCAGGGCTCTGCAAGCTCCCAAGGAAGGCACTTCTCGTCCAGCGGCGTGGTCGCGGTGCGCTTGCAGAGCTTGGACCTTGCCACATATCTGCGCCCGCTGTTCGACAGGTAGCAGGAGGCAAGGCGCGCGTTTTTCTGCGTTTTTTCGTTGACTAGAGGCAGTTGATGTGCATGTAAGCGTAGCATATGAAACACGAATAGCACGAAGCATTCGTAGTTAGGTGCCAAAGTCGCAGTGTGGCCGCAGGTGGCGATCGTATGTATTTGTGGCCACCACTGGTTTGCAGCAAAGTGAATATGGCTAATTGAGAGCGTTTGGCTGTAGCCCCAGTGGCGCAATTGGTTAGCGCACGGTACTTATAAGGCAGTAGCCGTGAGCAATGCCGGGGTTGTGAGTTCGAGCCTCACCTGGGGCATACTTTTATGTCGTAACAGCTGACAGCATCTGGAGGCTAGATTTCAGATGTATCAGCTACGCCAACAAGTTTAATGTGCATTATATGCGGTAGGTGCGTCTTCCTCGGTAGTATAGTGGTTAGTATCCCCGCCTGTCACGCGGGAGACCGGGGTTCGATTCCCCGCCGGGGAGGCGCGATTTTTATCTCACAAATCTGCTCGAGTGTTGCGCGTGTGGGGTGGAAGAGCATTAACTTTGCCATTAACTTGCTGCAAAATGCTACATCGTAGGAAGTAGTTCTCGCATTCCTCACACTTTCTAATTATGGGGTTCGCTGTTAATGCCGACTCTCCACGCGTAGTAATCGATCTCGACACAATCAGCAAAAGATATAATTTTAGCAGAGCGTGGTTTCGATCCACGGACCTCTGGGTTATGGGCCCAGCACGCTTCCACTGCGCCACTCTGCTGTGTGGGGGTGTTCTAGCTCTTCGTCACATCACGTGGGACACTTGGACAGTGTTGTCTGCGTGGCTTTCACACGCGTACATTTAATTGCGCAACATCTCCTACAGCTCTCAGCTTGACTTGTCTCGACTTTGCTCGACTGACGCTACGCTGACGCTTGCAGGCAGCGGCATTTACCACCATCACCTCGACATGCAGCTGCGAGATGCACAGGAATAACACTGCACTCCTCGATGCGGCGACATACGAAATCCACTGCCGAGCTGCGCGTTGGCAACTAACAAAATGCCGACAGTGCCAGGATCAGAAGCTGGAATCTTCCGATCCGTTGTCAGACGCGTTATCCCTTGCGCCATAGGGCCACGGACTGTGTCTCGTTCTACGAGACAAGTGCACCTCTCTAAGAAACGTGTTCTTCAGGGCTCTGCAAGCTCCCAAGGAAGGCACTTCTCGTCCAGCGGCGTGGTCGCGGTGCGCTTGCAGAGCTTGGACCTTGCCACATATCTGCGCCCGCTGTTCGACAGGTAGCAGGAGGCAAGGCGCGCGTTTTTCTGCGTTTTTTCGTTGACTAGAGGCAGTTGATGTGCATGTAAGCGTAGCATATGAAACACGAATAGCACGAAGCATTCGTAGTTAGGTGCCAAAGTCGCAGTGTGGCCGCAGGTGGCGATCGTATGTATTTGTGGCCACCACTGGTTTGCAGCAAAGTGAATATGGCTAATTGAGAGCGTTTGGCTGTAGCCCCAGTGGCGCAATTGGTTAGCGCACGGTACTTATAAGGCAGTAGCCGTGAGCAATGCCGGGGTTGTGAGTTCGAGCCTCACCTGGGGCATACTTTTATGTCGTAACAGCTGACAGCATCTGGAGGCTAGATTTCAGATGTATCAGCTACGCCAACAAGTTTAATGTGCATTATATGCGGTAGGTGCGTCTTCCTCGGTAGTATAGTGGTTAGTATCCCCGCCTGTCACGCGGGAGACCGGGGTTCGATTCCCCGCCGGGGAGGCGCGATTTTTATCTCACAAATCTGCTCGAGTGTTGCGCGTGTGGGGTGGAAGAGCATTAACTTTGCCATTAACTTGCTGCAAAATGCTACATCGTAGGAAGTAGTTCTCGCATTCCTCACACTTTCTAATTATGGGGTTCGCTGTTAATGCCGACTCTCCACGCGTAGTAATCGATCTCGACACAATCAGCAAAAGATATAATTTTAGCAGAGCGTGGTTTCGATCCACGGACCTCTGGGTTATGGGCCCAGCACGCTTCCACTGCGCCACTCTGCTGTGTGGGGGTGTTCTAGCTCTTCGTCACATCACGTGGGACACTTGGACAGTGTTGTCTGCGTGGCTTTCACACGCGTACATTTAATTGCGCAACATCTCCTACAGCTCTCAGCTTGACTTGTCTCGACTTTGCGCGACTGACGCTACGCTGACGCTTGCAGGCAGCGGCATTTACCACCATCACCTCGACATGCAGCTGCGAGATGCACAGGAATAACACTGCACTCCTCGATGCGGCGACATACGAAATCCACTGCCGAGCTGCGCGTTGGCAACTAACAAAATGCCGACAGTGCCAGGATCAGAAGCTGGAATCTTCCGATCCGTTGTCAGACGCGTTATCCCTTGCGCCATAGGGCCACAGACTGTGTCTCGTTCTACGAGACAAGTGCACCTCTCTAAGAAACGTGTTCTTCAGGGCTCTGCAAGCTCCCAAGGAAGGCACTTCTCGTCCAGCGGCGTGGTCGCGGTGCGCTTGCAGAGCTTGGACCTTGCCACATATCTGCGCCCGCTGTTCGACAGGTAGCAGGAGGCAAGGCGCGCGTTTTTCTGCGTTTTTTCGTTGACTAGAGGCAGTTGATGTGCATGTAAGCGTAGCATATGAAACACGAATAGCACGAAGCATTCGTAGTTAGGTGCCAAAGTCGCAGTGTGGCCGCAGGTGGCGATCGTATGTATTTGTGGCCACCACTGGTTTGCAGCAAAGTGAATATGGCTAATTGAGAGCGTTTGGCTGTAGCCCCAGTGGCGCAATTGGTTAGCGCACGGTACTTATAAGGCAGTAGCCGTGAGCAATGCCGGGGTTGTAATTCGAGCCTCACCTGGGGCATACTTTTATGTCGTAACAGCTGACAGCATCTGGAGGCTAGATTTCAGATGTATCAGCTACGCCAACAAGTTTAATGTGCATTATATGCGGTAGGTGCGTCTTCCTCGGTAGTATAGTGGTTAGTATCCCCGCCTGTCACGCGGGAGACCGGGGTTCGATTCCCCGCCGGGGAGGCGCGACTCTTATCTCACAAATCTGCTCGAGTGTTGCGCGTGTGGGGTGGAAGAGCATTAACTTTGCCATTAACTTGCTGCAAAATGCTACATCGTAGGAAGTAGTTCTCGCATTCCTCACACTTTCTAATTATGGGGTTCGCTGTTAATGCCGACTCTCCACGCGTAGTAATCGATCTCGACACAATCAGCAAAAGATATAATTTTAGCAGAGCGTGGTTTCGATCCACGGACCTCTGGGTTATGGGCCCAGCACGCTTCCACTGCGCCACTCTGCTGTGTGGGGGTGTTCTAGCTCTTCGTCACATCACGTGGGACACTTGGACAGTGTTGTCTGCGTGGCTTTCACACGCGTACATTTAATTGCGCAACATCTCCTACAGCTCTCAGCTTGACTTGTCTCGACTTTGCTCGACTGACGCTACGCTGACGCTTGCAGGCAGCGGCATTTACCACCATCACCTCGACATGCAGCTGCGAGATGCACAGGAATAACACTGCACTCCTCGATGCGGCGACATACGAAATCCACTGCCGAGCTGCGCGTTGGCAACTAACAAAATGCCGACAGTGCCAGGATCAGAAGCTGGAATCTTCCGATCCGTTGTCAGACGCGTTATCCCTTGCGCCATAGGGCCACAGACTGTGTCTCGTTCTACGAGACAAGTGCACCTCTCTAAGAAACGTGTTCTTCAGGGCTCTGCAAGCTCCCAAGGAAGGCACTTCTCGTCCAGCGGCGTGGTCGCGGTGCGCTTGCAGAGCTTGGACCTTGCCACATATCTGCGCCCGCTGTTCGACAGGTAGCAGGAGGCAAGGCGCGCGTTTTTCTGCGTTTTTTCGTTGACTAGAGGCAGTTGATGTGCATGTAAGCGTAGCATATGAAACACGAATAGCACGAAGCATTCGTAGTTAGGTGCCAAAGTCGCAGTGTGGCCGCAGGTGGCGATCGTATGTATTTGTGGCCACCACTGGTTTGCAGCAAAGTGAATATGGCTAATTGAGAGCGTTTGGCTGTAGCCCCAGTGGCGCAATTGGTTAGCGCACGGTACTTATAAGGCAGTAGCCGTGAGCAATGCCGGGGTTGTGAGTTCGAGCCTCACCTGGGGCATACTTTTATGTCGTAACAGCTGACAGCATCTGGAGGCTAGATTTCAGATGTATCAGCTACGCCAACAAGTTTAATGTGCATTATATGCGGTAGGTGCGTCTTCCTCGGTAGTATAGTGGTTAGTATCCCCGCCTGTCACGCGGGAGACCGGGGTTCGATTCCCCGCCGGGGAGGCGCGACTTTTATCTCACAAATCTGCTCGAGTGTTGCGCGTGTGGGGTGGAAGAGCATTAACTTTGCCATTAACTTGCTGCAAAATGCTACATCGTAGGAAGTAGTTCTCGCATTCCTCACACTTTCTAATTATGGGGTTCGCTGTTAATGCCGACTCTCCACGCGTAGTAATCGATCTCGACACAATCAGCAAAAGATATAATTTTAGCAGAGCGTGGTTTCGATCCACGGACCTCTGGGTTATGGGCCCAGCACGCTTCCACTGCGCCACTCTGCTGTGTGGGGGTGTTCTAGCTCTTCGTCACATCACGTGGGACACTTGGACAGTGTTGTCTGCGTGGCTTTCACACGCGTACATTTAATTGCGCAACATCTCCTACAGCTCTCAGCTTGACTTGTCTCGACTTTGCTCGACTGACGCTACGCTGACGCTTGCAGGCAGCGGCATTTACCACCATCACCTCGACATGCAGCTGCGAGATGCACAGGAATAACACTGCACTCCTCGATGCGGCGACATACGAAATCCACTGCCGAGCTGCGCGTTGGCAACTAACAAAATGCCGACAGTGCCAGGATCAGAAGCTGGAATCTTCCGATCCGTTGTCAGACGCGTTATCCCTTGCGCCATAGGGCCACGGACTGTGTCTCGTTCTACGAGACAAGTGCACCTCTCTAAGAAACGTGTTCTTCAGGGCTCTGCAAGCTCCCAAGGAAGGCACTTCTCGTCCAGCGGCGTGGTCGCGGTGCGCTTGCAGAGCTTGGACCTTGCCACATATCTGCGCCCGCTGTTCGACAGGTAGCAGGAGGCAAGGCGCGCGTTTTTCTGCGTTTTTTCGTTGACTAGAGGCAGTTGATGTGCATGTAAGCGTAGCATATGAAACACGAATAGCACGAAGCATTCGTAGTTAGGTGCCAAAGTCGCAGTGTGGCCGCAGGTGGCGATCGTATGTATTTGTGGCCACCACTGGTTTGCAGCAAAGTGAATATGGCTAATTGAGAGCGTTTGGCTGTAGCCCCAGTGGCGCAATTGGTTAGCGCACGGTACTTATAAGGCAGTAGCCGTGAGCAATGCCGGGGTTGTAATTCGAGCCTCACCTGGGGCATACTTTTATGTCGTAACAGCTGACAGCATCTGGAGGCTAGATTTCAGATGTATCAGCTACGCCAACAAGTTTAATGTGCATTATATGCGGTAGGTGCGTCTTCCTCGGTAGTATAGTGGTTAGTATCCCCGCCTGTCACGCGGGAGACCGGGGTTCGATTCCCCGCCGGGGAGGCGCGACTTTTATCTCACAAATCTGCTCGAGTGTTGCGCGTGTGGGGTGGAAGAGCATTAACTTTGCCATTAACTTGCTGCAAAATGCTACATCGTAGGAAGTAGTTCTCGCATTCCTCACACTTTCTAATTATGGGGTTCGCTGTTAATGCCGACTCTCCACGCGTAGTAATCGATCTCGACACAATCAGCAAAAGATATAATTTTAGCAGAGCGTGGTTTCGATCCACGGACCTCTGGGTTATGGGCCCAGCACGCTTCCACTGCGCCACTCTGCTGTGTGGGGGTGTTCTAGCTCTTCGTCACATCACGTGGGACACTTGGACAGTGTTGTCTGCGTGGCTTTCACACGCGTACATTTAATTGCGCAACATCTCCTACAGCTCTCAGCTTGACTTGTCTCGACTTTGCTCGACTGACGCTACGCTGACGCTTGCAGGCAGCGGCATTTACCACCATCACCTCGACATGCAGCTGCGAGATGCACAGGAATAACACTGCACTCCTCGATGCGGCGACATACGAAATCCACTGCCGAGCTGCGCGTTGGCAACTAACAAAATGCCGACAGTGCCAGGATCAGAAGCTGGAATCTTCCGATCCGTTGTCAGACGCGTTATCCCTTGCGCCATAGGGCCACGGACTGTGTCTCGTTCTACGAGACAAGTGCACCTCTCTAAGAAACGTGTTCTTCAGGGCTCTGCAAGCTCCCAAGGAAGGCACTTCTCGTCCAGCGGCGTGGTCGCGGTGCGCTTGCAGAGCTTGGACCTTGCCACATATCTGCGCCCGCTGTTCGACAGGTAGCAGGAGGCAAGGCGCGCGTTTTTCTGCGTTTTTTCGTTGACTAGAGGCAGTTGATGTGCATGTAAGCGTAGCATATGAAACACGAATAGCACGAAGCATTCGTAGTTAGGTGCCAAAGTCGCAGTGTGGCCGCAGGTGGCGATCGTATGTATTTGTGGCCACCACTGGTTTGCAGCAAAGTGAATATGGCTAATTGAGAGCGTTTGGCTGTAGCCCCAGTGGCGCAATTGGTTAGCGCACGGTACTTATAAGGCAGTAGCCGTGAGCAATGCCGGGGTTGTGAGTTCGAGCCTCACCTGGGGCATACTTTTATGTCGTAACAGCTGACAGCATCTGGAGGCTAGATTTCAGATGTATCAGCTACGCCAACAAGTTTAATGTGCATTATATGCGGTAGGTGCGTCTTCCTCGGTAGTATAGTGGTTAGTATCCCCGCCTGTCACGCGGGAGACCGGGGTTCGATTCCCCGCCGGGGAGGCGCGATTTTTATCTCACAAATCTGCTCGAGTGTTGCGCGTGTGGGGTGGAAGAGCATTAACTTTGCCATTAACTTGCTGCAAAATGCTACATCGTAGGAAGTAGTTCTCGCATTCCTCACACTTTCTAATTATGGGGTTCGCTGTTAATGCCGACTCTCCACGCGTAGTAATCGATCTCGACACAATCAGCAAAAGATATAATTTTAGCAGAGCGTGGTTTCGATCCACGGACCTCTGGGTTATGGGCCCAGCACGCTTCCACTGCGCCACTCTGCTGTGTGGGGGTGTTCTAGCTCTTCGTCACATCACGTGGGACACTTGGACAGTGTTGTCTGCGTGGCTTTCACACGCGTACATTTAATTGCGCAACATCTCCTACAGCTCTCAGCTTGACTTGTCTCGACTTTGCTCGACTGACGCTACGCTGACGCTTGCAGGCAGCGGCATTTACCACCATCACCTCGACATGCAGCTGCGAGATGCACAGGAATAACACTGCACTCCTCGATGCGGCGACATACGAAATCCACTGCCGAGCTGCGCGTTGGCAACTAACAAAATGCCGACAGTGCCAGGATCAGAAGCTGGAATCTTCCGATCCGTTGTCAGACGCGTTATCCCTTGCGCCATAGGGCCACGGACTGTGTCTCGTTCTACGAGACAAGTGCACCTCTCTAAGAAACGTGTTCTTCAGGGCTCTGCAAGCTCCCAAGGAAGGCACTTCTCGTCCAGCGGCGTGGTCGCGGTGCGCTTGCAGAGCTTGGACCTTGCCACATATCTGCGCCCGCTGTTCGACAGGTAGCAGGAGGCAAGGCGCGCGTTTTTCTGCGTTTTTTCGTTGACTAGAGGCAGTTGATGTGCATGTAAGCGTAGCATATGAAACACGAATAGCACGAAGCATTCGTAGTTAGGTGCCAAAGTCGCAGTGTGGCCGCAGGTGGCGATCGTATGTATTTGTGGCCACCACTGGTTTGCAGCAAAGTGAATATGGCTAATTGAGAGCGTTTGGCTGTAGCCCCAGTGGCGCAATTGGTTAGCGCACGGTACTTATAAGGCAGTAGCCGTGAGCAATGCCGGGGTTGTAATTCGAGCCTCACCTGGGGCATACTTTTATGTCGTAACAGCTGACAGCATCTGGAGGCTAGATTTCAGATGTATCAGCTACGCCAACAAGTTTAATGTGCATTATATGCGGTAGGTGCGTCTTCCTCGGTAGTATAGTGGTTAGTATCCCCGCCTGTCACGCGGGAGACCGGGGTTCGATTCCCCGCCGGGGAGGCGCGACTTTTATCTCACAAATCTGCTCGAGTGTTGCGCGTGTGGGGTGGAAGAGCATTAACTTTGCCATTAACTTGCTGCAAAATGCTACATCGTAGGAAGTAGTTCTCGCATTCCTCACACTTTCTAATTATGGGGTTCGCTGTTAATGCCGACTCTCCACGCGTAGTAATCGATCTCGACACAATCAGCAAAAGATATAATTTTAGCAGAGCGTGGTTTCGATCCACGGACCTCTGGGTTATGGGCCCAGCACGCTTCCACTGCGCCACTCTGCTGTGTGGGGGTGTTCTAGCTCTTCGTCACATCACGTGGGACACTTGGACAGTGTTGTCTGCGTGGCTTTCACACGCGTACATTTAATTGCGCAACATCTCCTACAGCTCTCAGCTTGACTTGTCTCGAATTTGCTCGACTGACGCTACGCTGACGCTTGCAGGCAGTGGCATTTACCACCATCACCTCGACATGCAGCTGCGAGATGCACAGGAATAACACTGCACTCCTCGATGCGGCGACATACGAAATCCACTGCCGAGCTGCGCGTTGGCAACTAACAAAATGCCGACAGTGCCAGGATCAGAAGCTGGAATCTTCCGATCCGTTGTCAGACGCGTTATCCCTTGCGCCATAGGGCCACGGACTGTGTCTCGTTCTACGAGACAAGTGCACCTCTCTAAGAAACGTGTTCTTCAGGGCTCTGCAAGCTCCCAAGGAAGGCACTTCTCGTCCAGCGGCGTGGTCGCGGTGCGCTTGCAGAGCTTGGACCTTGCCACATATCTGCGCCCGCTGTTCGACAGGTAGCAGGAGGCAAGGCGCGCGTTTTTCTGCGTTTTTTCGTTGACTAGAGGCAGTTGATGTGCATGTAAGCGTAGCATATGAAACACGAATAGCACGAAGCATTCGTAGTTAGGTGCCAAAGTCGCAGTGTGGCCGCAGGTGGCGATCGTATGTATTTGTGGCCACCACTGGTTTGCAGCAAAGTGAATATGGCTAATTGAGAGCGTTTGGCTGTAGCCCCAGTGGCGCAATTGGTTAGCGCACGGTACTTATAAGGCAGTAGCCGTGAGCAATGCCGGGGTTGTAATTCGAGCCTCACCTGGGGCATACTTTTATGTCGTAACAGCTGACAGCATCTGGAGGCTAGATTTCAGATGTATCAGCTACGCCAACAAGTTTAATGTGCATTATATGCGGTAGGTGCGTCTTCCTCGGTAGTATAGTGGTTAGTATCCCCGCCTGTCACGCGGGAGACCGGGGTTCGATTCCCCGCCGGGGAGGCGCGATTTTTATCTCACAAATCTGCTCGAGTGTTGCGCGTGTGGGGTGGAAGAGCATTAACTTTGCCATTAACTTGCTGCAAAATGCTACATCGTAGGAAGTAGTTCTCGCATTCCTCACACTTTCTAATTATGGGGTTCGCTGTTAATACCGACTCTCCACGCGTAGTAATCGATCTCGACACAATCAGCAAAAGATATAATTTTAGCAGAGCGTGGTTTCGATCCACGGACCTCTGGGTTATGGGCCCAGCACGCTTCCACTGCGCCACTCTGCTGTGTGGGGGTGTTCTAGCTCTTCGTCACATCACGTGGGACACTTGGACAGTGTTGTCTGCGTGGCTTTCACACGCGTACATTTAATTGCGCAACATCTCCTACAGCTCTCAGCTTGACTTGTCTCGACTTTGCTCGACTGACGCTACGCTGACGCTTGCAGGCAGCGGCATTTACCACCATCACCTCGACATGCAGCTGCGAGATGCACAGGAATAACACTGCACTCCTCGATGCGGCGACATACGAAATCCACTGCCGAGCTGCGCGTTGGCAACTAACAAAATGCCGACAGTGCCAGGATCAGAAGCTGGAATCTTCCGATCCGTTGTCAGACGCGTTATCCCTTGCGCCATAGGGCCACAGACTGTGTCTCGTTCTACGAGACAAGTGCACCTCTCTAAGAAACGTGTTCTTCAGGGCTCTGCAAGCTCCCAAGGAAGGCACTTCTCGTCCAGCGGCGTGGTCGCGGTGCGCTTGCAGAGCTTGGACCTTGCCACATATCTGCGCCCGCTGTTCGACAGGTAGCAGGAGGCAAGGCGCGCGTTTTTCTGCGTTTTTTCGTTGACTAGAGGCAGTTGATGTGCATGTAAGCGTAGCATATGAAACACGAATAGCACGAAGCATTCGTAGTTAGGTGCCAAAGTCGCAGTGTGGCCGCAGGTGGCGATCGTATGTATTTGTGGCCACCACTGGTTTGCAGCAAAGTGAATATGGCTAATTGAGAGCGTTTGGCTGTAGCCCCAGTGGCGCAATTGGTTAGCGCACGGTACTTATAAGGCAGTCGCCGTGAGCAATGCCGGGGTTGTGAGTTCGAGCCTCACCTGGGGCATACTTTTATGTCGTAACAGCTGACAGCATCTGGAGGCTAGATTTCAGATGTATCAGCTACGCCAACAAGTTTAATGTGCATTATATGCGGTAGGTGCGTCTTCCTCGGTAGTATAGTGGTTAGTATCCCCGCCTGTCACGCGGGAGACCGGGGTTCGATTCCCCGCCGGGGAGGCGCGATTTTTATCTCACAAATCTGCTCGAGTGTTGCGCGTGTGGGGTGGAAGAGCATTAACTTTGCCATTAACTTGCTGCAAAATGCTACATCGTAGGAAGTAGTTCTCGCATTCCTCACACTTTCTAATTATGGGGTTCGCTGTTAATGCCGACTCTCCACGCGTAGTAATCGATCTCGACACAATCAGCAAAAGATATAATTTTAGCAGAGCGTGGTTTCGATCCACGGACCTCTGGGTTATGGGCCCAGCACGCTTCCACTGCGCCACTCTGCTGTGTGGGGGTGTTCTAGCTCTTCGTCACATCACGTGGGACACTTGGACAGTGTTGTCTGCGTGGCTTTCACACGCGTACATTTAATTGCGCAACATCTCCTACAGCTCTCAGCTTGACTTGTCTCGACTTTGCTCGACTGACGCTACGCTGACGCTTGCAGGCAGCGGCATTTACCACCATCACCTCGACATGCAGCTGCGAGATGCACAGGAATAACACTGCACTCCTCGATGCGGCGACATACGAAATCCACTGCCGAGCTGCGCGTTGGCAACTAACAAAATGCCGACAGTGCCAGGATCAGAAGCTGGAATCTTCCGATCCGTTGTCAGACGCGTTATCCCTTGCGCCATAGGGCCACGGACTGTGTCTCGTTCTACGAGACAAGTGCACCTCTCTAAGAAACGTGTTCTTCAGGGCTCTGCAAGCTCCCAAGGAAGGCACTTCTCGTCCAGCGGCGTGGTCGCGGTGCGCTTGCAGAGCTTGGACCTTGCCACATATCTGCGCCCGCTGTTCGACAGGTAGCAGGAGGCAAGGCGCGCGTTTTTCTGCGTTTTTTCGTTGACTAGAGGCAGTTGATGTGCATGTAAGCGTAGCATATGAAACACGAATAGCACGAAGCATTCGTAGTTAGGTGCCAAAGTCGCAGTGTGGCCGCAGGTGGCGATCGTATGTATTTGTGGCCACCACTGGTTTGCAGCAAAGTGAATATGGCTAATTGAGAGCGTTTGGCTGTAGCCCCAGTGGCGCAATTGGTTAGCGCACGGTACTTATAAGGCAGTAGCCGTGAGCAATGCCGGGGTTGTAATTCGAGCCTCACCTGGGGCATACTTTTATGTCGTAACAGCTGACAGCATCTGGAGGCTAGATTTCAGATGTATCAGCTACGCCAACAAGTTTAATGTGCATTATATGCGGTAGGTGCGTCTTCCTCGGTAGTATAGTGGTTAGTATCCCCGCCTGTCACGCGGGAGACCGGGGTTCGATTCCCCGCCGGGGAGGCGCGACTTTTATCTCACAAATCTGCTCGAGTGTTGCGCGTGTGGGGTGGAAGAGCATTAACTTTGCCATTAACTTGCTGCAAAATGCTACATCGTAGGAAGTAGTTCTCGCATTCCTCACACTTTCTAATTATGGGGTTCGCTGTTAATGCCGACTCTCCACGCGTAGTAATCGATCTCGACACAATCAGCAAAAGATATAATTTTAGCAGAGCGTGGTTTCGATCCACGGACCTCTGGGTTATGGGCCCAGCACGCTTCCACTGCGCCACTCTGCTGTGTGGGGGTGTTCTAGCTCTTCGTCACATCACGTGGGACACTTGGACAGTGTTGTCTGCGTGGCTTTCACACGCGTACATTTAATTGCGCAACATCTCCTACAGCTCTCAGCTTGACTTGTCTCGACTTTGCTCGACTGACGCTACGCTGACGCTTGCAGGCAGCGGCATTTACCACCATCACCTCGACATGCAGCTGCGAGATGCACAGGAATAACACTGCACTCCTCGATGCGGCGACATACGAAATCCACTGCCGAGCTGCGCGTTGGCAACTAACAAAATGCCGACAGTGCCAGGATCAGAAGCTGGAATCTTCCGATCCGTTGTCAGACGCGTTATCCCTTGCGCCATAGGGCCACGGACTGTGTCTCGTTCTACGAGACAAGTGCACCTCTCTAAGAAACGTGTTCTTCAGGGCTCTGCAAGCTCCCAAGGAAGGCACTTCTCGTCCAGCGGCGTGGTCGCGGTGCGCTTGCAGAGCTTGGACCTTGCCACATATCTGCGCCCGCTGTTCGACAGGTAGCAGGAGGCAAGGCGCGCGTTTTTCTGCGTTTTTTCGTTGACTAGAGGCAGTTGATGTGCATGTAAGCGTAGCATATGAAACACGAATAGCACGAAGCATTCGTAGTTAGGTGCCAAAGTCGCAGTGTGGCCGCAGGTGGCGATCGTATGTATTTGTGGCCACCACTGGTTTGCAGCAAAGTGAATATGGCTAATTGAGAGCGTTTGGCTGTAGCCCCAGTGGCGCAATTGGTTAGCGCACGGTACTTATAAGGCAGTAGCCGTGAGCAATGCCGGGGTTGTGAGTTCGAGCCTCACCTGGGGCATACTTTTATGTCGTAACAGCTGACAGCATCTGGAGGCTAGATTTCAGATGTATCAGCTACGCCAACAAGTTTAATGTGCATTATATGCGGTAGGTGCGTCTTCCTCGGTAGTATAGTGGTTAGTATCCCCGCCTGTCACGCGGGAGACCGGGGTTCGATTCCCCGCCGGGGAGGCGCGATTTTTATCTCACAAATCTGCTCGAGTGTTGCGCGTGTGGGGTGGAAGAGCATTAACTTTGCCATTAACTTGCTGCAAAATGCTACATCGTAGGAAGTAGTTCTCGCATTCCTCACACTTTCTAATTATGGGGTTCGCTGTTAATGCCGACTCTCCACGCGTAGTAATCGATCTCGACACAATCAGCAAAAGATATAATTTTAGCAGAGCGTGGTTTCGATCCACGGACCTCTGGGTTATGGGCCCAGCACGCTTCCACTGCGCCACTCTGCTGTGTGGGGGTGTTCTAGCTCTTCGTCACATCACGTGGGACACTTGGACAGTGTTGTCTGCGTGGCTTTCACACGCGTACATTTAATTGCGCAACATCTCCTACAGCTCTCAGCTTGACTTGTCTCGACTTTGCTCGACTGACGCTACGCTGACGCTTGCAGGCAGCGGCATTTACCACCATCACCTCGACATGCAGCTGCGAGATGCACAGGAATAACACTGCACTCCTCGATGCGGCGACATACGAAATCCACTGCCGAGCTGCGCGTTGGCAACTAACAAAATGCCGACAGTGCCAGGATCAGAAGCTGGAATCTTCCGATCCGTTGTCAGACGCGTTATCCCTTGCGCCATAGGGCCACGGACTGTGTCTCGTTCTACGAGACAAGTGCACCTCTCTAAGAAACGTGTTCTTCAGGGCTCTGCAAGCTCCCAAGGAAGGCACTTCTCGTCCAGCGGCGTGGTCGCGGTGCGCTTGCAGAGCTTGGACCTTGCCACATATCTGCGCCCGCTGTTCGACAGGTAGCAGGAGGCAAGGCGCGCGTTTTTCTGCGTTTTTTCGTTGACTAGAGGCAGTTGATGTGCATGTAAGCGTAGCATATGAAACACGAATAGCACGAAGCATTCGTAGTTAGGTGCCAAAGTCGCAGTGTGGCCGCAGGTGGCGATCGTATGTATTTGTGGCCACCACTGGTTTGCAGCAAAGTGAATATGGCTAATTGAGAGCGTTTGGCTGTAGCCCCAGTGGCGCAATTGGTTAGCGCACGGTACTTATAAGGCAGTAGCCGTGAGCAATGCCGGGGTTGTGAGTTCGAGCCTCACCTGGGGCATACTTTTATGTCGTAACAGCTGACAGCATCTGGAGGCTAGATTTCAGATGTATCAGCTACGCCAACAAGTTTAATGTGCATTATATGCGGTAGGTGCGTCTTCCTCGGTAGTATAGTGGTTAGTATCCCCGCCTGTCACGCGGGAGACCGGGGTTCGATTCCCCGCCGGGGAGGCGCGATTTTTATCTCACAAATCTGCTCGAGTGTTGCGCGTGTGGGGTGGAAGAGCATTAACTTTGCCATTAACTTGCTGCAAAATGCTACATCGTAGGAAGTAGTTCTCGCATTCCTCACACTTTCTAATTATGGGGTTCGCTGTTAATGCCGACTCTCCACGCGTAGTAATCGATCTCGACACAATCAGCAAAAGATATAATTTTAGCAGAGCGTGGTTTCGATCCACGGACCTCTGGGTTATGGGCCCAGCACGCTTCCACTGCGCCACTCTGCTGTGTGGGGGTGTTCTAGCTCTTCGTCACATCACGTGGGACACTTGGACAGTGTTGTCTGCGTGGCTTTCACACGCGTACATTTAATTGCGCAACATCTCCTACAGCTCTCAGCTTGACTTGTCTCGACTTTGCTCGACTGACGCTACGCTGACGCTTGCAGGCAGCGGCATTTACCACCATCACCTCGACATGCAGCTGCGAGATGCACAGGAATAACACTGCACTCCTCGATGCGGCGACATACGAAATCCACTGCCGAGCTGCGCGTTGGCAACTAACAAAATGCCGACAGTGCCAGGATCAGAAGCTGGAATCTTCCGATCCGTTGTCAGACGCGTTATCCCTTGCGCCATAGGGCCACGGACTGTGTCTCGTTCTACGAGACAAGTGCACCTCTCTAAGAAACGTGTTCTTCAGGGCTCTGCAAGCTCCCAAGGAAGGCACTTCTCGTCCAGCGGCGTGGTCGCGGTGCGCTTGCAGAGCTTGGACCTTGCCACATATCTGCGCCCGCTGTTCGACAGGTAGCAGGAGGCAAGGCGCGCGTTTTTCTGCGTTTTTTCGTTGACTAGAGGCAGTTGATGTGCATGTAAGCGTAGCATATGAAACACGAATAGCACGAAGCATTCGTAGTTAGGTGCCAAAGTCGCAGTGTGGCCGCAGGTGGCGATCGTATGTATTTGTGGCCACCACTGGTTTGCAGCAAAGTGAATATGGCTAATTGAGAGCGTTTGGCTGTAGCCCCAGTGGCGCAATTGGTTAGCGCACGGTACTTATAAGGCAGTAGCCGTGAGCAATGCCGGGGTTGTGAGTTCGAGCCTCACCTGGGGCATACTTTTATGTCGTAACAGCTGACAGCATCTGGAGGCTAGATTTCAGATGTATCAGCTACGCCAACAAGTTTAATGTGCATTATATGCGGTAGGTGCGTCTTCCTCGGTAGTATAGTGGTTAGTATCCCCGCCTGTCACGCGGGAGACCGGGGTTCGATTCCCCGCCGGGGAGGCGCGATTTTTATCTCACAAATCTGCTCGAGTGTTGCGCGTGTGGGGTGGAAGAGCATTAACTTTGCCATTAACTTGCTGCAAAATGCTACATCGTAGGAAGTAGTTCTCGCATTCCTCACACTTTCTAATTATGGGGTTCGCTGTTAATGCCGACTCTCCACGCGTAGTAATCGATCTCGACACAATCAGCAAAAGATATAATTTTAGCAGAGCGTGGTTTCGATCCACGGACCTCTGGGTTATGGGCCCAGCACGCTTCCACTGCGCCACTCTGCTGTGTGGGGGTGTTCTAGCTCTTCGTCACATCACGTGGGACACTTGGACAGTGTTGTCTGCGTGGCTTTCACACGCGTACATTTAATTGCGCAACATCTCCTACAGCTCTCAGCTTGACTTGTCTCGACTTTGCTCGACTGACGCTACGCTGACGCTTGCAGGCAGCGGCATTTACCACCATCACCTCGACATGCAGCTGCGAGATGCACAGGAATAACACTGCACTCCTCGATGCGGCGACATACGAAATCCACTGCCGAGCTGCGCGTTGGCAACTAACAAAATGCCGACAATGCCAGGATCAGAAGCTGGAATCTTCCGATCCGTTGTCAGACGCGTTATCCCTTGCGCCATAGGGCCACGGACTGTGTCTCGTTCTACGAGACAAGTGCACCTCTCTAAGAAACGTGTTCTTCAGGGCTCTGCAAGCTCCCAAGGAAGGCACTTCTCGTCCAGCGGCGTGGTCGCGGTGCGCTTGCAGAGCTTGGACCTTGCCACATATCTGCGCCCGCTGTTCGACAGGTAGCAGGAGGCAAGGCGCGCGTTTTTCTGCGTTTTTTCGTTGACTAGAGGCAGTTGATGTGCATGTAAGCGTAGCATATGAAACACGAATAGCACGAAGCATTCGTAGTTAGGTGCCAAAGTCGCAGTGTGGCCGCAGGTGGCGATCGTATGTATTTGTGGCCACCACTGGTTTGCAGCAAAGTGAATATGGCTAATTGAGAGCGTTTGGCTGTAGCCCCAGTGGCGCAATTGGTTAGCGCACGGTACTTATAAGGCAGTAGCCGTGAGCAATGCCGGGGTTGTAATTCGAGCCTCACCTGGGGCATACTTTTATGTCGTAACAGCTGACAGCATCTGGAGGCTAGATTTCAGATGTATCAGCTACGCCAACAAGTTTAATGTGCATTATATGCGGTAGGTGCGTCTTCCTCGGTAGTATAGTGGTTAGTATCCCCGCCTGTCACGCGGGAGACCGGGGTTCGATTCCCCGCCGGGGAGGCGCGACTTTTATCTCACAAATCTGCTCGAGTGTTGCGCGTGTGGGGTGGAAGAGCATTAACTTTGCCATTAACTTGCTGCAAAATGCTACATCGTAGGAAGTAGTTCTCGCATTCCTCACACTTTCTAATTATGGGGTTCGCTGTTAATGCCGACTCTCCACGCGTAGTAATCGATCTCGACACAATCAGCAAAAGATATAATTTTAGCAGAGCGTGGTTTCGATCCACGGACCTCTGGGTTATGGGCCCAGCACGCTTCCACTGCGCCACTCTGCTGTGTGGGGGTGTTCTAGCTCTTCGTCACATCACGTGGGACACTTGGACAGTGTTGTCTGCGTGGCTTTCACACGCGTACATTTAATTGCGCAACATCTCCTACAGCTCTCAGCTTGACTTGTCTCGACTTTGCTCGACTGACGCTACGCTGACGCTTGCAGGCAGCGGCATTTACCACCATCACCTCGACATGCAGCTGCGAGATGCACAGGAATAACACTGCACTCCTCGATGCGGCGACATACGAAATCCACTGCCGAGCTGCGCGTTGGCAACTAACAAAATGCCGACAGTGCCAGGATCAGAAGCTGGAATCTTCCGATCCGTTGTCAGACGCGTTATCCCTTGCGCCATAGGGCCACGGACTGTGTCTCGTTCTACGAGACAAGTGCACCTCTCTAAGAAACGTGTTCTTCAGGGCTCTGCAAGCTCCCAAGGAAGGCACTTCTCGTCCAGCGGCGTGGTCGCGGTGCGCTTGCAGAGCTTGGACCTTGCCACATATCTGCGCCCGCTGTTCGACAGGTAGCAGGAGGCAAGGCGCGCGTTTTTCTGCGTTTTTTCGTTGACTAGAGGCAGTTGATGTGCATGTAAGCGTAGCATATGAAACACGAATAGCACGAAGCATTCGTAGTTAGGTGCCAAAGTCGCAGTGTGGCCGCAGGTGGCGATCGTATGTATTTGTGGCCACCACTGGTTTGCAGCAAAGTGAATATGGCTAATTGAGAGCGTTTGGCTGTAGCCCCAGTGGCGCAATTGGTTAGCGCACGGTACTTATAAGGCAGTAGCCGTGAGCAATGCCGGGGTTGTGAGTTCGAGCCTCACCTGGGGCATACTTTTATGTCGTAACAGCTGACAGCATCTGGAGGCTAGATTTCAGATGTATCAGCTACGCCAACAAGTTTAATGTGCATTATATGCGGTAGGTGCGTCTTCCTCGGTAGTATAGTGGTTAGTATCCCCGCCTGTCACGCGGGAGACCGGGGTTCGATTCCCCGCCGGGGAGGCGCGACTTTTATCTCACAAATCTGCTCGAGTGTTGCGCGTGTGGGGTGGAAGAGCATTAACTTTGCCATTAACTTGCTGCAAAATGCTACATCGTAGGAAGTAGTTCTCGCATTCCTCACACTTTCTAATTATGGGGTTCGCTGTTAATGCCGACTCTCCACGCGTAGTAATCGATCTCGACACAATCAGCAAAAGATATAATTTTAGCAGAGCGTGGTTTCGATCCACGGACCTCTGGGTTATGGGCCCAGCACGCTTCCACTGCGCCACTCTGCTGTGTGGGGGTGTTCTAGCTCTTCGTCACATCACGTGGGACACTTGGACAGTGTTGTCTGCGTGGCTTTCACACGCGTACATTTAATTGCGCAACATCTCCTACAGCTCTCAGCTTGACTTGTCTCGACTTTGCTCGACTGACGCTACGCTGACGCTTGCAGGCAGCGGCATTTACCACCATCACCTCGACATGCAGCTGCGAGATGCACAGGAATAACACTGCACTCCTCGATGCGGCGACATACGAAATCCACTGCCGAGCTGCGCGTTGGCAACTAACAAAATGCCGACAATGCCAGGATCAGAAGCTGGAATCTTCCGATCCGTTGTCAGACGCGTTATCCCTTGCGCCATAGGGCCACGGACTGTGTCTCGTTCTACGAGACAAGTGCACCTCTCTAAGAAACGTGTTCTTCAGGGCTCTGCAAGCTCCCAAGGAAGGCACTTCTCGTCCAGCGGCGTGGTCGCGGTGCGCTTGCAGAGCTTGGACCTTGCCACATATCTGCGCCCGCTGTTCGACAGGTAGCAGGAGGCAAGGCGCGCGTTTTTCTGCGTTTTTTCGTTGACTAGAGGCAGTTGATGTGCATGTAAGCGTAGCATATGAAACACGAATAGCACGAAGCATTCGTAGTTAGGTGCCAAAGTCGCAGTGTGGCCGCAGGTGGCGATCGTATGTATTTGTGGCCACCACTGGTTTGCAGCAAAGTGAATATGGCTAATTGAGAGCGTTTGGCTGTAGCCCCAGTGGCGCAATTGGTTAGCGCACGGTACTTATAAGGCAGTAGCCGTGAGCAATGCCGGGGTTGTAATTCGAGCCTCACCTGGGGCATACTTTTATGTCGTAACAGCTGACAGCATCTGGAGGCTAGATTTCAGATGTATCAGCTACGCCAACAAGTTTAATGTGCATTATATGCGGTAGGTGCGTCTTCCTCGGTAGTATAGTGGTTAGTATCCCCGCCTGTCACGCGGGAGACCGGGGTTCGATTCCCCGCCGGGGAGGCGCGACTTTTATCTCACAAATCTGCTCGAGTGTTGCGCGTGTGGGGTGGAAGAGCATTAACTTTGCCATTAACTTGCTGCAAAATGCTACATCGTAGGAAGTAGTTCTCGCATTCCTCACACTTTCTAATTATGGGGTTCGCTGTTAATGCCGACTCTCCACGCGTAGTAATCGATCTCGACACAATCAGCAAAAGATATAATTTTAGCAGAGCGTGGTTTCGATCCACGGACCTCTGGGTTATGGGCCCAGCACGCTTCCACTGCGCCACTCTGCTGTGTGGGGGTGTTCTAGCTCTTCGTCACATCACGTGGGACACTTGGACAGTGTTGTCTGCGTGGCTTTCACACGCGTACATTTAATTGCGCAACATCTCCTACAGCTCTCAGCTTGACTTGTCTCGACTTTGCTCGACTGACGCTACGCTGACGCTTGCAGGCAGCGGCATTTACCACCATCACCTCGACATGCAGCTGCGAGATGCACAGGAATAACACTGCACTCCTCGATGCGGCGACATACGAAATCCACTGCCGAGCTGCGCGTTGGCAACTAACAAAATGCCGACAGTGCCAGGATCAGAAGCTGGAATCTTCCGATCCGTTGTCAGACGCGTTATCCCTTGCGCCATAGGGCCACGGACTGTGTCTCGTTCTACGAGACAAGTGCACCTCTCTAAGAAACGTGTTCTTCAGGGCTCTGCAAGCTCCCAAGGAAGGCACTTCTCGTCCAGCGGCGTGGTCGCGGTGCGCTTGCAGAGCTTGGACCTTGCCACATATCTGCGCCCGCTGTTCGACAGGTAGCAGGAGGCAAGGCGCGCGTTTTTCTGCGTTTTTTCGTTGACTAGAGGCAGTTGATGTGCATGTAAGCGTAGCATATGAAACACGAATAGCACGAAGCATTCGTAGTTAGGTGCCAAAGTCGCAGTGTGGCCGCAGGTGGCGATCGTATGTATTTGTGGCCACCACTGGTTTGCAGCAAAGTGAATATGGCTAATTGAGAGCGTTTGGCTGTAGCCCCAGTGGCGCAATTGGTTAGCGCACGGTACTTATAAGGCAGTAGCCGTGAGCAATGCCGGGGTTGTAATTCGAGCCTCACCTGGGGCATACTTTTATGTCGTAACAGCTGACAGCATCTGGAGGCTAGATTTCAGATGTATCAGCTACGCCAACAAGTTTAATGTGCATTATATGCGGTAGGTGCGTCTTCCTCGGTAGTATAGTGGTTAGTATCCCCGCCTGTCACGCGGGAGACCGGGGTTCGATTCCCCGCCGGGGAGGCGCGACTTTTATCTCACAAATCTGCTCGAGTGTTGCGCGTGTGGGGTGGAAGAGCATTAACTTTGCCATTAACTTGCTGCAAAATGCTACATCGTAGGAAGTAGTTCTCGCATTCCTCACACTTTCTAATTATGGGGTTCGCTGTTAATGCCGACTCTCCACGCGTAGTAATCGATCTCGACACAATCAGCAAAAGATATAATTTTAGCAGAGCGTGGTTTCGATCCACGGACCTCTGGGTTATGGGCCCAGCACGCTTCCACTGCGCCACTCTGCTGTGTGGGGGTGTTCTAGCTCTTCGTCACATCACGTGGGACACTTGGACAGTGTTGTCTGCGTGGCTTTCACACGCGTACATTTAATTGCGCAACATCTCCTACAGCTCTCAGCTTGACTTGTCTCGACTTTGCTCGACTGACGCTACGCTGACGCTTGCAGGCAGCGGCATTTACCACCATCACCTCGACATGCAGCTGCGAGATGCACAGGAATAACACTGCACTCCTCGATGCGGCGACATACGAAATCCACTGCCGAGCTGCGCGTTGGCAACTAACAAAATGCCGACAGTGCCAGGATCAGAAGCTGGAATCTTCCGATCCGTTGTCAGACGCGTTATCCCTTGCGCCATAGGGCCACGGACTGTGTCTCGTTCTACGAGACAAGTGCACCTCTCTAAGAAACGTGTTCTTCAGGGCTCTGCAAGCTCCCAAGGAAGGCACTTCTCGTCCAGCGGCGTGGTCGCGGTGCGCTTGCAGAGCTTGGACCTTGCCACATATCTGCGCCCGCTGTTCGACAGGTAGCAGGAGGCAAGGCGCGCGTTTTTCTGCGTTTTTTCGTTGACTAGAGGCAGTTGATGTGCATGTAAGCGTAGCATATGAAACACGAATAGCACGAAGCATTCGTAGTTAGGTGCCAAAGTCGCAGTGTGGCCGCAGGTGGCGATCGTATGTATTTGTGGCCACCACTGGTTTGCAGCAAAGTGAATATGGCTAATTGAGAGCGTTTGGCTGTAGCCCCAGTGGCGCAATTGGTTAGCGCACGGTACTTATAAGGCAGTAGCCGTGAGCAATGCCGGGGTTGTAATTCGAGCCTCACCTGGGGCATACTTTTATGTCGTAACAGCTGACAGCATCTGGAGGCTAGATTTCAGATGTATCAGCTACGCCAACAAGTTTAATGTGCATTATATGCGGTAGGTGCGTCTTCCTCGGTAGTATAGTGGTTAGTATCCCCGCCTGTCACGCGGGAGACCGGGGTTCGATTCCCCGCCGGGGAGGCGCGACTTTTATCTCACAAATCTGCTCGAGTGTTGCGCGTGTGGGGTGGAAGAGCATTAACTTTGCCATTAACTTGCTGCAAAATGCTACATCGTAGGAAGTAGTTCTCGCATTCCTCACACTTTCTAATTATGGGGTTCGCTGTTAATGCCGACTCTCCACGCGTAGTAATCGATCTCGACACAATCAGCAAAAGATATAATTTTAGCAGAGCGTGGTTTCGATCCACGGACCTCTGGGTTATGGGCCCAGCACGCTTCCACTGCGCCACTCTGCTGTGTGGGGGTGTTCTAGCTCTTCGTCACATCACGTGGGACACTTGGACAGTGTTGTCTGCGTGGCTTTCACACGCGTACATTTAATTGCGCAACATCTCCTACAGCTCTCAGCTTGACTTGTCTCGACTTTGCTCGACTGACGCTACGCTGACGCTTGCAGGCAGCGGCATTTACCACCATCACCTCGACATGCAGCTGCGAGATGCACAGGAATAACACTGCACTCCTCGATGCGGCGACATACGAAATCCACTGCCGAGCTGCGCGTTGGCAACTAACAAAATGCCGACAGTGCCAGGATCAGAAGCTGGAATCTTCCGATCCGTTGTCAGACGCGTTATCCCTTGCGCCATAGGGCCACGGACTGTGTCTCGTTCTACGAGACAAGTGCACCTCTCTAAGAAACGTGTTCTTCAGGGCTCTGCAAGCTCCCAAGGAAGGCACTTCTCGTCCAGCGGCGTGGTCGCGGTGCGCTTGCAGAGCTTGGACCTTGCCACATATCTGCGCCCGCTGTTCGACAGGTAGCAGGAGGCAAGGCGCGCGTTTTTCTGCGTTTTTTCGTTGACTAGAGGCAGTTGATGTGCATGTAAGCGTAGCATATGAAACACGAATAGCACGAAGCATTCGTAGTTAGGTGCCAAAGTCGCAGTGTGGCCGCAGGTGGCGATCGTATGTATTTGTGGCCACCACTGGTTTGCAGCAAAGTGAATATGGCTAATTGAGAGCGTTTGGCTGTAGCCCCAGTGGCGCAATTGGTTAGCGCACGGTACTTATAAGGCAGTAGCCGTGAGCAATGCCGGGGTTGTGAGTTCGAGCCTCACCTGGGGCATACTTTTATGTCGTAACAGCTGACAGCATCTGGAGGCTAGATTTCAGATGTATCAGCTACGCCAACAAGTTTAATGTGCATTATATGCGGTAGGTGCGTCTTCCTCGGTAGTATAGTGGTTAGTATCCCCGCCTGTCACGCGGGAGACCGGGGTTCGATTCCCCGCCGGGGAGGCGCGATTTTTATCTCACAAATCTGCTCGAGTGTTGCGCGTGTGGGGTGGAAGAGCATTAACTTTGCCATTAACTTGCTGCAAAATGCTACATCGTAGGAAGTAGTTCTCGCATTCCTCACACTTTCTAATTATGGGGTTCGCTGTTAATGCCGACTCTCCACGCGTAGTAATCGATCTCGACACAATCAGCAAAAGATATAATTTTAGCAGAGCGTGGTTTCGATCCACGGACCTCTGGGTTATGGGCCCAGCACGCTTCCACTGCGCCACTCTGCTGTGTGGGGGTGTTCTAGCTCTTCGTCACATCACGTGGGACACTTGGACAGTGTTGTCTGCGTGGCTTTCACACGCGTACATTTAATTGCGCAACATCTCCTACAGCTCTCAGCTTGACTTGTCTCGACTTTGCTCGACTGACGCTACGCTGACGCTTGCAGGCAGCGGCATTTACCACCATCACCTCGACATGCAGCTGCGAGATGCACAGGAATAACACTGCACTCCTCGATGCGGCGACATACGAAATCCACTGCCGAGCTGCGCGTTGGCAACTAACAAAATGCCGACAGTGCCAGGATCAGAAGCTGGAATCTTCCGATCCGTTGTCAGACGCGTTATCCCTTGCGCCATAGGGCCACGGACTGTGTCTCGTTCTACGAGACAAGTGCACCTCTCTAAGAAACGTGTTCTTCAGGGCTCTGCAAGCTCCCAAGGAAGGCACTTCTCGTCCAGCGGCGTGGTCGCGGTGCGCTTGCAGAGCTTGGACCTTGCCACATATCTGCGCCCGCTGTTCGACAGGTAGCAGGAGGCAAGGCGCGCGTTTTTCTGCGTTTTTTCGTTGACTAGAGGCAGTTGATGTGCATGTAAGCGTAGCATATGAAACACGAATAGCACGAAGCATTCGTAGTTAGGTGCCAAAGTCGCAGTGTGGCCGCAGGTGGCGATCGTATGTATTTGTGGCCACCACTGGTTTGCAGCAAAGTGAATATGGCTAATTGAGAGCGTTTGGCTGTAGCCCCAGTGGCGCAATTGGTTAGCGCACGGTACTTATAAGGCAGTAGCCGTGAGCAATGCCGGGGTTGTGAGTTCGAGCCTCACCTGGGGCATACTTTTATGTCGTAACAGCTGACAGCATCTGGAGGCTAGATTTCAGATGTATCAGCTACGCCAACAAGTTTAATGTGCATTATATGCGGTAGGTGCGTCTTCCTCGGTAGTATAGTGGTTAGTATCCCCGCCTGTCACGCGGGAGACCGGGGTTCGATTCCCCGCCGGGGAGGCGCGATTTTTATCTCACAAATCTGCTCGAGTGTTGCGCGTGTGGGGTGGAAGAGCATTAACTTTGCCATTAACTTGCTGCAAAATGCTACATCGTAGGAAGTAGTTCTCGCATTCCTCACACTTTCTAATTATGGGGTTCGCTGTTAATGCCGACTCTCCACGCGTAGTAATCGATCTCGACACAATCAGCAAAAGATATAATTTTAGCAGAGCGTGGTTTCGATCCACGGACCTCTGGGTTATGGGCCCAGCACGCTTCCACTGCGCCACTCTGCTGTGTGGGGGTGTTCTAGCTCTTCGTCACATCACGTGGGACACTTGGACAGTGTTGTCTGCGTGGCTTTCACACGCGTACATTTAATTGCGCAACATCTCCTACAGCTCTCAGCTTGACTTGTCTCGACTTTGCTCGACTGACGCTACGCTGACGCTTGCAGGCAGCGGCATTTACCACCATCACCTCGACATGCAGCTGCGAGATGCACAGGAATAACACTGCACTCCTCGATGCGGCGACATACGAAATCCACTGCCGAGCTGCGCGTTGGCAACTAACAAAATGCCGACAATGCCAGGATCAGAAGCTGGAATCTTCCGATCCGTTGTCAGACGCGTTATCCCTTGCGCCATAGGGCCACGGACTGTGTCTCGTTCTACGAGACAAGTGCACCTCTCTAAGAAACGTGTTCTTCAGGGCTCTGCAAGCTCCCAAGGAAGGCACTTCTCGTCCAGCGGCGTGGTCGCGGTGCGCTTGCAGAGCTTGGACCTTGCCACATATCTGCGCCCGCTGTTCGACAGGTAGCAGGAGGCAAGGCGCGCGTTTTTCTGCGTTTTTTCGTTGACTAGAGGCAGTTGATGTGCATGTAAGCGTAGCATATGAAACACGAATAGCACGAAGCATTCGTAGTTAGGTGCCAAAGTCGCAGTGTGGCCGCAGGTGGCGATCGTATGTATTTGTGGCCACCACTGGTTTGCAGCAAAGTGAATATGGCTAATTGAGAGCGTTTGGCTGTAGCCCCAGTGGCGCAATTGGTTAGCGCACGGTACTTATAAGGCAGTAGCCGTGAGCAATGCCGGGGTTGTAATTCGAGCCTCACCTGGGGCATACTTTTATGTCGTAACAGCTGACAGCATCTGGAGGCTAGATTTCAGATGTATCAGCTACGCCAACAAGTTTAATGTGCATTATATGCGGTAGGTGCGTCTTCCTCGGTAGTATAGTGGTTAGTATCCCCGCCTGTCACGCGGGAGACCGGGGTTCGATTCCCCGCCGGGGAGGCGCGACTTTTATCTCACAAATCTGCTCGAGTGTTGCGCGTGTGGGGTGGAAGAGCATTAACTTTGCCATTAACTTGCTGCAAAATGCTACATCGTAGGAAGTAGTTCTCGCATTCCTCACACTTTCTAATTATGGGGTTCGCTGTTAATGCCGACTCTCCACGCGTAGTAATCGATCTCGACACAATCAGCAAAAGATATAATTTTAGCAGAGCGTGGTTTCGATCCACGGACCTCTGGGTTATGGGCCCAGCACGCTTCCACTGCGCCACTCTGCTGTGTGGGGGTGTTCTAGCTCTTCGTCACATCACGTGGGACACTTGGACAGTGTTGTCTGCGTGGCTTTCACACGCGTACATTTAATTGCGCAACATCTCCTACAGCTCTCAGCTTGACTTGTCTCGACTTTGCTCGACTGACGCTACGCTGACGCTTGCAGGCAGCGGCATTTACCACCATCACCTCGACATGCAGCTGCGAGATGCACAGGAATAACACTGCACTCCTCGATGCGGCGACATACGAAATCCACTGCCGAGCTGCGCGTTGGCAACTAACAAAATGCCGACAGTGCCAGGATCAGAAGCTGGAATCTTCCGATCCGTTGTCAGACGCGTTATCCCTTGCGCCATAGGGCCACGGACTGTGTCTCGTTCTACGAGACAAGTGCACCTCTCTAAGAAACGTGTTCTTCAGGGCTCTGCAAGCTCCCAAGGAAGGCACTTCTCGTCCAGCGGCGTGGTCGCGGTGCGCTTGCAGAGCTTGGACCTTGCCACATATCTGCGCCCGCTGTTCGACAGGTAGCAGGAGGCAAGGCGCGCGTTTTTCTGCGTTTTTTCGTTGACTAGAGGCAGTTGATGTGCATGTAAGCGTAGCATATGAAACACGAATAGCACGAAGCATTCGTAGTTAGGTGCCAAAGTCGCAGTGTGGCCGCAGGTGGCGATCGTATGTATTTGTGGCCACCACTGGTTTGCAGCAAAGTGAATATGGCTAATTGAGAGCGTTTGGCTGTAGCCCCAGTGGCGCAATTGGTTAGCGCACGGTACTTATAAGGCAGTAGCCGTGAGCAATGCCGGGGTTGTAATTCGAGCCTCACCTGGGGCATACTTTTATGTCGTAACAGCTGACAGCATCTGGAGGCTAGATTTCAGATGTATCAGCTACGCCAACAAGTTTAATGTGCATTATATGCGGTAGGTGCGTCTTCCTCGGTAGTATAGTGGTTAGTATCCCCGCCTGTCACGCGGGAGACCGGGGTTCGATTCCCCGCCGGGGAGGCGCGACTTTTATCTCACAAATCTGCTCGAGTGTTGCGCGTGTGGGGTGGAAGAGCATTAACTTTGCCATTAACTTGCTGCAAAATGCTACATCGTAGGAAGTAGTTCTCGCATTCCTCACACTTTCTAATTATGGGGTTCGCTGTTAATGCCGACTCTCCACGCGTAGTAATCGATCTCGACACAATCAGCAAAAGATATAATTTTAGCAGAGCGTGGTTTCGATCCACGGACCTCTGGGTTATGGGCCCAGCACGCTTCCACTGCGCCACTCTGCTGTGTGGGGGTGTTCTAGCTCTTCGTCACATCACGTGGGACACTTGGACAGTGTTGTCTGCGTGGCTTTCACACGCGTACATTTAATTGCGCAACATCTCCTACAGCTCTCAGCTTGACTTGTCTCGACTTTGCTCGACTGACGCTACGCTGACGCTTGCAGGCAGCGGCATTTACCACCATCACCTCGACATGCAGCTGCGAGATGCACAGGAATAACACTGCACTCCTCGATGCGGCGACATACGAAATCCACTGCCGAGCTGCGCGTTGGCAACTAACAAAATGCCGACAGTGCCAGGATCAGAAGCTGGAATCTTCCGATCCGTTGTCAGACGCGTTATCCCTTGCGCCATAGGGCCACGGACTGTGTCTCGTTCTACGAGACAAGTGCACCTCTCTAAGAAACGTGTTCTTCAGGGCTCTGCAAGCTCCCAAGGAAGGCACTTCTCGTCCAGCGGCGTGGTCGCGGTGCGCTTGCAGAGCTTGGACCTTGCCACATATCTGCGCCCGCTGTTCGACAGGTAGCAGGAGGCAAGGCGCGCGTTTTTCTGCGTTTTTTCGTTGACTAGAGGCAGTTGATGTGCATGTAAGCGTAGCATATGAAACACGAATAGCACGAAGCATTCGTAGTTAGGTGCCAAAGTCGCAGTGTGGCCGCAGGTGGCGATCGTATGTATTTGTGGCCACCACTGGTTTGCAGCAAAGTGAATATGGCTAATTGAGAGCGTTTGGCTGTAGCCCCAGTGGCGCAATTGGTTAGCGCACGGTACTTATAAGGCAGTAGCCGTGAGCAATGCCGGGGTTGTGAGTTCGAGCCTCACCTGGGGCATACTTTTATGTCGTAACAGCTGACAGCATCTGGAGGCTAGATTTCAGATGTATCAGCTACGCCAACAAGTTTAATGTGCATTATATGCGGTAGGTGCGTCTTCCTCGGTAGTATAGTGGTTAGTATCCCCGCCTGTCACGCGGGAGACCGGGGTTCGATTCCCCGCCGGGGAGGCGCGATTTTTATCTCACAAATCTGCTCGAGTGTTGCGCGTGTGGGGTGGAAGAGCATTAACTTTGCCATTAACTTGCTGCAAAATGCTACATCGTAGGAAGTAGTTCTCGCATTCCTCACACTTTCTAATTATGGGGTTCGCTGTTAATGCCGACTCTCCACGCGTAGTAATCGATCTCGACACAATCAGCAAAAGATATAATTTTAGCAGAGCGTGGTTTCGATCCACGGACCTCTGGGTTATGGGCCCAGCACGCTTCCACTGCGCCACTCTGCTGTGTGGGGGTGTTCTAGCTCTTCGTCACATCACGTGGGACACTTGGACAGTGTTGTCTGCGTGGCTTTCACACGCGTACATTTAATTGCGCAACATCTCCTACAGCTCTCAGCTTGACTTGTCTCGACTTTGCTCGACTGACGCTACGCTGACGCTTGCAGGCAGCGGCATTTACCACCATCACCTCGACATGCAGCTGCGAGATGCACAGGAATAACACTGCACTCCTCGATGCGGCGACATACGAAATCCACTGCCGAGCTGCGCGTTGGCAACTAACAAAATGCCGACAGTGCCAGGATCAGAAGCTGGAATCTTCCGATCCGTTGTCAGACGCGTTATCCCTTGCGCCATAGGGCCACGGACTGTGTCTCGTTCTACGAGACAAGTGCACCTCTCTAAGAAACGTGTTCTTCAGGGCTCTGCAAGCTCCCAAGGAAGGCACTTCTCGTCCAGCGGCGTGGTCGCGGTGCGCTTGCAGAGCTTGGACCTTGCCACATATCTGCGCCCGCTGTTCGACAGGTAGCAGGAGGCAAGGCGCGCGTTTTTCTGCGTTTTTTCGTTGACTAGAGGCAGTTGATGTGCATGTAAGCGTAGCATATGAAACACGAATAGCACGAAGCATTCGTAGTTAGGTGCCAAAGTCGCAGTGTGGCCGCAGGTGGCGATCGTATGTATTTGTGGCCACCACTGGTTTGCAGCAAAGTGAATATGGCTAATTGAGAGCGTTTGGCTGTAGCCCCAGTGGCGCAATTGGTTAGCGCACGGTACTTATAAGGCAGTAGCCGTGAGCAATGCCGGGGTTGTGAGTTCGAGCCTCACCTGGGGCATACTTTTATGTCGTAACAGCTGACAGCATCTGGAGGCTAGATTTCAGATGTATCAGCTACGCCAACAAGTTTAATGTGCATTATATGCGGTAGGTGCGTCTTCCTCGGTAGTATAGTGGTTAGTATCCCCGCCTGTCACGCGGGAGACCGGGGTTCGATTCCCCGCCGGGGAGGCGCGATTTTTATCTCACAAATCTGCTCGAGTGTTGCGCGTGTGGGGTGGAAGAGCATTAACTTTGCCATTAACTTGCTGCAAAATGCTACATCGTAGGAAGTAGTTCTCGCATTCCTCACACTTTCTAATTATGGGGTTCGCTGTTAATGCCGACTCTCCACGCGTAGTAATCGATCTCGACACAATCAGCAAAAGATATAATTTTAGCAGAGCGTGGTTTCGATCCACGGACCTCTGGGTTATGGGCCCAGCACGCTTCCACTGCGCCACTCTGCTGTGTGGGGGTGTTCTAGCTCTTCGTCACATCACGTGGGACACTTGGACAGTGTTGTCTGCGTGGCTTTCACACGCGTACATTTAATTGCGCAACATCTCCTACAGCTCTCAGCTTGACTTGTCTCGACTTTGCTCGACTGACGCTACGCTGACGCTTGCAGGCAGCGGCATTTACCACCATCACCTCGACATGCAGCTGCGAGATGCACAGGAATAACACTGCACTCCTCGATGCGGCGACATACGAAATCCACTGCCGAGCTGCGCGTTGGCAACTAACAAAATGCCGACAGTGCCAGGATCAGAAGCTGGAATCTTCCGATCCGTTGTCAGACGCGTTATCCCTTGCGCCATAGGGCCACGGACTGTGTCTCGTTCTACGAGACAAGTGCACCTCTCTAAGAAACGTGTTCTTCAGGGCTCTGCAAGCTCCCAAGGAAGGCACTTCTCGTCCAGCGGCGTGGTCGCGGTGCGCTTGCAGAGCTTGGACCTTGCCACATATCTGCGCCCGCTGTTCGACAGGTAGCAGGAGGCAAGGCGCGCGTTTTTCTGCGTTTTTTCGTTGACTAGAGGCAGTTGATGTGCATGTAAGCGTAGCATATGAAACACGAATAGCACGAAGCATTCGTAGTTAGGTGCCAAAGTCGCAGTGTGGCCGCAGGTGGCGATCGTATGTATTTGTGGCCACCACTGGTTTGCAGCAAAGTGAATATGGCTAATTGAGAGCGTTTGGCTGTAGCCCCAGTGGCGCAATTGGTTAGCGCACGGTACTTATAAGGCAGTAGCCGTGAGCAATGCCGGGGTTGTGAGTTCGAGCCTCACCTGGGGCATACTTTTATGTCGTAACAGCTGACAGCATCTGGAGGCTAGATTTCAGATGTATCAGCTACGCCAACAAGTTTAATGTGCATTATATGCGGTAGGTGCGTCTTCCTCGGTAGTATAGTGGTTAGTATCCCCGCCTGTCACGCGGGAGACCGGGGTTCGATTCCCCGCCGGGGAGGCGCGATTTTTATCTCACAAATCTGCTCGAGTGTTGCGCGTGTGGGGTGGAAGAGCATTAACTTTGCCATTAACTTGCTGCAAAATGCTACATCGTAGGAAGTAGTTCTCGCATTCCTCACACTTTCTAATTATGGGGTTCGCTGTTAATGCCGACTCTCCACGCGTAGTAATCGATCTCGACACAATCAGCAAAAGATATAATTTTAGCAGAGCGTGGTTTCGATCCACGGACCTCTGGGTTATGGGCCCAGCACGCTTCCACTGCGCCACTCTGCTGTGTGGGGGTGTTCTAGCTCTTCGTCACATCACGTGGGACACTTGGACAGTGTTGTCTGCGTGGCTTTCACACGCGTACATTTAATTGCGCAACATCTCCTACAGCTCTCAGCTTGACTTGTCTCGACTTTGCTCGACTGACGCTACGCTGACGCTTGCAGGCAGCGGCATTTACCACCATCACCTCGACATGCAGCTGCGAGATGCACAGGAATAACACTGCACTCCTCGATGCGGCGACATACGAAATCCACTGCCGAGCTGCGCGTTGGCAACTAACAAAATGCCGACAATGCCAGGATCAGAAGCTGGAATCTTCCGATCCGTTGTCAGACGCGTTATCCCTTGCGCCATAGGGCCACGGACTGTGTCTCGTTCTACGAGACAAGTGCACCTCTCTAAGAAACGTGTTCTTCAGGGCTCTGCAAGCTCCCAAGGAAGGCACTTCTCGTCCAGCGGCGTGGTCGCGGTGCGCTTGCAGAGCTTGGACCTTGCCACATATCTGCGCCCGCTGTTCGACAGGTAGCAGGAGGCAAGGCGCGCGTTTTTCTGCGTTTTTTCGTTGACTAGAGGCAGTTGATGTGCATGTAAGCGTAGCATATGAAACACGAATAGCACGAAGCATTCGTAGTTAGGTGCCAAAGTCGCAGTGTGGCCGCAGGTGGCGATCGTATGTATTTGTGGCCACCACTGGTTTGCAGCAAAGTGAATATGGCTAATTGAGAGCGTTTGGCTGTAGCCCCAGTGGCGCAATTGGTTAGCGCACGGTACTTATAAGGCAGTAGCCGTGAGCAATGCCGGGGTTGTAATTCGAGCCTCACCTGGGGCATACTTTTATGTCGTAACAGCTGACAGCATCTGGAGGCTAGATTTCAGATGTATCAGCTACGCCAACAAGTTTAATGTGCATTATATGCGGTAGGTGCGTCTTCCTCGGTAGTATAGTGGTTAGTATCCCCGCCTGTCACGCGGGAGACCGGGGTTCGATTCCCCGCCGGGGAGGCGCGACTTTTATCTCACAAATCTGCTCGAGTGTTGCGCGTGTGGGGTGGAAGAGCATTAACTTTGCCATTAACTTGCTGCAAAATGCTACATCGTAGGAAGTAGTTCTCGCATTCCTCACACTTTCTAATTATGGGGTTCGCTGTTAATGCCGACTCTCCACGCGTAGTAATCGATCTCGACACAATCAGCAAAAGATATAATTTTAGCAGAGCGTGGTTTCGATCCACGGACCTCTGGGTTATGGGCCCAGCACGCTTCCACTGCGCCACTCTGCTGTGTGGGGGTGTTCTAGCTCTTCGTCACATCACGTGGGACACTTGGACAGTGTTGTCTGCGTGGCTTTCACACGCGTACATTTAATTGCGCAACATCTCCTACAGCTCTCAGCTTGACTTGTCTCGACTTTGCTCGACTGACGCTACGCTGACGCTTGCAGGCAGCGGCATTTACCACCATCACCTCGACATGCAGCTGCGAGATGCACAGGAATAACACTGCACTCCTCGATGCGGCGACATACGAAATCCACTGCCGAGCTGCGCGTTGGCAACTAACAAAATGCCGACAGTGCCAGGATCAGAAGCTGGAATCTTCCGATCCGTTGTCAGACGCGTTATCCCTTGCGCCATAGGGCCACGGACTGTGTCTCGTTCTACGAGACAAGTGCACCTCTCTAAGAAACGTGTTCTTCAGGGCTCTGCAAGCTCCCAAGGAAGGCACTTCTCGTCCAGCGGCGTGGTCGCGGTGCGCTTGCAGAGCTTGGACCTTGCCACATATCTGCGCCCGCTGTTCGACAGGTAGCAGGAGGCAAGGCGCGCGTTTTTCTGCGTTTTTTCGTTGACTAGAGGCAGTTGATGTGCATGTAAGCGTAGCATATGAAACACGAATAGCACGAAGCATTCGTAGTTAGGTGCCAAAGTCGCAGTGTGGCCGCAGGTGGCGATCGTATGTATTTGTGGCCACCACTGGTTTGCAGCAAAGTGAATATGGCTAATTGAGAGCGTTTGGCTGTAGCCCCAGTGGCGCAATTGGTTAGCGCACGGTACTTATAAGGCAGTAGCCGTGAGCAATGCCGGGGTTGTAATTCGAGCCTCACCTGGGGCATACTTTTATGTCGTAACAGCTGACAGCATCTGGAGGCTAGATTTCAGATGTATCAGCTACGCCAACAAGTTTAATGTGCATTATATGCGGTAGGTGCGTCTTCCTCGGTAGTATAGTGGTTAGTATCCCCGCCTGTCACGCGGGAGACCGGGGTTCGATTCCCCGCCGGGGAGGCGCGACTTTTATCTCACAAATCTGCTCGAGTGTTGCGCGTGTGGGGTGGAAGAGCATTAACTTTGCCATTAACTTGCTGCAAAATGCTACATCGTAGGAAGTAGTTCTCGCATTCCTCACACTTTCTAATTATGGGGTTCGCTGTTAATGCCGACTCTCCACGCGTAGTAATCGATCTCGACACAATCAGCAAAAGATATAATTTTAGCAGAGCGTGGTTTCGATCCACGGACCTCTGGGTTATGGGCCCAGCACGCTTCCACTGCGCCACTCTGCTGTGTGGGGGTGTTCTAGCTCTTCGTCACATCACGTGGGACACTTGGACAGTGTTGTCTGCGTGGCTTTCACACGCGTACATTTAATTGCGCAACATCTCCTACAGCTCTCAGCTTGACTTGTCTCGACTTTGCTCGACTGACGCTACGCTGACGCTTGCAGGCAGCGGCATTTACCACCATCACCTCGACATGCAGCTGCGAGATGCACAGGAATAACACTGCACTCCTCGATGCGGCGACATACGAAATCCACTGCCGAGCTGCGCGTTGGCAACTAACAAAATGCCGACAGTGCCAGGATCAGAAGCTGGAATCTTCCGATCCGTTGTCAGACGCGTTATCCCTTGCGCCATAGGGCCACGGACTGTGTCTCGTTCTACGAGACAAGTGCACCTCTCTAAGAAACGTGTTCTTCAGGGCTCTGCAAGCTCCCAAGGAAGGCACTTCTCGTCCAGCGGCGTGGTCGCGGTGCGCTTGCAGAGCTTGGACCTTGCCACATATCTGCGCCCGCTGTTCGACAGGTAGCAGGAGGCAAGGCGCGCGTTTTTCTGCGTTTTTTCGTTGACTAGAGGCAGTTGATGTGCATGTAAGCGTAGCATATGAAACACGAATAGCACGAAGCATTCGTAGTTAGGTGCCAAAGTCGCAGTGTGGCCGCAGGTGGCGATCGTATGTATTTGTGGCCACCACTGGTTTGCAGCAAAGTGAATATGGCTAATTGAGAGCGTTTGGCTGTAGCCCCAGTGGCGCAATTGGTTAGCGCACGGTACTTATAAGGCAGTAGCCGTGAGCAATGCCGGGGTTGTGAGTTCGAGCCTCACCTGGGGCATACTTTTATGTCGTAACAGCTGACAGCATCTGGAGGCTAGATTTCAGATGTATCAGCTACGCCAACAAGTTTAATGTGCATTATATGCGGTAGGTGCGTCTTCCTCGGTAGTATAGTGGTTAGTATCCCCGCCTGTCACGCGGGAGACCGGGGTTCGATTCCCCGCCGGGGAGGCGCGATTTTTATCTCACAAATCTGCTCGAGTGTTGCGCGTGTGGGGTGGAAGAGCATTAACTTTGCCATTAACTTGCTGCAAAATGCTACATCGTAGGAAGTAGTTCTCGCATTCCTCACACTTTCTAATTATGGGGTTCGCTGTTAATGCCGACTCTCCACGCGTAGTAATCGATCTCGACACAATCAGCAAAAGATATAATTTTAGCAGAGCGTGGTTTCGATCCACGGACCTCTGGGTTATGGGCCCAGCACGCTTCCACTGCGCCACTCTGCTGTGTGGGGGTGTTCTAGCTCTTCGTCACATCACGTGGGACACTTGGACAGTGTTGTCTGCGTGGCTTTCACACGCGTACATTTAATTGCGCAACATCTCCTACAGCTCTCAGCTTGACTTGTCTCGACTTTGCTCGACTGACGCTACGCTGACGCTTGCAGGCAGCGGCATTTACCACCATCACCTCGACATGCAGCTGCGAGATGCACAGGAATAACACTGCACTCCTCGATGCGGCGACATACGAAATCCACTGCCGAGCTGCGCGTTGGCAACTAACAAAATGCCGACAGTGCCAGGATCAGAAGCTGGAATCTTCCGATCCGTTGTCAGACGCGTTATCCCTTGCGCCATAGGGCCACGGACTGTGTCTCGTTCTACGAGACAAGTGCACCTCTCTAAGAAACGTGTTCTTCAGGGCTCTGCAAGCTCCCAAGGAAGGCACTTCTCGTCCAGCGGCGTGGTCGCGGTGCGCTTGCAGAGCTTGGACCTTGCCACATATCTGCGCCCGCTGTTCGACAGGTAGCAGGAGGCAAGGCGCGCGTTTTTCTGCGTTTTTTCGTTGACTAGAGGCAGTTGATGTGCATGTAAGCGTAGCATATGAAACACGAATAGCACGAAGCATTCGTAGTTAGGTGCCAAAGTCGCAGTGTGGCCGCAGGTGGCGATCGTATGTATTTGTGGCCACCACTGGTTTGCAGCAAAGTGAATATGGCTAATTGAGAGCGTTTGGCTGTAGCCCCAGTGGCGCAATTGGTTAGCGCACGGTACTTATAAGGCAGTAGCCGTGAGCAATGCCGGGGTTGTGAGTTCGAGCCTCACCTGGGGCATACTTTTATGTCGTAACAGCTGACAGCATCTGGAGGCTAGATTTCAGATGTATCAGCTACGCCAACAAGTTTAATGTGCATTATATGCGGTAGGTGCGTCTTCCTCGGTAGTATAGTGGTTAGTATCCCCGCCTGTCACGCGGGAGACCGGGGTTCGATTCCCCGCCGGGGAGGCGCGATTTTTATCTCACAAATCTGCTCGAGTGTTGCGCGTGTGGGGTGGAAGAGCATTAACTTTGCCATTAACTTGCTGCAAAATGCTACATCGTAGGAAGTAGTTCTCGCATTCCTCACACTTTCTAATTATGGGGTTCGCTGTTAATGCCGACTCTCCACGCGTAGTAATCGATCTCGACACAATCAGCAAAAGATATAATTTTAGCAGAGCGTGGTTTCGATCCACGGACCTCTGGGTTATGGGCCCAGCACGCTTCCACTGCGCCACTCTGCTGTGTGGGGGTGTTCTAGCTCTTCGTCACATCACGTGGGACACTTGGACAGTGTTGTCTGCGTGGCTTTCACACGCGTACATTTAATTGCGCAACATCTCCTACAGCTCTCAGCTTGACTTGTCTCGACTTTGCTCGACTGACGCTACGCTGACGCTTGCAGGCAGCGGCATTTACCACCATCACCTCGACATGCAGCTGCGAGATGCACAGGAATAACACTGCACTCCTCGATGCGGCGACATACGAAATCCACTGCCGAGCTGCGCGTTGGCAACTAACAAAATGCCGACAGTGCCAGGATCAGAAGCTGGAATCTTCCGATCCGTTGTCAGACGCGTTATCCCTTGCGCCATAGGGCCACGGACTGTGTCTCGTTCTACGAGACAAGTGCACCTCTCTAAGAAACGTGTTCTTCAGGGCTCTGCAAGCTCCCAAGGAAGGCACTTCTCGTCCAGCGGCGTGGTCGCGGTGCGCTTGCAGAGCTTGGACCTTGCCACATATCTGCGCCCGCTGTTCGACAGGTAGCAGGAGGCAAGGCGCGCGTTTTTCTGCGTTTTTTCGTTGACTAGAGGCAGTTGATGTGCATGTAAGCGTAGCATATGAAACACGAATAGCACGAAGCATTCGTAGTTAGGTGCCAAAGTCGCAGTGTGGCCGCAGGTGGCGATCGTATGTATTTGTGGCCACCACTGGTTTGCAGCAAAGTGAATATGGCTAATTGAGAGCGTTTGGCTGTAGCCCCAGTGGCGCAATTGGTTAGCGCACGGTACTTATAAGGCAGTAGCCGTGAGCAATGCCGGGGTTGTAATTCGAGCCTCACCTGGGGCATACTTTTATGTCGTAACAGCTGACAGCATCTGGAGGCTAGATTTCAGATGTATCAGCTACGCCAACAAGTTTAATGTGCATTATATGCGGTAGGTGCGTCTTCCTCGGTAGTATAGTGGTTAGTATCCCCGCCTGTCACGCGGGAGACCGGGGTTCGATTCCCCGCCGGGGAGGCGCGACTTTTATCTCACAAATCTGCTCGAGTGTTGCGCGTGTGGGGTGGAAGAGCATTAACTTTGCCATTAACTTGCTGCAAAATGCTACATCGTAGGAAGTAGTTCTCGCATTCCTCACACTTTCTAATTATGGGGTTCGCTGTTAATGCCGACTCTCCACGCGTAGTAATCGATCTCGACACAATCAGCAAAAGATATAATTTTAGCAGAGCGTGGTTTCGATCCACGGACCTCTGGGTTATGGGCCCAGCACGCTTCCACTGCGCCACTCTGCTGTGTGGGGGTGTTCTAGCTCTTCGTCACATCACGTGGGACACTTGGACAGTGTTGTCTGCGTGGCTTTCACACGCGTACATTTAATTGCGCAACATCTCCTACAGCTCTCAGCTTGACTTGTCTCGACTTTGCTCGACTGACGCTACGCTGACGCTTGCAGGCAGCGGCATTTACCACCATCACCTCGACATGCAGCTGCGAGATGCACAGGAATAACACTGCACTCCTCGATGCGGCGACATACGAAATCCACTGCCGAGCTGCGCGTTGGCAACTAACAAAATGCCGACAGTGCCAGGATCAGAAGCTGGAATCTTCCGATCCGTTGTCAGACGCGTTATCCCTTGCGCCATAGGGCCACGGACTGTGTCTCGTTCTACGAGACAAGTGCACCTCTCTAAGAAACGTGTTCTTCAGGGCTCTGCAAGCTCCCAAGGAAGGCACTTCTCGTCCAGCGGCGTGGTCGCGGTGCGCTTGCAGAGCTTGGACCTTGCCACATATCTGCGCCCGCTGTTCGACAGGTAGCAGGAGGCAAGGCGCGCGTTTTTCTGCGTTTTTTCGTTGACTAGAGGCAGTTGATGTGCATGTAAGCGTAGCATATGAAACACGAATAGCACGAAGCATTCGTAGTTAGGTGCCAAAGTCGCAGTGTGGCCGCAGGTGGCGATCGTATGTATTTGTGGCCACCACTGGTTTGCAGCAAAGTGAATATGGCTAATTGAGAGCGTTTGGCTGTAGCCCCAGTGGCGCAATTGGTTAGCGCACGGTACTTATAAGGCAGTAGCCATGAGCAATGCCGGGGTTGTGAGTTCGAGCCTCACCTGGGGCATACTTTTATGTCGTAACAGCTGACAGCATCTGGAGGCTAGATTTCAGATGTATCAGCTACGCCAACAAGTTTAATGTGCATTATATGCGGTAGTTGCGTCTTCCTCGGTAGTATAGTGGTTAGTATCCCCGCCTGTCACGCGGGAGACCGGGGTTCGATTCCCCGCCGGGGAGGCGCGATTTTTATCTCACAAATCTGCTCGAGTGTTGCGCGTGTGGGGTGGAAGAGCATTAACTTTGCCATTAACTTGCTGCAAAATGCTACATCGTAGGAAGTAGTTCTCGCATTCCTCACACTTTCTAATTATGGGGTTCGCTGTTAATGCCGACTCTCCACGCGTAGTAATCGATCTCGACACAATCAGCAAAAGATATAATTTTAGCAGAGCGTGGTTTCGATCCACGGACCTCTGGGTTATGGGCCCAGCACGCTTCCACTGCGCCACTCTGCTGTGTGGGGGTGTTCTAGCTCTTCGTCACATCACGTGGGACACTTGGACAGTGTTGTCTGCGTGGCTTTCACACGCGTACATTTAATTGCGCAACATCTCCTACAGCTCTCAGCTTGACTTGTCTCGACTTTGCTCGACTGACGCTACGCTGACGCTTGCAGGCAGCGGCATTTACCACCATCACCTCGACATGCAGCTGCGAGATGCACAGGAATAACACTGCACTCCTCGATGCGGCGACATACGAAATCCACTGCCGAGCTGCGCGTTGGCAACTAACAAAATGCCGACAGTGCCAGGATCAGAAGCTGGAATCTTCCGATCCGTTGTCAGACGCGTTATCCCTTGCGCCATAGGGCCACGGACTGTGTCTCGTTCTACGAGACAAGTGCACCTCTCTAAGAAACGTGTTCTTCAGGGCTCTGCAAGCTCCCAAGGAAGGCACTTCTCGTCCAGCGGCGTGGTCGCGGTGCGCTTGCAGAGCTTGGACCTTGCCACATATCTGCGCCCGCTGTTCGACAGGTAGCAGGAGGCAAGGCGCGCGTTTTTCTGCGTTTTTTCGTTGACTAGAGGCAGTTGATGTGCATGTAAGCGTAGCATATGAAACACGAATAGCACGAAGCATTCGTAGTTAGGTGCCAAAGTCGCAGTGTGGCCGCAGGTGGCGATCGTATGTATTTGTGGCCACCACTGGTTTGCAGCAAAGTGAATATGGCTAATTGAGAGCGTTTGGCTGTAGCCCCAGTGGCGCAATTGGTTAGCGCACGGTACTTATAAGGCAGTAGCCGTGAGCAATGCCGGGGTTGTGAGTTCGAGCCTCACCTGGGGCATACTTTTATGTCGTAACAGCTGACAGCATCTGGAGGCTAGATTTCAGATGTATCAGCTACGCCAACAAGTTTAATGTGCATTATATGCGGTAGGTGCGTCTTCCTCGGTAGTATAGTGGTTAGTATCCCCGCCTGTCACGCGGGAGACCGGGGTTCGATTCCCCGCCGGGGAGGCGCGATTTTTATCTCACAAATCTGCTCGAGTGTTGCGCGTGTGGGGTGGAAGAGCATTAACTTTGCCATTAACTTGCTGCAAAATGCTACATCGTAGGAAGTAGTTCTCGCATTCCTCACACTTTCTAATTATGGGGTTCGCTGTTAATGCCGACTCTCCACGCGTAGTAATCGATCTCGACACAATCAGCAAAAGATATAATTTTAGCAGAGCGTGGTTTCGATCCACGGACCTCTGGGTTATGGGCCCAGCACGCTTCCACTGCGCCACTCTGCTGTGTGGGGGTGTTCTAGCTCTTCGTCACATCACGTGGGACACTTGGACAGTGTTGTCTGCGTGGCTTTCACACGCGTACATTTAATTGCGCAACATCTCCTACAGCTCTCAGCTTGACTTGTCTCGACTTTGCTCGACTGACGCTACGCTGACGCTTGCAGGCAGCGGCATTTACCACCATCACCTCGACATGCAGCTGCGAGATGCACAGGAATAACACTGCACTCCTCGATGCGGCGACATACGAAATCCACTGCCGAGCTGCGCGTTGGCAACTAACAAAATGCCGACAGTGCCAGGATCAGAAGCTGGAATCTTCCGATCCGTTGTCAGACGCGTTATCCCTTGCGCCATAGGGCCACGGACTGTGTCTCGTTCTACGAGACAAGTGCACCTCTCTAAGAAACGTGTTCTTCAGGGCTCTGCAAGCTCCCAAGGAAGGCACTTCTCGTCCAGCGGCGTGGTCGCGGTGCGCTTGCAGAGCTTGGACCTTGCCACATATCTGCGCCCGCTGTTCGACAGGTAGCAGGAGGCAAGGCGCGCGTTTTTCTGCGTTTTTTCGTTGACTAGAGGCAGTTGATGTGCATGTAAGCGTAGCATATGAAACACGAATAGCACGAAGCATTCGTAGTTAGGTGCCAAAGTCGCAGTGTGGCCGCAGGTGGCGATCGTATGTATTTGTGGCCACCACTGGTTTGCAGCAAAGTGAATATGGCTAATTGAGAGCGTTTGGCTGTAGCCCCAGTGGCGCAATTGGTTAGCGCACGGTACTTATAAGGCAGTAGCCGTGAGCAATGCCGGGGTTGTGAGTTCGAGCCTCACCTGGGGCATACTTTTATGTCGTAACAGCTGACAGCATCTGGAGGCTAGATTTCAGATGTATCAGCTACGCCAACAAGTTTAATGTGCATTATATGCGGTAGGTGCGTCTTCCTCGGTAGTATAGTGGTTAGTATCCCCGCCTGTCACGCGGGAGACCGGGGTTCGATTCCCCGCCGGGGAGGCGCGATTTTTATCTCACAAATCTGCTCGAGTGTTGCGCGTGTGGGGTGGAAGAGCATTAACTTTGCCATTAACTTGCTGCAAAATGCTACATCGTAGGAAGTAGTTCTCGCGTTCCTCACACTTTCTAATTATGGGGTTCGCTGTTAATGCCGACTCTCCACGCGTAGTAATCGATCTCGACACAATCAGCAAAAGATATAATTTTAGCAGAGCGTGGTTTCGATCCACGGACCTCTGGGTTATGGGCCCAGCACGCTTCCACTGCGCCACTCTGCTGTGTGGGGGTGTTCTAGCTCTTCGTCACATCACGTGGGACACTTGGACAGTGTTGTCTGCGTGGCTTTCACACGCGTACATTTAATTGCGCAACATCTCCTACAGCTCTCAGCTTGACTTGTCTCGACTTTGCTCGACTGACGCTACGCTGACGCTTGCAGGCAGCGGCATTTACCACCATCACCTCGACATGCAGCTGCGAGATGCACAGGAATAACACTGCACTCCTCGATGCGGCGACATACGAAATCCACTGCCGAGCTGCGCGTTGGCAACTAACAAAATGCCGACAGTGCCAGGATCAGAAGCTGGAATCTTCCGATCCGTTGTCAGACGCGTTATCCCTTGCGCCATAGGGCCACGGACTGTGTCTCGTTCTACGAGACAAGTGCACCTCTCTAAGAAACGTGTTCTTCAGGGCTCTGCAAGCTCCCAAGGAAGGCACTTCTCGTCCAGCGGCGTGGTCGCGGTGCGCTTGCAGAGCTTGGACCTTGCCACATATCTGCGCCCGCTGTTCGACAGGTAGCAGGAGGCAAGGCGCGCGTTTTTCTGCGTTTTTTCGTTGACTAGAGGCAGTTGATGTGCATGTAAGCGTAGCATATGAAACACGAATAGCACGAAGCATTCGTAGTTAGGTGCCAAAGTCGCAGTGTGGCCGCAGGTGGCGATCGTATGTATTTGTGGCCACCACTGGTTTGCAGCAAAGTGAATATGGCTAATTGAGAGCGTTTGGCTGTAGCCCCAGTGGCGCAATTGGTTAGCGCACGGTACTTATAAGGCAGTAGCCGTGAGCAATGCCGGGGTTGTGAGTTCGAGCCTCACCTGGGGCATACTTTTATGTCGTAACAGCTGACAGCATCTGGAGGCTAGATTTCAGATGTATCAGCTACGCCAACAAGTTTAATGTGCATTATATGCGGTAGGTGCGTCTTCCTCGGTAGTATAGTGGTTAGTATCCCCGCCTGTCACGCGGGAGACCGGGGTTCGATTCCCCGCCGGGGAGGCGCGATTTTTATCTCACAAATCTGCTCGAGTGTTGCGCGTGTGGGGTGGAAGAGCATTAACTTTGCCATTAACTTGCTGCAAAATGCTACATCGTAGGAAGTAGTTCTCGCATTCCTCACACTTTCTAATTATGGGGTTCGCTGTTAATGCCGACTCTCCACGCGTAGTAATCGATCTCGACACAATCAGCAAAAGATATAATTTTAGCAGAGCGTGGTTTCGATCCACGGACCTCTGGGTTATGGGCCCAGCACGCTTCCACTGCGCCACTCTGCTGTGTGGGGGTGTTCTAGCTCTTCGTCACATCACGTGGGACACTTGGACAGTGTTGTCTGCGTGGCTTTCACACGCGTACATTTAATTGCGCAACATCTCCTACAGCTCTCAGCTTGACTTGTCTCGACTTTGCTCGACTGACGCTACGCTGACGCTTGCAGGCAGCGGCATTTACCACCATCACCTCGACATGCAGCTGCGAGATGCACAGGAATAACACTGCACTCCTCGATGCGGCGACATACGAAATCCACTGCCGAGCTGCGCGTTGGCAACTAACAAAATGCCGACAGTGCCAGGATCAGAAGCTGGAATCTTCCGATCCGTTGTCAGACGCGTTATCCCTTGCGCCATAGGGCCACGGACTGTGTCTCGTTCTACGAGACAAGTGCACCTCTCTAAGAAACGTGTTCTTCAGGGCTCTGCAAGCTCCCAAGGAAGGCACTTCTCGTCCAGCGGCGTGGTCGCGGTGCGCTTGCAGAGCTTGGACCTTGCCACATATCTGCGCCCGCTGTTCGACAGGTAGCAGGAGGCAAGGCGCGCGTTTTTCTGCGTTTTTTCGTTGACTAGAGGCAGTTGATGTGCATGTAAGCGTAGCATATGAAACACGAATAGCACGAAGCATTCGTAGTTAGGTGCCAAAGTCGCAGTGTGGCCGCAGGTGGCGATCGTATGTATTTGTGGCCACCACTGGTTTGCAGCAAAGTGAATATGGCTAATTGAGAGCGTTTGGCTGTAGCCCCAGTGGCGCAATTGGTTAGCGCACGGTACTTATAAGGCAGTAGCCGTGAGCAATGCCGGGGTTGTGAGTTCGAGCCTCACCTGGGGCATACTTTTATGTCGTAACAGCTGACAGCATCTGGAGGCTAGATTTCAGATGTATCAGCTACGCCAACAAGTTTAATGTGCATTATATGCGGTAGGTGCGTCTTCCTCGGTAGTATAGTGGTTAGTATCCCCGCCTGTCACGCGGGAGACCGGGGTTCGATTCCCCGCCGGGGAGGCGCGATTTTTATCTCACAAATCTGCTCGAGTGTTGCGCGTGTGGGGTGGAAGAGCATTAACTTTGCCATTAACTTGCTGCAAAATGCTACATCGTAGGAAGTAGTTCTCGCATTCCTCACACTTTCTAATTATGGGGTTCGCTGTTAATGCCGACTCTCCACGCGTAGTAATCGATCTCGACACAATCAGCAAAAGATATAATTTTAGCAGAGCGTGGTTTCGATCCACGGACCTCTGGGTTATGGGCCCAGCACGCTTCCACTGCGCCACTCTGCTGTGTGGGGGTGTTCTAGCTCTTCGTCACATCACGTGGGACACTTGGACAGTGTTGTCTGCGTGGCTTTCACACGCGTACATTTAATTGCGCAACATCTCCTACAGCTCTCAGCTTGACTTGTCTCGACTTTGCTCGACTGACGCTACGCTGACGCTTGCAGGCAGCGGCATTTACCACCATCACCTCGACATGCAGCTGCGAGATGCACAGGAATAACACTGCACTCCTCGATGCGGCGACATACGAAATCCACTGCCGAGCTGCGCGTTGGCAACTAACAAAATGCCGACAGTGCCAGGATCAGAAGCTGGAATCTTCCGATCCGTTGTCAGACGCGTTATCCCTTGCGCCATAGGGCCACGGACTGTGTCTCGTTCTACGAGACAAGTGCACCTCTCTAAGAAACGTGTTCTTCAGGGCTCTGCAAGCTCCCAAGGAAGGCACTTCTCGTCCAGCGGCGTGATCGCGGTGCGCTTGCAGAGCTTGGACCTTGCCACATATCTGCGCCCGCTGTTCGACAGGTAGCAGGAGGCAAGGCGCGCGTTTTTCTGCGTTTTTTCGTTGACTAGAGGCAGTTGATGTGCATGTAAGCGTAGCATATGAAACACGAATAGCACGAAGCATTCGTAGTTAGGTGCCAAAGTCGCAGTGTGGCCGCAGGTGGCGATCGTATGTATTTGTGGCCACCACTGGTTTGCAGCAAAGTGAATATGGCTAATTGAGAGCGTTTGGCTGTAGCCCCAGTGGCGCAATTGGTTAGCGCACGGTACTTATAAGGCAGTAGCCGTGAGCAATGCCGGGGTTGTGAGTTCGAGCCTCACCTGGGGCATACTTTTATGTCGTAACAGCTGACAGCATCTGGAGGCTAGATTTCAGATGTATCAGCTACGCCAACAAGTTTAATGTGCATTATATGCGGTAGGTGCGTCTTCCTCGGTAGTATAGTGGTTAGTATCCCCGCCTGTCACGCGGGAGACCGGGGTTCGATTCCCCGCCGGGGAGGCGCGATTTTTATCTCACAAATCTGCTCGAGTGTTGCGCGTGTGGGGTGGAAGAGCATTAACTTTGCCATTAACTTGCTGCAAAATGCTACATCGTAGGAAGTAGTTCTCGCATTCCTCACACTTTCTAATTATGGGGTTCGCTGTTAATGCCGACTCTCCACGCGTAGTAATCGATCTCGACACAATCAGCAAAAGATATAATTTTAGCAGAGCGTGGTTTCGATCCACGGACCTCTGGGTTATGGGCCCAGCACGCTTCCACTGCGCCACTCTGCTGTGTGGGGGTGTTCTAGCTCTTCGTCACATCACGTGGGACACTTGGACAGTGTTGTCTGCGTGGCTTTCACACGCGTACATTTAATTGCGCAACATCTCCTACAGCTCTCAGCTTGACTTGTCTCGACTTTGCTCGACTGACGCTACGCTGACGCTTGCAGGCAGCGGCATTTACCACCATCACCTCGACATGCAGCTGCGAGATGCACAGGAATAACACTGCACTCCTCGATGCGGCGACATACGAAATCCACTGCCGAGCTGCGCGTTGGCAACTAACAAAATGCCGACAGTGCCAGGATCAGAAGCTGGAATCTTCCGATCCGTTGTCAGACGCGTTATCCCTTGCGCCATAGGGCCACGGACTGTGTCTCGTTCTACGAGACAAGTGCACCTCTCTAAGAAACGTGTTCTTCAGGGCTCTGCAAGCTCCCAAGGAAGGCACTTCTCGTCCAGCGGCGTGGTCGCGGTGCGCTTGCAGAGCTTGGACCTTGCCACATATCTGCGCCCGCTGTTCGACAGGTAGCAGGAGGCAAGGCGCGCGTTTTTCTGCGTTTTTTCGTTGACTAGAGGCAGTTGATGTGCATGTAAGCGTAGCATATGAAACACGAATAGCACGAAGCATTCGTAGTTAGGTGCCAAAGTCGCAGTGTGGCCGCAGGTGGCGATCGTATGTATTTGTGGCCACCACTGGTTTGCAGCAAAGTGAATATGGCTAATTGAGAGCGTTTGGCTGTAGCCCCAGTGGCGCAATTGGTTAGCGCACGGTACTTATAAGGCAGTAGCCGTGAGCAATGCCGGGGTTGTGAGTTCGAGCCTCACCTGGGGCATACTTTTATGTCGTAACAGCTGACAGCATCTGGAGGCTAGATTTCAGATGTATCAGCTACGCCAACAAGTTTAATGTGCATTATATGCGGTAGGTGCGTCTTCCTCGGTAGTATAGTGGTTAGTATCCCCGCCTGTCACGCGGGAGACCGGGGTTCGATTCCCCGCCTTGGAGGCGCGATTTTTATCTCACAAATCTGCTCGAGTGTTGCGCGTGTGGGGTGGAAGAGCATTAACTTTGCCATTAACTTGCTGCAAAATGCTACATCGTAGGAAGTAGTTCTCGCATTCCTCACACTTTCTAATTATGGGGTTCGCTGTTAATGCCGACTCTCCACGCGTAGTAATCGATCTCGACACAATCAGCAAAAGATATAATTTTAGCAGAGCGTGGTTTCGATCCACGGACCTCTGGGTTATGGGCCCAGCACGCTTCCACTGCGCCACTCTGCTGTGTGGGGGTGTTCTAGCTCTTCGTCACATCACGTGGGACACTTGGACAGTGTTGTCTGCGTGGCTTTCACACGCGTACATTTAATTGCGCAACATCTCCTACAGCTCTCAGCTTGACTTGTCTCGACTTTGCTCGACTGACGCTACGCTGACGCTTGCAGGCAGCGGCATTTACCACCATCACCTCGACATGCAGCTGCGAGATGCACAGGAATAACACTGCACTCCTCGATGCGGCGACATACGAAATCCACTGCCGAGCTGCGCGTTGGCAACTAACAAAATGCCGACAGTGCCAGGATCAGAAGCTGGAATCTTCCGATCCGTTGTCAGACGCGTTATCCCTTGCGCCATAGGGCCACGGACTGTGTCTCGTTCTACGAGACAAGTGCACCTCTCTAAGAAACGTGTTCTTCAGGGCTCTGCAAGCTCCCAAGGAAGGCACTTCTCGTCCAGCGGCGTGGTCGCGGTGCGCTTGCAGAGCTTGGACCTTGCCACATATCTGCGCCCGCTGTTCGACAGGTAGCAGGAGGCAAGGCGCGCGTTTTTCTGCGTTTTTTCGTTGACTAGAGGCAGTTGATGTGCATGTAAGCGTAGCATATGAAACACGAATAGCACGAAGCATTCGTAGTTAGGTGCCAAAGTCGCAGTGTGGCCGCAGGTGGCGATCGTATGTATTTGTGGCCACCACTGGTTTGCAGCAAAGTGAATATGGCTAATTGAGAGCATTTGGCTGTAGCCCCAGTGGCGCAATTGGTTAGCGCACGGTACTTATAAGGCAGTAGCCGTGAGCAATGCCGGGGTTGTGAGTTCGAGCCTCACCTGGGGCATACTTTTATGTCGTAACAGCTGACAGCATCTGGAGGCTAGATTTCAGATGTATCAGCTACGCCAACAAGTTTAATGTGCATTATATGCGGTAGGTGCGTCTTCCTCGGTAGTATAGTGGTTAGTATCCCCGCCTGTCACGCGGGAGACCGGGGTTCGATTCCCCGCCGGGGAGGCGCGATTTTTATCTCACAAATCTGCTCGAGTGTTGCGCGTGTGGGGTGGAAGAGCATTAACTTTGCCATTAACTTGCTGCAAAATGCTACATCGTAGGAAGTAGTTCTCGCATTCCTCACACTTTCTAATTATGGGGTTCGCTGTTAATGCCGACTCTCCACGCGTAGTAATCGATCTCGACACAATCAGCAAAAGATATAATTTTAGCAGAGCGTGGTTTCGATCCACGGACCTCTGGGTTATGGGCCCAGCACGCTTCCACTGCGCCACTCTGCTGTGTGGGGGTGTTCTAGCTCTTCGTCACATCACGTGGGACACTTGGACAGTGTTGTCTGCGTGGCTTTCACACGCGTACATTTAATTGCGCAACATCTCCTACAGCTCTCAGCTTGACTTGTCTCGACTTTGCTCGACTGACGCTACGCTGACGCTTGCAGGCAGCGGCATTTACCACCATCACCTCGACATGCAGCTGCGAGATGCACAGGAATAACACTGCACTCCTCGATGCGGCGACATACGAAATCCACTGCCGAGCTGCGCGTTGGCAACTAACAAAATGCCGACAGTGCCAGGATCAGAAGCTGGAATCTTCCGATCCGTTGTCAGACGCGTTATCCCTTGCGCCATAGGGCCACGGACTGTGTCTCGTTCTACGAGACAAGTGCACCTCTCTAAGAAACGTGTTCTTCAGGGCTCTGCAAGCTCCCAAGGAAGGCACTTCTCGTCCAGCGGCGTGGTCGCGGTGCGCTTGCAGAGCTTGGACCTTGCCACATATCTGCGCCCGCTGTTCGACAGGTAGCAGGAGGCAAGGCGCGCGTTTTTCTGCGTTTTTTCGTTGACTAGAGGCAGTTGATGTGCATGTAAGCGTAGCATATGAAACACGAATAGCACGAAGCATTCGTAGTTAGGTGCCAAAGTCGCAGTGTGGCCGCAGGTGGCGATCGTATGTATTTGTGGCCACCACTGGTTTGCAGCAAAGTGAATATGGCTAATTGAGAGCGTTTGGCTGTAGCCCCAGTGGCGCAATTGGTTAGCGCACGGTACTTATAAGGCAGTAGCCGTGAGCAATGCCGGGGTTGTGAGTTCGAGCCTCACCTGGGGCATACTTTTATGTCGTAACAGCTGACAGCATCTGGAGGCTAGATTTCAGATGTATCAGCTACGCCAACAAGTTTAATGTGCATTATATGCGGTAGGTGCGACGTCCTCGGTAGAATAGTGGTTAGTATCCCCGCCTGTCACGCGGGAGACCGGGGTTCGATTCCCCGCCGGGGAGACGCGATTTTTATCTCACAAATCTGCTCGAGTGTTGCGCGTGTGGGGTGGAAGAGCATTAACTTTGCCATTAACTTGCTGCAAAATGCTACATCGTAGGAAGTAGTTCTCGCATTCCTCACACTTTCTAATTATGGGGTTCGCTGTTAATGCCGACTCTCCACGCGTAGTAATCGATCTCGACACAATCAGCAAAAGATATAATTTTAGCAGAGCGTGGTTTCGATCCACGGACCTCTGGGTTATGGGCCCAGCACGCTTCCACTGCGCCACTCTGCTGTGTGGGGGTGTTCTAGCTCTTCGTCACATCACGTGGGACACTTGGACAGTGTTGTCTGCGTGGCTTTCACACGCGTACATTTAATTGCGCAACATCTCCTACAGCTCTCAGCTTGACTTGTCTCGACTTTGCTCGACTGACGCTACGCTGACGCTTGCAGGCAGCGGCATTTACCACCATCACCTCGACATGCAGCTGCGAGATGCACAGGAATAACACTGCACTCCTCGATGCGGCGACATACGAAATCCACTGCCGAGCTGCGCGTTGGCAACTAACAAAATGCCGACAGTGCCAGGATCAGAAGCTGGAATCTTCCGATCCGTTGTCAGACGCGTTATCCCTTGCGCCATAGGGCCACGGACTGTGTCTCGTTCTACGAGACAAGTGCACCTCTCTAAGAAACGTGTTCTTCAGGGCTCTGCAAGCTCCCAAGGAAGGCACTTCTCGTCCAGCGGCGTGGTCGCGGTGCGCTTGCAGAGCTTGGACCTTGCCACATATCTGCGCCCGCTGTTCGACAGGTAGCAGGAGGCAAGGCGCGCGTTTTTCTGCGTTTTTTCGTTGACTAGAGGCAGTTGATGTGCATGTAAGCGTAGCATATGAAACACGAATAGCACGAAGCATTCGTAGTTAGGTGCCAAAGTCGCAGTGTGGCCGCAGGTGGCGATCGTATGTATTTGTGGCCACCACTGGTTTGCAGCAAAGTGAATATGGCTAATTGAGAGCGTTTGGCTGTAGCCCCAGTGGCGCAATTGGTTAGCGCACGGTACTTATAAGGCAGTAGCCGTGAGCAATGCCGGGGTTGTGAGTTCGAGCCTCACCTGGGGCATACTTTTATGTCGTAACAGCTGACAGCATCTGGAGGCTAGATTTCAGATGTATCAGCTACGCCAACAAGTTTAATGTGCATTATATGCGGTAGGTGCGTCTTCCTCGGTAGTATAGTGGTTAGTATCCCCGCCTGTCACGCGGGAGACCGGGGTTCGATTCCCCGCCGGGGAGGCGCGATTTTTATCTCACAAATCTGCTCGAGTGTTGCGCGTGTGGGGTGGAAGAGCATTAACTTTGCCATTAACTTGCTGCAAAATGCTACATCGTAGGAAGTAGTTCTCGCATTCCTCACACTTTCTAATTATGGGGTTCGCTGTTAATGCCGACTCTCCACGCGTAGTAATCGATCTCGACACAATCAGCAAAAGATATAATTTTAGCAGAGCGTGGTTTCGATCCACGGACCTCTGGGTTATGGGCCCAGCACGCTTCCACTGCGCCACTCTGCTGTGTGGGGGTGTTCTAGCTCTTCGTCACATCACGTGGGACACTTGGACAGTGTTGTCTGCGTGGCTTTCACACGCGTACATTTAATTGCGCAACATCTCCTACAGCTCTCAGCTTGACTTGTCTCGACTTTGCTCGACTGACGCTACGCTGACGCTTGCAGGCAGCGGCATTTACCACCATCACCTCGACATGCAGCTGCGAGATGCACAGGAATAACACTGCACTCCTCGATGCGGCGACATACGAAATCCACTGCCGAGCTGCGCGTTGGCAACTAACAAAATGCCGACAGTGCCAGGATCAGAAGCTGGAATCTTCCGATCCGTTGTCAGACGCGTTATCCCTTGCGCCATAGGGCCACGGACTGTGTCTCGTTCTACGAGACAAGTGCACCTCTCTAAGAAACGTGTTCTTCAGGGCTCTGCAAGCTCCCAAGGAAGGCACTTCTCGTCCAGCGGCGTGGTCGCGGTGCGCTTGCAGAGCTTGGACCTTGCCACATATCTGCGCCCGCTGTTCGACAGGTAGCAGGAGGCAAGGCGCGCGTTTTTCTGCGTTTTTTCGTTGACTAGAGGCAGTTGATGTGCATGTAAGCGTAGCATATGAAACACGAATAGCACGAAGCATTCGTAGTTAGGTGCCAAAGTCGCAGTGTGGCCGCAGGTGGCGATCGTATGTATTTGTGGCCACCACTGGTTTGCAGCAAAGTGAATATGGCTAATTGAGAGCGTTTGGCTGTAGCCCCAGTGGCGCAATTGGTTAGCGCACGGTACTTATAAGGCAGTAGCCGTGAGCAATGCCGGGGTTGTGAGTTCGAGCCTCACCTGGGGCATACTTTTATGTCGTAACAGCTGACAGCATCTGGAGGCTAGATTTCAGATGTATCAGCTACGCCAACAAGTTTAATGTGCATTATATGCGGTAGGTGCGTCTTCCTCGGTAGTATAGTGGTTAGTATCCCCGCCTGTCACGCGGGAGACCGGGGTTCGATTCCCCGCCGGGGAGGCGCGATTTTTATCTCACAAATCTGCTCGAGTGTTGCGCGTGTGGGGTGGAAGAGCATTAACTTTGCCATTAACTTGCTGCAAAATGCTACATCGTAGGAAGTAGTTCTCGCATTCCTCACACTTTCTAATTATGGGGTTCGCTGTTAATGCCGACTCTCCACGCGTAGTAATCGATCTCGACACAATCAGCAAAAGATATAATTTTAGCAGAGCGTGGTTTCGATCCACGGACCTCTGGGTTATGGGCCCAGCAAGCTTCCACTGCGCCACTCTGCTGTGTGGGGGTGTTCTAGCTCTTCGTCACATCACGTGGGACACTTGGACAGTGTTGTCTGCGTGGCTTTCACACGCGTACATTTAATTGCGCAACATCTCCTACAGCTCTCAGCTTGACTTGTCTCGACTTTGCTCGACTGACGCTACGCTGACGCTTGCAGGCAGCGGCATTTACCACCATCACCTCGACATGCAGCTGCGAGATGCACAGGAATAACACTGCACTCCTCGATGCGGCGACATACGAAATCCACTGCCGAGCTGCGCGTTGGCAACTAACAAAATGCCGACAGTGCCAGGATCAGAAGCTGGAATCTTCCGATCCGTTGTCAGACGCGTTATCCCTTGCGCCATAGGGCCACGGACTGTGTCTCGTTCTACGAGACAAGTGCACCTCTCTAAGAAACGTGTTCTTCAGGGCTCTGCAAGCTCCCAAGGAAGGCACTTCTCGTCCAGCGGCGTGGTCGCGGTGCGCTTGCAGAGCTTGGACCTTGCCACATATCTGCGCCCGCTGTTCGACAGGTAGCAGGAGGCAAGGCGCGCGTTTTTCTGCGTTTTTTCGTTGACTAGAGGCAGTTGATGTGCATGTAAGCGTAGCATATGAAACACGAATAGCACGAAGCATTCGTAGTTAGGTGCCAAAGTCGCAGTGTGGCCGCAGGTGGCGATCGTATGTATTTGTGGCCACCACTGGTTTGCAGCAAAGTGAATATGGCTAATTGAGAGCGTTTGGCTGTAGCCCCAGTGGCGCAATTGGTTAGCGCACGGTACTTATAAGGCAGTAGCCGTGAGCAATGCCGGGGTTGTGAGTTCGAGCCTCACCTGGGGCATACTTTTATGTCGTAACAGCTGACAGCATCTGGAGGCTAGATTTCAGATGTATCAGCTACGCCAACAAGTTTAATGTGCATTATATGCGGTAGGTGCGTCTTCCTCGGTAGTATAGTGGTTAGTATCCCCGCCTGTCACGCGGGAGACCGGGGTTCGATTCCCCGCCGGGGAGGCGCGATTTTTATCTCACAAATCTGCTCGAGTGTTGCGCGTGTGGGGTGGAAGAGCATTAACTTTGCCATTAACTTGCTGCAAAATGCTACATCGTAGGAAGTAGTTCTCGCATTCCTCACACTTTCTAATTATGGGGTTCGCTGTTAATGCCGACTCTCCACGCGTAGTAATCGATCTCGACACAATCAGCAAAAGATATAATTTTAGCAGAGCGTGGTTTCGATCCACGGACCTCTGGGTTATGGGCCCAGCACGCTTCCACTGCGCCACTCTGCTGTGTGGGGGTGTTCTAGCTCTTCGTCACATCACGTGGGACACTTGGACAGTGTTGTCTGCGTGGCTTTCACACGCGTACATTTAATTGCGCAACATCTCCTACAGCTCTCAGCTTGACTTGTCTCGACTTTGCTCGACTGACGCTACGCTGACGCTTGCAGGCAGCGGCATTTACCACCATCACCTCGACATGCAGCTGCGAGATGCACAGGAATAACACTGCACTCCTCGATGCGGCGACATACGAAATCCACTGCCGAGCTGCGCGTTGGCAACTAACAAAATGCCGACAGTGCCAGGATCAGAAGCTGGAATCTTCCGATCCGTTGTCAGACGCGTTATCCCTTGCGCCATAGGGCCACGGACTGTGTCTCGTTCTACGAGACAAGTGCACCTCTCTAAGAAACGTGTTCTTCAGGGCTCTGCAAGCTCCCAAGGAAGGCACTTCTCGTCCAGCGGCGTGGTCGCGGTGCGCTTGCAGAGCTTGGACCTTGCCACATATCTGCGCCCGCTGTTCGACAGGTAGCAGGAGGCAAGGCGCGCGTTTTTCTGCGTTTTTTCGTTGACTAGAGGCAGTTGATGTGCATGTAAGCGTAGCATATGAAACACGAATAGCACGAAGCATTCGTAGTTAGGTGCCAAAGTCGCAGTGTGGCCGCAGGTGGCGATCGTATGTATTTGTGGCCACCACTGGTTTGCAGCAAAGTGAATATGGCTAATTGAGAGCGTTTGGCTGTAGCCCCAGTGGCGCAATTGGTTAGCGCACGGTACTTATAAGGCAGTAGCCGTGAGCAATGCCGGGGTTGTGAGTTCGAGCCTCACCTGGGGCATACTTTTATGTCGTAACAGCTGACAGCATCTGGAGGCTAGATTTCAGATGTATCAGCTACGCCAACAAGTTTAATGTGCATTATATGCGGTAGGTGCGTCTTCCTCGGTAGTATAGTGGTTAGTATCCCCGCCTGTCACGCGGGAGACCGGGGTTCGATTCCCCGCCGGGGAGGCGCGATTTTTATCTCACAAATCTGCTCGAGTGTTGCGCGTGTGGGGTGGAAGAGCATTAACTTTGCCATTAACTTGCTGCAAAATGCTACATCGTAGGAAGTAGTTCTCGCATTCCTCACACTTTCTAATTATGGGGTTCGCTGTTAATGCCGACTCTCCACGCGTAGTAATCGATCTCGACACAATCAGCAAAAGATATAATTTTAGCAGAGCGTGGTTTCGATCCACGGACCTCTGGGTTATGGGCCCAGCACGCTTCCACTGCGCCACTCTGCTGTGTGGGGGTGTTCTAGCTCTTCGTCACATCACGTGGGACACTTGGACAGTGTTGTCTGCGTGGCTTTCACACGCGTACATTTAATTGCGCAACATCTCCTACAGCTCTCAGCTTGACTTGTCTCGACTTTGCTCGACTGACGCTACGCTGACGCTTGCAGGCAGCGGCATTTACCACCATCACCTCGACATGCAGCTGCGAGATGCACAGGAATAACACTGCACTCCTCGATGCGGCGACATACGAAATCCACTGCCGAGCTGCGCGTTGGCAACTAACAAAATGCCGACAGTGCCAGGATCAGAAGCTGGAATCTTCCGATCCGTTGTCAGACGCGTTATCCCTTGCGCCATAGGGCCACGGACTGTGTCTCGTTCTACGAGACAAGTGCACCTCTCTAAGAAACGTGTTCTTCAGGGCTCTGCAAGCTCCCAAGGAAGGCACTTCTCGTCCAGCGGCGTGGTCGCGGTGCGCTTGCAGAGCTTGGACCTTGCCACATATCTGCGCCCGCTGTTCGACAGGTAGCAGGAGGCAAGGCGCGCGTTTTTCTGCGTTTTTTCGTTGACTAGAGGCAGTTGATGTGCATGTAAGCGTAGCATATGAAACACGAATAGCACGAAGCATTCGTAGTTAGGTGCCAAAGTCGCAGTGTGGCCGCAGGTGGCGATCGTATGTATTTGTGGCCACCACTGGTTTGCAGCAAAGTGAATATGGCTAATTGAGAGCGTTTGGCTGTAGCCCCAGTGGCGCAATTGGTTAGCGCACGGTACTTATAAGGCAGTAGCCGTGAGCAATGCCGGGGTTGTGAGTTCGAGCCTCACCTGGGGCATACTTTTATGTCGTAACAGCTGACAGCATCTGGAGGCTAGATTTCAGATGTATCAGCTACGCCAACAAGTTTAATGTGCATTATATGCGGTAGGTGCGTCTTCCTCGGTAGTATAGTGGTTAGTATCCCCGCCTGTCACGCGGGAGACCGGGGTTCGATTCCCCGCCGGGGAGGCGCGATTTTTATCTCACAAATCTGCTCGAGTGTTGCGCGTGTGGGGTGGAAGAGCATTAACTTTGCCATTAACTTGCTGCAAAATGCTACATCGTAGGAAGTAGTTCTCGCATTCCTCACACTTTCTAATTATGGGGTTCGCTGTTAATGCCGACTCTCCACGCGTAGTAATCGATCTCGACACAATCAGCAAAAGATATAATTTTAGCAGAGCGTGGTTTCGATCCACGGACCTCTGGGTTATGGGCCCAGCACGCTTCCACTGCGCCACTCTGCTGTGTGGGGGTGTTCTAGCTCTTCGTCACATCACGTGGGACACTTGGACAGTGTTGTCTGCGTGGCTTTCACACGCGTACATTTAATTGCGCAACATCTCCTACAGCTCTCAGCTTGACTTGTCTCGACTTTGCTCGACTGACGCTACGCTGACGCTTGCAGGCAGCGGCATTTACCACCATCACCTCGACATGCAGCTGCGAGATGCACAGGAATAACACTGCACTCCTCGATGCGGCGACATACGAAATCCACTGCCGAGCTGCGCGTTGGCAACTAACAAAATGCCGACAGTGCCAGGATCAGAAGCTGGAATCTTCCGATCCGTTGTCAGACGCGTTATCCCTTGCGCCATAGGGCCACGGACTGTGTCTCGTTCTACGAGACAAGTGCACCTCTCTAAGAAACGTGTTCTTCAGGGCTCTGCAAGCTCCCAAGGAAGGCACTTCTCGTCCAGCGGCGTGGTCGCGGTGCGCTTGCAGAGCTTGGACCTTGCCACATATCTGCGCCCGCTGTTCGACAGGTAGCAGGAGGCAAGGCGCGCGTTTTTCTGCGTTTTTTCGTTGACTAGAGGCAGTTGATGTGCATGTAAGCGTAGCATATGAAACACGAATAGCACGAAGCATTCGTAGTTAGGTGCCAAAGTCGCAGTGTGGCCGCAGGTGGCGATCGTATGTATTTGTGGCCACCACTGGTTTGCAGCAAAGTGAATATGGCTAATTGAGAGCGTTTGGCTGTAGCCCCAGTGGCGCAATTGGTTAGCGCACGGTACTTATAAGGCAGTAGCCGTGAGCAATGCCGGGGTTGTGAGTTCGAGCCTCACCTGGGGCATACTTTTATGTCGTAACAGCTGACAGCATCTGGAGGCTAGATTTCAGATGTATCAGCTACGCCAACAAGTTTAATGTGCATTATATGCGGTAGGTGCGTCTTCCTCGGTAGTATAGTGGTTAGTATCCCCGCCTGTCACGCGGGAGACCGGGGTTCGATTCCCCGCCGGGGAGGCGCGATTTTTATCTCACAAATCTGCTCGAGTGTTGCGCGTGTGGGGTGGAAGAGCATTAACTTTGCCATTAACTTGCTGCAAAATGCTACATCGTAGGAAGTAGTTCTCGCATTCCTCACACTTTCTAATTATGGGGTTCGCTGTTAATGCCGACTCTCCACGCGTAGTAATCGATCTCGACACAATCAGCAAAAGATATAATTTTAGCAGAGCGTGGTTTCGATCCACGGACCTCTGGGTTATGGGCCCAGCACGCTTCCACTGCGCCACTCTGCTGTGTGGGGGTGTTCTAGCTCTTCGTCACATCACGTGGGACACTTGGACAGTGTTGTCTGCGTGGCTTTCACACGCGTACATTTAATTGCGCAACATCTCCTACAGCTCTCAGCTTGACTTGTCTCGACTTTGCTCGACTGACGCTACGCTGACGCTTGCAGGCAGCGGCATTTACCACCATCACCTCGACATGCAGCTGCGAGATGCACAGGAATAACACTGCACTCCTCGATGCGGCGACATACGAAATCCACTGCCGAGCTGCGCGTTGGCAACTAACAAAATGCCGACAGTGCCAGGATCAGAAGCTGGAATCTTCCGATCCGTTGTCAGACGCGTTATCCCTTGCGCCATAGGGCCACGGACTGTGTCTCGTTCTACGAGACAAGTGCACCTCTCTAAGAAACGTGTTCTTCAGGGCTCTGCAAGCTCCCAAGGAAGGCACTTCTCGTCCAGCGGCGTGGTCGCGGTGCGCTTGCAGAGCTTGGACCTTGCCACATATCTGCGCCCGCTGTTCGACAGGTAGCAGGAGGCAAGGCGCGCGTTTTTCTGCGTTTTTTCGTTGACTAGAGGCAGTTGATGTGCATGTAAGCGTAGCATATGAAACACGAATAGCACGAAGCATTCGTAGTTAGGTGCCAAAGTCGCAGTGTGGCCGCAGGTGGCGATCGTATGTATTTGTGGCCACCACTGGTTTGCAGCAAAGTGAATATGGCTAATTGAGAGCGTTTGGCTGTAGCCCCAGTGGCGCAATTGGTTAGCGCACGGTACTTATAAGGCAGTAGCCGTGAGCAATGCCGGGGTTGTGAGTTCGAGCCTCACCTGGGGCATACTTTTATGTCGTAACAGCTGACAGCATCTGGAGGCTAGATTTCAGATGTATCAGCTACGCCAACAAGTTTAATGTGCATTATATGCGGTAGGTGCGTCTTCCTCGGTAGTATAGTGGTTAGTATCCCCGCCTGTCACGCGGGAGACCGGGGTTCGATTCCCCGCCGGGGAGGCGCGATTTTTATCTCACAAATCTGCTCGAGTGTTGCGCGTGTGGGGTGGAAGAGCATTAACTTTGCCATTAACTTGCTGCAAAATGCTACATCGTAGGAAGTAGTTCTCGCATTCCTCACACTTTCTAATTATGGGGTTCGCTGTTAATGCCGACTCTCCACGCGTAGTAATCGATCTCGACACAATCAGCAAAAGATATAATTTTAGCAGAGCGTGGTTTCGATCCACGGACCTCTGGGTTATGGGCCCAGCACGCTTCCACTGCGCCACTCTGCTGTGTGGGGGTGTTCTAGCTCTTCGTCACATCACGTGGGACACTTGGACAGTGTTGTCTGCGTGGCTTTCACACGCGTACATTTAATTGCGCAACATCTCCTACAGCTCTCAGCTTGACTTGTCTCGACTTTGCTCGACTGACGCTACGCTGACGCTTGCAGGCAGCGGCATTTACCACCATCACCTCGACATGCAGCTGCGAGATGCACAGGAATAACACTGCACTCCTCGATGCGGCGACATACGAAATCCACTGCCGAGCTGCGCGTTGGCAACTAACAAAATGCCGACAGTGCCAGGATCAGAAGCTGGAATCTTCCGATCCGTTGTCAGACGCGTTATCCCTTGCGCCATAGGGCCACGGACTGTGTCTCGTTCTACGAGACAAGTGCACCTCTCTAAGAAACGTGTTCTTCAGGGCTCTGCAAGCTCCCAAGGAAGGCACTTCTCGTCCAGCGGCGTGGTCGCGGTGCGCTTGCAGAGCTTGGACCTTGCCACATATCTGCGCCCGCTGTTCGACAGGTAGCAGGAGGCAAGGCGCGCGTTTTTCTGCGTTTTTTCGTTGACTAGAGGCAGTTGATGTGCATGTAAGCGTAGCATATGAAACACGAATAGCACGAAGCATTCGTAGTTAGGTGCCAAAGTCGCAGTGTGGCCGCAGGTGGCGATCGTATGTATTTGTGGCCACCACTGGTTTGCAGCAAAGTGAATATGGCTAATTGAGAGCGTTTGGCTGTAGCCCCAGTGGCGCAATTGGTTAGCGCACGGTACTTATAAGGCAGTAGCCGTGAGCAATGCCGGGGTTGTGAGTTCGAGCCTCACCTGGGGCATACTTTTATGTCGTAACAGCTGACAGCATCTGGAGGCTAGATTTCAGATGTATCAGCTACGCCAACAAGTTTAATGTGCATTATATGCGGTAGGTGCGTCTTCCTCGGTAGTATAGTGGTTAGTATCCCCGCCTGTCACGCGGGAGACCGGGGTTCGATTCCCCGCCGGGGAGGCGCGATTTTTATCTCACAAATCTGCTCGAGTGTTGCGCGTGTGGGGTGGAAGAGCATTAACTTTGCCATTAACTTGCTGCAAAATGCTACATCGTAGGAAGTAGTTCTCGCATTCCTCACACTTTCTAATTATGGGGTTCGCTGTTAATGCCGACTCTCCACGCGTAGTAATCGATCTCGACACAATCAGCAAAAGATATAATTTTAGCAGAGCGTGGTTTCGATCCACGGACCTCTGGGTTATGGGCCCAGCACGCTTCCACTGCGCCACTCTGCTGTGTGGGGGTGTTCTAGCTCTTCGTCACATCACGTGGGACACTTGGACAGTGTTGTCTGCGTGGCTTTCACACGCGTACATTTAATTGCGCAACATCTCCTACAGCTCTCAGCTTGACTTGTCTCGACTTTGCTCGACTGACGCTACGCTGACGCTTGCAGGCAGCGGCATTTACCACCATCACCTCGACATGCAGCTGCGAGATGCACAGGAATAACACTGCACTCCTCGATGCGGCGACATACGAAATCCACTGCCGAGCTGCGCGTTGGCAACTAACAAAATGCCGACAGTGCCAGGATCAGAAGCTGGAATCTTCCGATCCGTTGTCAGACGCGTTATCCCTTGCGCCATAGGGCCACGGACTGTGTCTCGTTCTACGAGACAAGTGCACCTCTCTAAGAAACGTGTTCTTCAGGGCTCTGCAAGCTCCCAAGGAAGGCACTTCTCGTCCAGCGGCGTGGTCGCGGTGCGCTTGCAGAGCTTGGACCTTGCCACATATCTGCGCCCGCTGTTCGACAGGTAGCAGGAGGCAAGGCGCGCGTTTTTCTGCGTTTTTTCGTTGACTAGAGGCAGTTGATGTGCATGTAAGCGTAGCATATGAAACACGAATAGCACGAAGCATTCGTAGTTAGGTGCCAAAGTCGCAGTGTGGCCGCAGGTGGCGATCGTATGTATTTGTGGCCACCACTGGTTTGCAGCAAAGTGAATATGGCTAATTGAGAGCGTTTGGCTGTAGCCCCAGTGGCGCAATTGGTTAGCGCACGGTACTTATAAGGCAGTAGCCGTGAGCAATGCCGGGGTTGTGAGTTCGAGCCTCACCTGGGGCATACTTTTATGTCGTAACAGCTGACAGCATCTGGAGGCTAGATTTCAGATGTATCAGCTACGCCAACAAGTTTAATGTGCATTATATGCGGTAGGTGCGTCTTCCTCGGTAGTATAGTGGTTAGTATCCCCGCCTGTCACGCGGGAGACCGGGGTTCGATTCCCCGCCGGGGAGGCGCGATTTTTATCTCACAAATCTGCTCGAGTGTTGCGCGTGTGGGGTGGAAGAGCATTAACTTTGCCATTAACTTGCTGCAAAATGCTACATCGTAGGAAGTAGTTCTCGCATTCCTCACACTTTCTAATTATGGGGTTCGCTGTTAATGCCGACTCTCCACGCGTAGTAATCGATCTCGACACAATCAGCAAAAGATATAATTTTAGCAGAGCGTGGTTTCGATCCACGGACCTCTGGGTTATGGGCCCAGCACGCTTCCACTGCGCCACTCTGCTGTGTGGGGGTGTTCTAGCTCTTCGTCACATCACGTGGGACACTTGGACAGTGTTGTCTGCGTGGCTTTCACACGCGTACATTTAATTGCGCAACATCTCCTACAGCTCTCAGCTTGACTTGTCTCGACTTTGCTCGACTGACGCTACGCTGACGCTTGCAGGCAGCGGCATTTACCACCATCACCTCGACATGCAGCTGCGAGATGCACAGGAATAACACTGCACTCCTCGATGCGGCGACATACGAAATCCACTGCCGAGCTGCGCGTTGGCAACTAACAAAATGCCGACAGTGCCAGGATCAGAAGCTGGAATCTTCCGATCCGTTGTCAGACGCGTTATCCCTTGCGCCATAGGGCCACGGACTGTGTCTCGTTCTACGAGACAAGTGCACCTCTCTAAGAAACGTGTTCTTCAGGGCTCTGCAAGCTCCCAAGGAAGGCACTTCTCGTCCAGCGGCGTGGTCGCGGTGCGCTTGCAGAGCTTGGACCTTGCCACATATCTGCGCCCGCTGTTCGACAGGTAGCAGGAGGCAAGGCGCGCGTTTTTCTGCGTTTTTTCGTTGACTAGAGGCAGTTGATGTGCATGTAAGCGTAGCATATGAAACACGAATAGCACGAAGCATTCGTAGTTAGGTGCCAAAGTCGCAGTGTGGCCGCAGGTGGCGATCGTATGTATTTGTGGCCACCACTGGTTTGCAGCAAAGTGAATATGGCTAATTGAGAGCGTTTGGCTGTAGCCCCAGTGGCGCAATTGGTTAGCGCACGGTACTTATAAGGCAGTAGCCGTGAGCAATGCCGGGGTTGTGAGTTCGAGCCTCACCTGGGGCATACTTTTATGTCGTAACAGCTGACAGCATCTGGAGGCTAGATTTCAGATGTATCAGCTACGCCAACAAGTTTAATGTGCATTATATGCGGTAGGTGCGTCTCCCTCGGTAGTATAGTGGTTAGTATCCCCGCCTGTCACGCGGGAGACCGGGGTTCGATTCCCCGCCGGGGAGGCGCGATTTTTATCTCACAAATCTGCTCGAGTGTTGCGCGTGTGGGGTGGAAGAGCATTAACTTTGCCATTAACTTGCTGCAAAATGCTACATCGTAGGAAGTAGTTCTCGCATTCCTCACACTTTCTAATTATGGGGTTCGCTGTTAATGCCGACTCTCCACGCGTAGTAATCGATCTCGACACAATCAGCAAAAGATATAATTTTAGCAGAGCGTGGTTTCGATCCACGGACCTCTGGGTTATGGGCCCAGCACGCTTCCACTGCGCCACTCTGCTGTGTGGGGGTGTTCTAGCTCTTCGTCACATCACGTGGGACACTTGGACAGTGTTGTCTGCGTGGCTTTCACACGCGTACATTTAATTGCGCAACATCTCCTACAGCTCTCAGCTTGACTTGTCTCGACTTTGCTCGACTGACGCTACGCTGACGCTTGCAGGCAGCGGCATTTACCACCATCACCTCGACATGCAGCTGCGAGATGCACAGGAATAACACTGCACTCCTCGATGCGGCGACATACGAAATCCACTGCCGAGCTGCGCGTTGGCAACTAACAAAATGCCGACAGTGCCAGGATCAGAAGCTGGAATCTTCCGATCCGTTGTCAGACGCGTTATCCCTTGCGCCATAGGGCCACGGACTGTGTCTCGTTCTACGAGACAAGTGCACCTCTCTAAGAAACGTGTTCTTCAGGGCTCTGCAAGCTCCCAAGGAAGGCACTTCTCGTCCAGCGGCGTGGTCGCGGTGCGCTTGCAGAGCTTGGACCTTGCCACATATCTGCGCCCGCTGTTCGACAGGTAGCAGGAGGCAAGGCGCGCGTTTTTCTGCGTTTTTTCGTTGACTAGAGGCAGTTGATGTGCATGTAAGCGTAGCATATGAAACACGAATAGCACGAAGCATTCGTAGTTAGGTGCCAAAGTCGCAGTGTGGCCGCAGGTGGCGATCGTATGTATTTGTGGCCACCACTGGTTTGCAGCAAAGTGAATATGGCTAATTGAGAGCGTTTGGCTGTAGCCCCAGTGGCGCAATTGGTTAGCGCACGGTACTTATAAGGCAGTAGCCGTGAGCAATGCCGGGGTTGTGAGTTCGAGCCTCACCTGGGGCATACTTTTATGTCGTAACAGCTGACAGCATCTGGAGGCTAGATTTCAGATGTATCAGCTACGCCAACAAGTTTAATGTGCATTATATGCGGTAGGTGCGTCTTCCTCGGTAGTATAGTGGTTAGTATCCCCGCCTGTCACGCGGGAGACCGGGGTTCGATTCCCCGCCGGGGAGGCGCGATTTTTATCTCACAAATCTGCTCGAGTGTTGCGCGTGTGGGGTGGAAGAGCATTAACTTTGCCATTAACTTGCTGCAAAATGCTACATCGTAGGAAGTAGTTCTCGCATTCCTCACACTTTCTAATTATGGGGTTCGCTGTTAATGCCGACTCTCCACGCGTAGTAATCGATCTCGACACAATCAGCAAAAGATATAATTTTAGCAGAGCGTGGTTTCGATCCACGGACCTCTGGGTTATGGGCCCAGCACGCTTCCACTGCGCCACTCTGCTGTGTGGGGGTGTTCTAGCTCTTCGTCACATCACGTGGGACACTTGGACAGTGTTGTCTGCGTGGCTTTCACACGCGTACATTTAATTGCGCAACATCTCCTTCAGCTCTCAGCTTGACTTGTCTCGACTTTGCTCGACTGACGCTACGCTGACGCTTGCAGGCAGCGGCATTTACCACCATCACCTCGACATGCAGCTGCGAGATGCACAGGAATAACACTGCACTCCTCGATGCGGCGACATACGAAATCCACTGCCGAGCTGCGCGTTGGCAACTAACAAAATGCCGACAGTGCCAGGATCAGAAGCTGGAATCTTCCGATCCGTTGTCAGACGCGTTATCCCTTGCGCCATAGGGCCACGGACTGTGTCTCGTTCTACGAGACAAGTGCACCTCTCTAAGAAACGTGTTCTTCAGGGCTCTGCAAGCTCCCAAGGAAGGCACTTCTCGTCCAGCGGCGTGGTCGCGGTGCGCTTGCAGAGCTTGGACCTTGCCACATATCTGCGCCCGCTGTTCGACAGGTAGCAGGAGGCAAGGCGCGCGTTTTTCTGCGTTTTTTCGTTGACTAGAGGCAGTTGATGTGCATGTAAGCGTAGCATATGAAACACGAATAGCACGAAGCATTCGTAGTTAGGTGCCAAAGTCGCAGTGTGGCCGCAGGTGGCGATCGTATGTATTTGTGGCCACCACTGGTTTGCAGCAAAGTGAATATGGCTAATTGAGAGCGTTTGGCTGTAGCCCCAGTGGCGCAATTGGTTAGCGCACGGTACTTATAAGGCAGTAGCCGTGAGCAATGCCGGGGTTGTGAGTTCGAGCCTCACCTGGGGCATACTTTTATGTCGTAACAGCTGACAGCATCTGGAGGCTAGATTTCAGATGTATCAGCTACGCCAACAAGTTTAATGTGCATTATATGCGGTAGGTGCGTCTTCCTCGGTAGTATAGTGGTTAGTATCCCCGCCTGTCACGCGGGAGACCGGGGTTCGATTCCCCGCCGGGGAGGCGCGATTTTTATCTCACAAATCTGCTCGAGTGTTGCGCGTGTGGGGTGGAAGAGCATTAACTTTGCCATTAACTTGCTGCAAAATGCTACATCGTAGGAAGTAGTTCTCGCATTCCTCACACTTTCTAATTATGGGGTTCGCTGTTAATGCCGACTCTCCACGCGTAGTAATCGATCTCGACACAATCAGCAAAAGATATAATTTTAGCAGAGCGTGGTTTCGATCCACGGACCTCTGGGTTATGGGCCCAGCACGCTTCCACTGCGCCACTCTGCTGTGTGGGGGTGTTCTAGCTCTTCGTCACATCACGTGGGACACTTGGACAGTGTTGTCTGCGTGGCTTTCACACGCGTACATTTAATTGCGCAACATCTCCTACAGCTCTCAGCTTGACTTGTCTCGACTTTGCTCGACTGACGCTACGCTGACGCTTGCAGGCAGCGGCATTTACCACCATCACCTCGACATGCAGCTGCGAGATGCACAGGAATAACACTGCACTCCTCGATGCGGCGACATACGAAATCCACTGCCGAGCTGCGCGTTGGCAACTAACAAAATGCCGACAGTGCCAGGATCAGAAGCTGGAATCTTCCGATCCGTTGTCAGACGCGTTATCCCTTGCGCCATAGGGCCACAGACTGTGTCTCGTTCTACGAGACAAGTGCACCTCTCTAAGAAACGTGTTCTTCAGGGCTCTGCAAGCTCCCAAGGAAGGCACTTCTCGTCCAGCGGCGTGGTCGCGGTGCGCTTGCAGAGCTTGGACCTTGCCACATATCTGCGCCCGCTGTTCGACAGGTAGCAGGAGGCAAGGCGCGCGTTTTTCTGCGTTTTTTCGTTGACTAGAGGCAGTTGATGTGCATGTAAGCGTAGCATATGAAACACGAATAGCACGAAGCATTCGTAGTTAGGTGCCAAAGTCGCAGTGTGGCCGCAGGTGGCGATCGTATGTATTTGTGGCCACCACTGGTTTGCAGCAAAGTGAATATGGCTAATTGAGAGCGTTTGGCTGTAGCCCCAGTGGCGCAATTGGTTAGCGCACGGTACTTATAAGGCAGTAGCCGTGAGCAATGCCGGGGTTGTGAGTTCGAGCCTCACCTGGGGCATACTTTTATGTCGTAACAGCTGACAGCATCTGGAGGCTAGATTTCAGATGTATCAGCTACGCCAACAAGTTTAATGTGCATTATATGCGGTAGGTGCGTCTTCCTCGGTAGTATAGTGGTTAGTATCCCCGCCTGTCACGCGGGAGACCGGGGTTCGATTCCCCGCCGGGGAGGCGCGATTTTTATCTCACAAATCTGCTCGAGTGTTGCGCGTGTGGGGTGGAAGAGCATTAACTTTGCCATTAACTTGCTGCAAAATGCTACATCGTAGGAAGTAGTTCTCGCATTCCTCACACTTTCTAATTATGGGGTTCGCTGTTAATGCCGACTCTCCACGCGTAGTAATCGATCTCGACACAATCAGCAAAAGATATAATTTTAGCAGAGCGTGGTTTCGATCCACGGACCTCTGGGTTATGGGCCCAGCACGCTTCCACTGCGCCACTCTGCTGTGTGGGGGTGTTCTAGCTCTTCGTCACATCACGTGGGACACTTGGACAGTGTTGTCTGCGTGGCTTTCACACGCGTACATTTAATTGCGCAACATCTCCTACAGCTCTCAGCTTGACTTGTCTCGACTTTGCTCGACTGACGCTACGCTGACGCTTGCAGGCAGCGGCATTTACCACCATCACCTCGACATGCAGCTGCGAGATGCACAGGAATAACACTGCACTCCTCGATGCGGCGACATACGAAATCCACTGCCGAGCTGCGCGTTGGCAACTAACAAAATGCCGACAGTGCCAGGATCAGAAGCTGGAATCTTCCGATCCGTTGTCAGACGCGTTATCCCTTGCGCCATAGGGCCACGGACTGTGTCTCGTTCTACGAGACAAGTGCACCTCTCTAAGAAACGTGTTCTTCAGGGCTCTGCAAGCTCCCAAGGAAGGCACTTCTCGTCCAGCGGCGTGGTCGCGGTGCGCTTGCAGAGCTTGGACCTTGCCACATATCTGCGCCCGCTGTTCGACAGGTAGCAGGAGGCAAGGCGCGCGTTTTTCTGCGTTTTTTCGTTGACTAGAGGCAGTTGATGTGCATGTAAGCGTAGCATATGAAACACGAATAGCACGAAGCATTCGTAGTTAGGTGCCAAAGTCGCAGTGTGGCCGCAGGTGGCGATCGTATGTATTTGTGGCCACCACTGGTTTGCAGCAAAGTGAATATGGCTAATTGAGAGCGTTTGGCTGTAGCCCCAGTGGCGCAATTGGTTAGCGCACGGTACTTATAAGGCAGTAGCCGTGAGCAATGCCGGGGTTGTGAGTTCGAGCCTCACCTGGGGCATACTTTTATGTCGTAACAGCTGACAGCATCTGGAGGCTAGATTTCAGATGTATCAGCTACGCCAACAAGTTTAATGTGCATTATATGCGGTAGGTGCGTCTTCCTCGGTAGTATAGTGGTTAGTATCCCCGCCTGTCACGCGGGAGACCGGGGTTCGATTCCCCGCCGGGGAGGCGCGATTTTTATCTCACAAATCTGCTCGAGTGTTGCGCGTGTGGGGTGGAAGAGCATTAACTTTGCCATTAACTTGCTGCAAAATGCTACATCGTAGGAAGTAGTTCTCGCATTCCTCACACTTTCTAATTATGGGGTTCGCTGTTAATGCCGACTCTCCACGCGTAGTAATCGATCTCGACACAATCAGCAAAAGATATAATTTTAGCAGAGCGTGGTTTCGATCCACGGACCTCTGGGTTATGGGCCCAGCACGCTTCCACTGCGCCACTCTGCTGTGTGGGGGTGTTCTAGCTCTTCGTCACATCACGTGGGACACTTGGACAGTGTTGTCTGCGTGGCTTTCACACGCGTACATTTAATTGCGCAACATCTCCTACAGCTCTCAGCTTGACTTGTCTCGACTTTGCTCGACTGACGCTACGCTGACGCTTGCAGGCAGCGGCATTTACCACCATCACCTCGACATGCAGCTGCGAGATGCACAGGAATAACACTGCACTCCTCGATGCGGCGACATACGAAATCCACTGCCGAGCTGCGCGTTGGCAACTAACAAAATGCCGACAGTGCCAGGATCAGAAGCTGGAATCTTCCGATCCGTTGTCAGACGCGTTATCCCTTGCGCCATAGGGCCACGGACTGTGTCTCGTTCTACGAGACAAGTGCACCTCTCTAAGAAACGTGTTCTTCAGGGCTCTGCAAGCTCCCAAGGAAGGCACTTCTCGTCCAGCGGCGTGGTCGCGGTGCGCTTGCAGAGCTTGGACCTTGCCACATATCTGCGCCCGCTGTTCGACAGGTAGCAGGAGGCAAGGCGCGCGTTTTTCTGCGTTTTTTCGTTGACTAGAGGCAGTTGATGTGCATGTAAGCGTAGCATATGAAACACGAATAGCACGAAGCATTCGTAGTTAGGTGCCAAAGTCGCAGTGTGGCCGCAGGTGGCGATCGTATGTATTTGTGGCCACCACTGGTTTGCAGCAAAGTGAATATGGCTAATTGAGAGCGTTTGGCTGTAGCCCCAGTGGCGCAATTGGTTAGCGCACGGTACTTATAAGGCAGTAGCCGTGAGCAATGCCGGGGTTGTGAGTTCGAGCCTCACCTGGGGCATACTTTTATGTCGTAACAGCTGACAGCATCTGGAGGCTAGATTTCAGATGTATCAGCTACGCCAACAAGTTTAATGTGCATTATATGCGGTAGGTGCGTCTTCCTCGGTAGTATAGTGGTTAGTATCCCCGCCTGTCACGCGGGAGACCGGGGTTCGATTCCCCGCCGGGGAGGCGCGATTTTTATCTCACAAATCTGCTCGAGTGTTGCGCGTGTGGGGTGGAAGAGCATTAACTTTGCCATTAACTTGCTGCAAAATGCTACATCGTAGGAAGTAGTTCTCGCATTCCTCACACTTTCTAATTATGGGGTTCGCTGTTAATGCCGACTCTCCACGCGTAGTAATCGATCTCGACACAATCAGCAAAAGATATAATTTTAGCAGAGCGTGGTTTCGATCCACGGACCTCTGGGTTATGGGCCCAGCACGCTTCCACTGCGCCACTCTGCTGTGTGGGGGTGTTCTAGCTCTTCGTCACATCACGTGGGACACTTGGACAGTGTTGTCTGCGTGGCTTTCACACGCGTACATTTAATTGCGCAACATCTCCTACAGCTCTCAGCTTGACTTGTCTCGACTTTGCTCGACTGACGCTACGCTGACGCTTGCAGGCAGCGGCATTTACCACCATCACCTCGACATGCAGCTGCGAGATGCACAGGAATAACACTGCACTCCTCGATGCGGCGACATACGAAATCCACTGCCGAGCTGCGCGTTGGCAACTAACAAAATGCCGACAGTGCCAGGATCAGAAGCTGGAATCTTCCGATCCGTTGTCAGACGCGTTATCCCTTGCGCCATAGGGCCACGGACTGTGTCTCGTTCTACGAGACAAGTGCACCTCTCTAAGAAACGTGTTCTTCAGGGCTCTGCAAGCTCCCAAGGAAGGCACTTCTCGTCCAGCGGCGTGGTCGCGGTGCGCTTGCAGAGCTTGGACCTTGCCACATATCTGCGCCCGCTGTTCGACAGGTAGCAGGAGGCAAGGCGCGCGTTTTTCTGCGTTTTTTCGTTGACTAGAGGCAGTTGATGTGCATGTAAGCGTAGCATATGAAACACGAATAGCACGAAGCATTCGTAGTTAGGTGCCAAAGTCGCAGTGTGGCCGCAGGTGGCGATCGTATGTATTTGTGGCCACCACTGGTTTGCAGCAAAGTGAATATGGCTAATTGAGAGCGTTTGGCTGTAGCCCCAGTGGCGCAATTGGTTAGCGCACGGTACTTATAAGGCAGTAGCCGTGAGCAATGCCGGGGTTGTGAGTTCGAGCCTCACCTGGGGCATACTTTTATGTCGTAACAGCTGACAGCATCTGGAGGCTAGATTTCAGATGTATCAGCTACGCCAACAAGTTTAATGTGCATTATATGCGGTAGGTGCGTCTTCCTCGGTAGTATAGTGGTTAGTATCCCCGCCTGTCACGCGGGAGACCGGGGTTCGATTCCCCGCCGGGGAGGCGCGATTTTTATCTCACAAATCTGCTCGAGTGTTGCGCGTGTGGGGTGGAAGAGCATTAACTTTGCCATTAACTTGCTGCAAAATGCTACATCGTAGGAAGTAGTTCTCGCATTCCTCACACTTTCTAATTATGGGGTTCGCTGTTAATGCCGACTCTCCACGCGTAGTAATCGATCTCGACACAATCAGCAAAAGATATAATTTTAGCAGAGCGTGGTTTCGATCCACGGACCTCTGGGTTATGGGCCCAGCACGCTTCCACTGCGCCACTCTGCTGTGTGGGGGTGTTCTAGCTCTTCGTCACATCACGTGGGACACTTGGACAGTGTTGTCTGCGTGGCTTTCACACGCGTACATTTAATTGCGCAACATCTCCTACAGCTCTCAGCTTGACTTGTCTCGACTTTGCTCGACTGACGCTACGCTGACGCTTGCAGGCAGCGGCATTTACCACCATCACCTCGACATGCAGCTGCGAGATGCACAGGAATAACACTGCACTCCTCGATGCGGCGACATACGAAATCCACTGCCGAGCTGCGCGTTGGCAACTAACAAAATGCCGACAGTGCCAGGATCAGAAGCTGGAATCTTCCGATCCGTTGTCAGACGCGTTATCCCTTGCGCCATAGGGCCACGGACTGTGTCTCGTTCTACGAGACAAGTGCACCTCTCTAAGAAACGTGTTCTTCAGGGCTCTGCAAGCTCCCAAGGAAGGCACTTCTCGTCCAGCGGCGTGGTCGCGGTGCGCTTGCAGAGCTTGGACCTTGCCACATATCTGCGCCCGCTGTTCGACAGGTAGCAGGAGGCAAGGCGCGCGTTTTTTCTGCGTTTTTTCGTTGACTAGAGGCAGTTGATGTGCATGTAAGCGTAGCATATGAAACACGAATAGCACGAAGCATTCGTAGTTAGGTGCCAAAGTCGCAGTGTGGCCGCAGGTGGCGATCGTATGTATTTGTGGCCACCACTGGTTTGCAGCAAAGTGAATATGGCTAATTGAGAGCGTTTGGCTGTAGCCCCAGTGGCGCAATTGGTTAGCGCACGGTACTTATAAGGCAGTAGCCGTGAGCAATGCCGGGGTTGTGAGTTCGAGCCTCACCTGGGGCATACTTTTATGTCGTAACAGCTGACAGCATCTGGAGGCTAGATTTCAGATGTATCAGCTACGCCAACAAGTTTAATGTGCATTATATGCGGTAGGTGCGTCTTCCTCGGTAGTATAGTGGTTAGTATCCCCGCCTGTCACGCGGGAGACCGGGGTTCGATTCCCCGCCGGGGAGGCGCGATTTTTATCTCACAAATCTGCTCGAGTGTTGCGCGTGTGGGCGGAAGAGCATTAACTTTGCCATTAACTTGCTGCAAAATGCTACATCGTAGGAAGTAGTTCTCGCATTCCTCACACTTTCTAATTATGGGGTTCGCTGTTAATGCCGACTCTCCACGCGTAGTAATCGATCTCGACACAATCAGCAAAAGATATAATTTTAGCAGAGCGTGGTTTCGATCCACGGACCTCTGGGTTATGGGCCCAGCACGCTTCCACTGCGCCACTCTGCTGTGTGGGGGTGTTCTAGCTCTTCGTCACATCACGTGGGACACTTGGACAGTGTTGTCTGCGTGGCTTTCACACGCGTACATTTAATTGCGCAACATCTCCTACAGCTCTCAGCTTGACTTGTCTCGACTTTGCTCGACTGACGCTACGCTGACGCTTGCAGGCAGCGGCATTTACCACCATCACCTCGACATGCAGCTGCGAGATGCACAGGAATAACACTGCACTCCTCGATGCGGCGACATACGAAATCCACTGCCGAGCTGCGCGTTGGCAACTAACAAATTGCCGACCGTGCCAGGATCAGAAGCTGGAATCTTCCGATCCGTTGTCAGACGCGTTATCCCTTGCGCCATAGGGCCACAGACTGTGTCTCGTTCTACGAGACAAGTGCACCTCTCTAAGAAACGTGTTCTTCAGGGCTCTGCAAGCTCCCAAGGAAGGCACTTCTCGTCCAGCGGCGTGGTCGCGGTGCGCTTGCAGAGCTTGGACCTTGCCACATATCTGCGCCCGCTGTTCGACAGGTAGCAGGAGGCAAGGCGCGCGTTTTTCTGCGTTTTTTCGTTGACTAGAGGCAGTTGATGTGCATGTAAGCGTAGCATATGAAACACGAATAGCACGAAGCATTCGTAGTTAGGTGCCAAAGTCGCAGTGTGGCCGCAGGTGGCGATCGTATGTATTTGTGGCCACCACTGGTTTGCAGCAAAGTGAATATGGCTAATTGAGAGCGTTTGGCTGTAGCCCCAGTGGCGCAATTGGTTAGCGCACGGTACTTATAAGGCAGTAGCCGTGAGCAATGCCGGGGTTGTGAATTCGAGCCTCACCTGGGGCATACTTTTATGTCGTAACAGCTGACAGCATCTGGAGGCTAGATTTCAGATGTATCAGCTACGCCAACAAGTTTAATGTGCATTATATGCGGTAGGTGCGACTTCCTCGGTAGTATAGTGTTTAGTATCCCCGCCTGTCACGCGGGAGACCGGGGTTCGATTCCCCGCCGGGGAGGCGCGATTTTTATCTCACAAATCTGCTCGAGTGTTGCGCGTGTGGGGCGGAAGAGCATTAACTTTGCCATTAACTTGCTGCAAAATGCTACATCGTAGGAAGTAGTTCTCGCATTCCTCACACTTTCTAATTATGGGGTTCGCTGTTAATGCCGACTCTCCACGCGTAGTAATCGATCTCGACAAAATCAGCGAAAGATACAATTTTAGCAGAGCGTGGTTTCGATCCACGGACCTCTGGGTTATGGGCCCAGCACGCTTCCACTGCGCCACTCTGCTGTGTGGGGGTGTTCTAGCTCTTCGTCACATGACGTGGGACACTTGGACAGTGTTGTCTGCGTGGCTTTCACACGCGTACATTTAATTGCGCAACATCTCCTACAGCTCTCAGCTTGACTTGTCTCGACTTTGCTCGACTGACGCTACGCTGACGCTTGCAGGCAGCGGCATTTACCACCATCACCTCGACATGCAGCTGCGAGATGCACAGGAATAACACTGCACTCCTCGATGCGGCGACATACGAAATCCACTGCCGAGCTGCGCGTTGGCAACTAACAAAATGCCGACCGTGCCAGGATCAGAAGCTGGAATCTTCCGATCCGTTGTCAGACGCGTTATCCCTTGCGCCATAGGGCCACGGACTGTGTCTCGTTCTACGAGACAAGTGCACCTCTCTAAGAAACGTGTTCTTCAGGGCTCTGCAAGCTCCCAAGGAAGGCACTTCTCGTCCAGCGGCGTGGTCGCGGTGCGCTTGCAGAGCTTGGACCTTGCCACATATCTGCGCCCGCTGTTCGACAGGTAGCAGGAGGCAAGGCGCGCGTTTTTCTGCGTTTTATCGTTGACTAGAGGCAGTTGATGTGCATGTAAGCGTAGCATATGAAACACGAATAGCACGAAGCATTCGTAGTTAGGTGCCAAAGTCGCAGTGTGGCCGCAGGTGGCGATCGTATGTATTTGTGGCCACCACTGGTTTGCAGCAAAGTGAATGTGGCTAATTGAGAGCGTTTGGCTGTAGCCCCAGTGGCGCAATTGGTTAGCGCACGGTACTTATAAGGCAGTAGCCGTGAGCAATGCCGGGGTTGTGAGTTTGAGCCTCACCTGGGGCATACTTTTATGTCGTAACAGCTGACAGCATCTGGAGGCTAGATTTCAGATGTATCAGCTACGCCAACAAGTTTAATGTGCATTATATGCGGTAGGTGCGTCTTCCTCGGTAGTATAGTGGTTAGTATCCCCGCCTGTCACGCGGGAGACCGGGGTTCGATTCCCCGCCGGGGAGGCGCGATTTTTATCTCACAAATCTGCTCGAGTGTTGCGCGTGTGGGGCGGAAGAGCATAAACTTTGCCATTAACTTGCTGCAAAATGCTACATCGTAGGAAGTAGTTCTCGCATTCCTCACACTTTCTAATTATGGGGTTCGCTGTTAATGCCGACTCTCCACGCGTAGTAATCGATCTCGACACAATCAGCAAAAGATATAATTTTAGCAGAGCGTGGTTTCGATCCACGGACCTCTGGGTTATGGGCCCAGCACGCTTCCACTGCGCCACTCTGCTGTGTGGGGGTGTTCTAGCTCTTCGTCACATCACGTGGGACACTTGGACAGTGTTGTCTGCGTGGCTTTCACACGCGTACATTTAATTGCGCAACATCTCCTACAGCTCTCAGCTTGACTTGTCTCGACTTTGCTCGACTGACGCTACGCTGACGCTTGCAGGCAGCGGCATTTACCACCATCACCTCGACATGCAGCTGCGAGATGCACAGGAATAACACTGCACTCCTCGATGCGGCGACATACGAAATCCACTGCCGAGCTGCGCGTTGGCAACTAACAAATTGCCGACCGTGCCAGGATCAGAAGCTGGAATCTTCCGATCCGTTGTCAGACGCGTTATCCCTTGCGCCATAGGGCCACAGACTGTGTCTCGTTCTACGAGACAAGTGCACCTCTCTAAGAAACGTGTTCTTCAGGGCTCTGCAAGCTCCCAAGGAAGGCACTTCTCGTCCAGCGGCGTGGTCGCGGTGCGCTTGCAGAGCTTGGACCTTGCCACATATCTGCGCCCGCTGTTCGACAGGTAGCAGGAGGCAAGGCGCGCGTTTTTCTGCGTTTTTTCGTTGACTAGAGGCAGTTGATGTGCATGTAAGCGTAGCATATGAAACACGAATAGCACGAAGCATTCGTAGTTAGGTGCCAAAGTCGCAGTGTGGCCGCAGGTGGCGATCGTATGTATTTGTGGCCACCACTGGTTTGCAGCAAAGTGAATATGGCTAATTGAGAGCGTTTGGCTGTAGCCCCAGTGGCGCAATTGGTTAGCGCACGGTACTTATAAGGCAGTAGCCGTGAGCAATGCCGGGGTTGTGAGTTCGAGCCTCACCTGGGGCATACTTTTATGTCGTAACAGCTGACAGCATCTGGAGGCTAGATTTCAGATGTATCAGCTACGCCAACAAGTTTAATGTGCATTATATGCGGTAGGTGCGACTTCCTCGGTAGTATAGTGTTTAGTATCCCCGCCTGTCACGCGGGAGACCGGGGTTCGATTCCCCGCCGGGGAGGCGCGATTTTTATCTCACAAATCTGCTCGAGTGTTGCGCGTGTGGGGTGGAAGAGCATTAACTTTGCCATTAACTTGCTGCAAAATGCTACATCGTAGGAAGTAGTTCTCGCATTCCTCACACTTTCTAATTATGGGGTTCGCTGTTAATGCCGACTCTCCACGCGTAGTAATCGATCTCGACACAATCAGCAAAAGATATAATTTTAGCAGAGCGTGGTTTCGATCCACGGACCTCTGGGTTATGGGCCCAGCACGCTTCCACTGCGCCACTCTGCTGTGTGGGGGTGTTCTAGCTCTTCGTCACATCACGTGGGACACTTGGACAGTGTTGTCTGCGTGGCTTTCACACGCGTACATTTAATTGCGCAACATCTCCTACAGCTCTCAGCTTGACTTGTCTCGACTTTGCTCGACTGACGCTACGCTGACGCTTGCAGGCAGCGGCATTTACCACCATCACCTCGACATGCAGCTGCGAGATGCACAGGAATAACACTGCACTCCTCGATGCGGCGACATACGAAATCCACTGCCGAGCTGCGCGTTGGCAACTAACAAATTGCCGACCGTGCCAGGATCAGAAGCTGGAATCTTCCGATCCGTTGTCAGACGCGTTATCCCTTGCGCCATAGGGCCACAGACTGTGTCTCGTTCTACGAGACAAGTGCACCTCTCTAAGAAACGTGTTCTTCAGGGCTCTGCAAGCTCCCAAGGAAGGCACTTCTCGTCCAGCGGCGTGGTCGCGGTGCGCTTGCAGAGCTTGGACCTTGCCACATATCTGCGCCCGCTGTTCGACAGGTAGCAGGAGGCAAGGCGCGCGTTTTTCTGCGTTTTTTCGTTGACTAGAGGCAGTTGATGTGCATGTAAGCGTAGCATATGAAACACGAATAGCACGAAGCATTCGTAGTTAGGTGCCAAAGTCGCAGTGTGGCCGCAGGTGGCGATCGTATGTATTTGTGGCCACCACTGGTTTGCAGCAAAGTGAATATGGCTAATTGAGAGCGTTTGGCTGTAGCCCCAGTGGCGCAATTGGTTAGCGCACGGTACTTATAAGGCAGTAGCCGTGAGCAATGCCGGGGTTGTGAGTTCGAGCCTCACCTGGGGCATACTTTTATGTCGTAACAGCTGACAGCATCTGGAGGCTAGATTTCAGATGTATCAGCTACGCCAACAAGTTTAATGTGCATTATATGCGGTAGGTGCGACTTCCTCGGTAGTATAGTGTTTAGTATCCCCGCCTGTCACGCGGGAGACCGGGGTTCGATTCCCCGCCGGGGAGGCGCGATTTTTATCTCACAAATCTGCTCGAGTGTTGCGCGTGTGGGGTGGAAGAGCATTAACTTTGCCATTAACTTGCTGCAAAATGCTACATCGTAGGAAGTAGTTCTCGCATTCCTCACACTTTCTAATTATGGGGTTCGCTGTTAATGCCGACTCTCCACGCGTAGTAATCGATCTCGACACAATCAGCAAAAGATATAATTTTAGCAGAGCGTGGTTTCGATCCACGGACCTCTGGGTTATGGGCCCAGCACGCTTCCACTGCGCCACTCTGCTGTGTGGGGGTGTTCTAGCTCTTCGTCACATCACGTGGGACACTTGGACAGTGTTGTCTGCGTGGCTTTCACACGCGTACATTTAATTGCGCAACATCTCCTACAGCTCTCAGCTTGACTTGTCTCGACTTTGCTCGACTGACGCTACGCTGACGCTTGCAGGCAGCGGCATTTACCACCATCACCTCGACATGCAGCTGCGAGATGCACAGGAATAACACTGCACTCCTCGATGCGGCGACATACGAAATCCACTGCCGAGCTGCGCGTTGGCAACTAACAAATTGCCGACCGTGCCAGGATCAGAAGCTGGAATCTTCCGATCCGTTGTCAGACGCGTTATCCCTTGCGCCATAGGGCCACAGACTGTGTCTCGTTCTACGAGACAAGTGCACCTCTCTAAGAAACGTGTTCTTCAGGGCTCTGCAAGCTCCCAAGGAAGGCACTTCTCGTCCAGCGGCGTGGTCGCGGTGCGCTTGCAGAGCTTGGACCTTGCCACATATCTGCGCCCGCTGTTCGACAGGTAGCAGGAGGCAAGGCGCGCGTTTTTCTGCGTTTTTTCGTTGACTAGAGGCAGTTGATGTGCATGTAAGCGTAGCATATGAAACACGAATAGCACGAAGCATTCGTAGTTAGGTGCCAAAGTCGCAGTGTGGCCGCAGGTGGCGATCGTATGTATTTGTGGCCACCACTGGTTTGCAGCAAAGTGAATATGGCTAATTGAGAGCGTTTGGCTGTAGCCCCAGTGGCGCAATTGGTTAGCGCACGGTACTTATAAGGCAGTAGCCGTGAGCAATGCCGGGGTTGTGAATTCGAGCCTCACCTGGGGCATACTTTTATGTCGTAACAGCTGACAGCATCTGGAGGCTAGATTTCAGATGTATCAGCTACGCCAACAAGTTTAATGTGCATTATATGCGGTAGGTGCGACTTCCTCGGTAGTATAGTGTTTAGTATCCCCGCCTGTCACGCGGGAGACCGGGGTTCGATTCCCCGCCGGGGAGGCGCGATTTTTATCTCACAAATCTGCTCGAGTGTTGCGCGTGTGGGGTGGAAGAGCATTAACTTTGCCATTAACTTGCTGCAAAATGCTACATCGTAGGAAGTAGTTCTCGCATTCCTCACACTTTCTAATTATGGGGTTCGCTGTTAATGCCGACTCTCCACGCGTAGTAATCGATCTCGACACAATCAGCAAAAGATATAATTTTAGCAGAGCGTGGTTTCGATCCACGGACCTCTGGGTTATGTGCCCAGCACGCTTCCACTGCGCCACTCTGCTGTGTGGGGGTGTTCTAGCTCTTCGTCACATCACGTGGGACACTTGGACAGTGTTGTCTGCGTGGCTTTCACACGCGTACATTTAATTGCGCAACATCTCCTACAGCTCTCAGCTTGACTTGTCTCGACTTTGCTCGACTGACGCTACGCTGACGCTTGCAGGCAGCGGCATTTACCACCATCACCTCGACATGCAGCTGCGAGATGCACAGGAATAACACTGCACTCCTCGATGCGGCGACATACGAAATCCACTGCCGAGCTGCGCGTTGGCAACTAACAAATTGCCGACCGTGCCAGGATCAGAAGCTGGAATCTTCCGATCCGTTGTCAGACGCGTTATCCCTTGCGCCATAGGGCCACAGACTGTGTCTCGTTCTACGAGACAAGTGCACCTCTCTAAGAAACGTGTTCTTCAGGGCTCTGCAAGCTCCCAAGGAAGGCACTTCTCGTCCAGCGGCGTGGTCGCGGTGCGCTTGCAGAGCTTGGACCTTGCCACATATCTGCGCCCGCTGTTCGACAGGTAGCAGGAGGCAAGGCGCGCGTTTTTCTGCGTTTTTTCGTTGACTAGAGGCAGTTGATGTGCATGTAAGCGTAGCATATGAAACACGAATAGCACGAAGCATTCGTAGTTAGGTGCCAAAGTAGCAGTGTGGCCGCAGGTGGCGATCGTATGTATTTGTGGCCACCACTGGTTTGCAGCAAAGTGAATATGGCTAATTGAGAGCGTTTGGCTGTAGCCCCAGTGGCGCAATTGGTTAGCGCACGGTACTTATAAGGCAGTAGCCGTGAGCAATGCCGGGGTTGTGAGTTTGAGCCTCACCTGGGGCATACTTTTATGTCGTAACAGCTGACAGCATCTGGAGGCTAGATTTCAGATGTATCAGCTACGCCAACAAGTTTAATGTGCATTATATGCGGTAGGTGCGTCTTCCTCGGTAGTATAGTGGTTAGTATCCCCGCCTGTCACGCGGGAGACCATGGTTCGATTCCCCGCCGGGGAGGCGCGATTTTTATCTCACAAATCTGCTCGAGTGTTGCGCGTGTGGGGCGGAAGAGCATTAACTTTGCCATTAACTTGCTGCAAAATGCTACATCGTAGGAAGTAGTTCTCGCATTCCTCACACTTTCTAATTATGGGGTTCGCTGTTAATGCCGACTCTCCACGCGTAGTAATCGATCTCGACAAAATCAGCGAAAGATACAATTTTAGCAGAGCGTGGTTTCGATCCACGGACCTCTGGGTTATGGGCCCAGCACGCTTCCACTGCGCCACTCTGCTGTGTGGGGGTGTTCTAGCTCTTCGTCACATGACGTGGGACACTTGGACAGCGTTGTCTGCGTGGCTTTCACACGCGTACATTTAATTGCGCAACATCTCCTACAGCTCTCAGCTTGACTTGTCTCGACTTTGCTCGACTGACGCTACGCTGACGCTTGCAGGCAGCGGCATTTACCACCATCACCTCGACATGCAGCTGCGAGATGCACAGGAATAACACTGCACTCCTCGATGCGGCGACATACGAAATCCACTGCCGAGCTGCGCGTTGGCAACTAACAAAATGCCGACCGTGCCAGGATCAGAAGCTGGAATCTTCCGATCCGTTGTCAGACGCGTTATCCCTTGCGCCATAGGGCCACGGACTGTGTCTCGTTCTACGAGACAAGTGCACCTCTCTAAGAAACGTGTTCTTCAGGGCTCTGCAAGCTCCCAAGGAAGGCACTTCTCGTCCAGCGGCGTGGTCGCGGTGCGCTTGCAGAGCTTGGACCTTGCCACATATCTGCGCCCGCTGTTCGACAGGTAGCAGGAGGCAAGGCGCGCGTTTTTCTGCGTTTTATCGTTGACTAGAGGCAGTTGATGTGCATGTAAGCGTAGCATATGAAACACGAATAGCACGAAGCATTCGTAGTTAGGTGCCAAAGTCGCAGTGTGGCCGCAGGTGGCGATCGTATGTATTTGTGGCCACCACTGGTTTGCAGCAAAGTGAATGTGGCTAATTGAGAGCGTTTGGCTGTAGCCCCAGTGGCGCAATTGGTTAGCGCACGGTACTTATAAGGCAGTAGCCGTGAGCAATGCCGGGGTTGTGAGTTTGAGCCTCACCTGGGGCATACTTTTATGTCGTAACAGCTGACAGCATCTGGAGGCTAGATTTCAGATGTATCAGCTACGCCAACAAGTTTAATGTGCATTATATGCGGTAGGTGCGTCTTCCTCGGTAGTATAGTGGTTAGTATCCCCGCCTGTCACGCGGGAGACCGGGGTTCGATTCCCCGCCGGGGAGGCGCGATTTTTATCTCACAAATCTGCTCGAGTGTTGCGCGTGTGGGGCGGAAGAGCATAAACTTTGCCATTAACTTGCTGCAAAATGCTACATCGTAGGAAGTAGTTCTCGCATTCCTCACACTTTCTAATTATGGGGTTCGCTGTTAATGCCGACTCTCCACGCGTAGTAATCGATCTCGACACAATCAGCAAAAGATATAATTTTAGCAGAGCGTGGTTTCGATCCACGGACCTCTGGGTTATGGGCCCAGCACGCTTCCACTGCGCCACTCTGCTGTGTGGGGGTGTTCTAGCTCTTCGTCACATCACGTGGGACACTTGGACAGTGTTGTCTGCGTGGCTTTCACACGCGTACATTTAATTGCGCAACATCTCCTACAGCTCTCAGCTTGACTTGTCTCGACTTTGCTCGACTGACGCTACGCTGACGCTTGCAGGCAGCGGCATTTACCACCATCACCTCGACATGCAGCTGCGAGATGCACAGGAATAACACTGCACTCCTCGATGCGGCGACATACGAAATCCACTGCCGAGCTGCGCGTTGGCAACTAACAAATTGCCGACCGTGCCAGGATCAGAAGCTGGAATCTTCCGATCCGTTGTCAGACGCGTTATCCCTTGCGCCATAGGGCCACAGACTGTGTCTCGTTCTACGAGACAAGTGCACCTCTCTAAGAAACGTGTTCTTCAGGGCTCTGCAAGCTCCCAAGGAAGGCACTTCTCGTCCAGCGGCGTGGTCGCGGTGCGCTTGCAGAGCTTGGACCTTGCCACATATCTGCGCCCGCTGTTCGACAGGTAGCAGGAGGCAAGGCGCGCGTTTTTCTGCGTTTTTTCGTTGACTAGAGGCAGTTGATGTGCATGTAAGCGTAGCATATGAAACACGAATAGCACGAAGCATTCGTAGTTAGGTGCCAAAGTCGCAGTGTGGCCGCAGGTGGCGATCGTATGTATTTGTGGCCACCACTGGTTTGCAGCAAAGTGAATATGGCTAATTGAGAGCGTTTGGCTGTAGCCCCAGTGGCGCAATTGGTTAGCGCACGGTACTTATAAGGCAGTAGCCGTGAGCAATGCCGGGGTTGTGAGTTCGAGCCTCACCTGGGGCATACTTTTATGTCGTAACAGCTGACAGCATCTGGAGGCTAGATTTCAGATGTATCAGCTACGCCAACAAGTTTAATGTGCATTATATGCGGTAGGTGCGACTTCCTCGGTAGTATAGTGTTTAGTATCCCCGCCTGTCACGCGGGAGACCGGGGTTCGATTCCCCGCCGGGGAGGCGCGATTTTTATCTCACAAATCTGCTCGAGTGTTGCGCGTGTGGGGTGGAAGAGCATTAACTTTGCCATTAACTTGCTGCAAAATGCTACATCGTAGGAAGTAGTTCTCGCATTCCTCACACTTTCTAATTATGGGGTTCGCTGTTAATGCCGACTCTCCACGCGTAGTAATCGATCTCGACACAATCAGCAAAAGATATAATTTTAGAAGAGCGTGGTTTCGATCCACGGACCCCTGGGTTATGGGCCCAGCACGCTTCCACTGCGCCAACACGCGATCTAGTGTTTTTCTAGCTCTTCGTCACATCACGTGGGACACTTGGACAGTGTTGTCTGCGTGGCTTTCACACGCGTACATTTAATTGCGCAACATCTCCTACAGCACTCAGCTTGACTTGTCTCGACTTTGCTCGACTGACGCTACGCTGACGCTTGCAGGCAGCGGCATTTACCACCATCACCTCGACATGCAGCTGCGAGATGCACAGGAATAACACTGCACTCCTCGATGCGGCGACATACGAAATCCACTGCCGAGCTGCGCGTTGGCAACTAACAAAATGCCGACCGTGCCAGGATCAGAAGCTGGAATCTTCCGATCCGTTGTCAGACGCGTTATCCCTTGCGCCATAGGGCCACGGACTGTGTCTCGTTCTACGAGACAAGTGCACCTCTCTAAGAAACGTGTTCTTCAGGGCTCTGCAAGCTCCCAAGGAAGGCACTTCTCGTCCAGCGGCGTGGTCGCGGTGCGCTTGCAGAGCTTGGACCTTGCCACATATCTGCGCCCGCTGTTCGACAGGTAGCAGGAGGCAAGGCGCGCGTTTTTCTGCGTTTTTTCGTTGACTAGAGGCAGTTGATGTGCATGTAAGCGTAGCATATGAAACACGAATAGCACGAAGCATTCGTAGTTAGGTGCCAAAGTCGCAGTGTGGCCGCAGGTGGCGATCGTATGTATTTGTGGCCACCACTGGTTTGCAGCAAAGTGAATATGGCTAATTGAGAGCGTTTGGCTGTAGCCCCAGTGGCGCAATTGGTTAGCGCACGGTACTTATAAGGCAGTAGCCGTGAGCAATGCCGGGGTTGTGAATTCGAGCCTCACCTGGGGCATACTTTTATGTCGTAACAGCTGACAGCATCTGGAGGCTAGACTTCAGATGTATCAGCTACGCCAACAAGTTTAATGTGCATTATATGCGGTAGGTGCGACTTCCTCGGTAGTATAGTGTTTAGTATCCCCGCCTGTCACGCGGGAGACCGGGGTTCGATTCCCCGCCGGGGAGGCGCGATTTTTATCTCACAAATCTGCTCGAGTGTTGCGCGTGTGGGGTGGAAGAGCATTAACTTTGCCATTAACTTGCTGCAAAATGCTACATCGTAGGAAGTAGTTCTCGCATTCCTCACACTTTCTAATTATGGGGTTCGCTGTTAATGCCGACTCTCCACGCGTAGTAATCGATCTCGACACAATCAGCAAAAGATATAATTTTAGCAGAGCGTGGTTTCGATCCACGGACCTCTGGGTTATGGGCCCAGCACGCTTCCACTGCGCCACTCTGCTGTGTGGGGGTGTTCTAGCTCTTCGTCACATCACGTGGGACACTTGGACAGTGTTGTCTGCGTGGCTTTCACACGCGTACATTTAATTGCGCAACATCTCCTACAGCTCTCAGCTTGACTTGTCTCGACTTTGCTCGACTGACGCTACGCTGACGCTTGCAGGCAGCGGCATTTACCACCATCACCTCGACATGCAGCTGCGAGATGCACAGGAATAACACTGCACTCCTCGATGCGGCGACATACGAAATCCACTGCCGAGCTGCGCGTTGGCAACTAACAAATTGCCGACCGTGCCAGGATCAGAAGCTGGAATCTTCCGATCCGTTGTCAGACGCGTTATCCCTTGCGCCATAGGGCCACAGACTGTGTCTCGTTCTACGAGACAAGTGCACCTCTCTAAGAAACGTGTTCTTCAGGGCTCTGCAAGCTCCCAAGGAAGGCACTTCTCGTCCAGCGGCGTGGTCGCGGTGCGCTTGCAGAGCTTGGACCTTGCCACATATCTGCGCCCGCTGTTCGACAGGTAGCAGGAGGCAAGGCGCGCGTTTTTCTGCGTTTTTTCGTTGACTAGAGGCAGTTGATGTGCATGTAAGCGTAGCATATGAAACACGAATAGCACGAAGCATTCGTAGTTAGGTGCCAAAGTAGCAGTGTGGCCGCAGGTGGCGATCGTATGTATTTGTGGCCACCACTGGTTTGCAGCAAAGTGAATATGGCTAATTGAGAGCGTTTGGCTGTAGCCCCAGTGGCGCAATTGGTTAGCGCACGGTACTTATAAGGCAGTAGCCGTGAGCAATGCCGGGGTTGTGAGTTTGAGCCTCACCTGGGGCATACTTTTATGTCGTAACAGCTGACAGCATCTGGAGGCTAGATTTCAGATGTATCAGCTACGCCAACAAGTTTAATGTGCATTATATGCGGTAGGTGCGTCTTCCTCGGTAGTATAGTGGTTAGTATCCCCGCCTGTCACGCGGGAGACCATGGTTCGATTCCCCGCCGGGGAGGCGCGATTTTTATCTCACAAATCTGCTCGAGTGTTGCGCGTGTGGGGCGGAAGAGCATTAACTTTGCCATTAACTTGCTGCAAAATGCTACATCGTAGGAAGTAGTTCTCGCATTCCTCACACTTTCTAATTATGGGGTTCGCTGTTAATGCCGACTCTCCACGCGTAGTAATCGATCTCGACAAAATCAGCGAAAGATACAATTTTAGCAGAGCGTGGTTTCGATCCACGGACCTCTGGGTTATGGGCCCAGCACGCTTCCACTGCGCCACTCTGCTGTGTGGGGGTGTTCTAGCTCTTCGTCACATGACGTGGGACACTTGGACAGTGTTGTCTGCGTGGCTTTCACACGCGTACATTTAATTGCGCAACATCTCCTACAGCTCTCAGCTTGACTTGTCTCGACTTTGCTCGACTGACGCTACGCTGACGCTTGCAGGCAGCGGCATTTACCACCATCACCTCGACATGCAGCTGCGAGATGCACAGGAATAACACTGCACTCCTCGATGCGGCGACATACGAAATCCACTGCCGAGCTGCGCGTTGGCAACTAACAAAATGCCGACCGTGCCAGGATCAGAAGCTGGAATCTTCCGATCCGTTGTCAGACGCGTTATCCCTTGCGCCATAGGGCCACGGACTGTGTCTCGTTCTACGAGACAAGTGCACCTCTCTAAGAAACGTGTTCTTCAGGGCTCTGCAAGCTCCCAAGGAAGGCACTTCTCGTCCAGCGGCGTGGTCGCGGTGCGCTTGCAGAGCTTGGACCTTGCCACATATCTGCGCCCGCTGTTCGACAGGTAGCAGGAGGCAAGGCGCGCGTTTTTCTGCGTTTTATCGTTGACTAGAGGCAGTTGATGTGCATGTAAGCGTAGCATATGAAACACGAATAGCACGAAGCATTCGTAGTTAGGTGCCAAAGTCGCAGTGTGGCCGCAGGTGGCGATCGTATGTATTTGTGGCCACCACTGGTTTGCAGCAAAGTGAATGTGGCTAATTGAGAGCGTTTGGCTGTAGCCCCAGTGGCGCAATTGGTTAGCGCACGGTACTTATAAGGCAGTAGCCGTGAGCAATGCCGGGGTTGTGAGTTTGAGCCTCACCTGGGGCATACTTTTATGTCGTAACAGCTGACAGCATCTGGAGGCTAGATTTCAGATGTATCAGCTACGCCAACAAGTTTAATGTGCATTATATGCGGTAGGTGCGTCTTCCTCGGTAGTATAGTGGTTAGTATCCCCGCCTGTCACGCGGGAGACCGGGGTTCGATTCCCCGCCGGGGAGGCGCGATTTTTATCTCACAAATCTGCTCGAGTGTTGCGCGTGTGGGGCGGAAGAGCATAAACTTTGCCATTAACTTGCTGCAAAATGCTACATCGTAGGAAGTAGTTCTCGCATTCCTCACACTTTCTAATTATGGGGTTCGCTGTTAATGCCGACTCTCCACGCGTAGTAATCGATCTCGACACAATCAGCAAAAGATATAATTTTAGCAGAGCGTGGTTTCGATCCACGGACCTCTGGGTTATGGGCCCAGCACGCTTCCACTGCGCCACTCTGCTGTGTGGGGGTGTTCTAGCTCTTCGTCACATCACGTGGGACACTTGGACAGTGTTGTCTGCGTGGCTTTCACACGCGTACATTTAATTGCGCAACATCTCCTACAGCTCTCAGCTTGACTTGTCTCGACTTTGCTCGACTGACGCTACGCTGACGCTTGCAGGCAGCGGCATTTACCACCATCACCTCGACATGCAGCTGCGAGATGCACAGGAATAACACTGCACTCCTCGATGCGGCGACATACGAAATCCACTGCCGAGCTGCGCGTTGGCAACTAACAAATTGCCGACCGTGCCAGGATCAGAAGCTGGAATCTTCCGATCCGTTGTCAGACGCGTTATCCCTTGCGCCATAGGGCCACAGACTGTGTCTCGTTCTACGAGACAAGTGCACCTCTCTAAGAAACGTGTTCTTCAGGGCTCTGCAAGCTCCCAAGGAAGGCACTTCTCGTCCAGCGGCGTGGTCGCGGTGCGCTTGCAGAGCTTGGACCTTGCCACATATCTGCGCCCGCTGTTCGACAGGTAGCAGGAGGCAAGGCGCGCGTTTTTCTGCGTTTTTTCGTTGACTAGAGGCAGTTGATGTGCATGTAAGCGTAGCATATGAAACACGAATAGCACGAAGCATTCGTAGTTAGGTGCCAAAGTCGCAGTGTGGCCGCAGGTGGCGATCGTATGTATTTGTGGCCACCACTGGTTTGCAGCAAAGTGAATATGGCTAATTGAGAGCGTTTGGCTGTAGCCCCAGTGGCGCAATTGGTTAGCGCACGGTACTTATAAGGCAGTAGCCGTGAGCAATGCCGGGGTTGTGAGTTCGAGCCTCACCTGGGGCATACTTTTATGTCGTAACAGCTGACAGCATCTGGAGGCTAGATTTCAGATGTATCAGCTACGCCAACAAGTTTAATGTGCATTATATGCGGTAGGTGCGACTTCCTCGGTAGTATAGTGTTTAGTATCCCCGCCTGTCACGCGGGAGACCGGGGTTCGATTCCCCGCCGGGGAGGCGCGATTTTTATCTCACAAATCTGCTCGAGTGTTGCGCGTGTGGGGTGGAAGAGCATTAACTTTGCCATTAACTTGCTGCAAAATGCTACATCGTAGGAAGTAGTTCTCGCATTCCTCACACTTTCTAATTATGGGGTTCGCTGTTAATGCCGACTCTCCACGCGTAGTAATCGATCTCGACAAAATCAGCGAAAGATACAATTTTAGCAGAGCGTGGTTTCGATCCACGGACCTCTGGGTTATGGGCCCAGCACGCTTCCACTGCGCCACTCTGCTGTGTGGGGGTGTTCTAGCTCTTCGTCACATGACGTGGGACACTTGGACAGTGTTGTCTGCGTGGCTTTCACACGCGTACATTTAATTGCGCAACATCTCCTACAGCTCTCAGCTTGACTTGTCTCGACTTTGCTCGACTGACGCTACGCTGACGCTTGCAGGCAGCGGCATTTACCACCATCACCTCGACATGCAGCTGCGAGATGCACAGGAATAACACTGCACTCCTCGATGCGGCGACATACGAAATCCACTGCCGAGCTGCGCGTTGGCAACTAACAAAATGCCGACCGTGCCAGGATCAGAAGCTGGAATCTTCCGATCCGTTGTCAGACGCGTTATCCCTTGCGCCATAGGGCCACGGACTGTGTCTCGTTCTACGAGACAAGTGCACCTCTCTAAGAAACGTGTTCTTCAGGGCTCTGCAAGCTCCCAAGGAAGGCACTTCTCGTCCAGCGGCGTGGTCGCGGTGCGCTTGCAGAGCTTGGACCTTGCCACATATCTGCGCCCGCTGTTCGACAGGTAGCAGGAGGCAAGGCGCGCGTTTTTCTGCGTTTTATCGTTGACTAGAGGCAGTTGATGTGCATGTAAGCGTAGCATATGAAACACGAATAGCACGAAGCATTCGTAGTTAGGTGCCAAAGTCGCAGTGTGGCCGCAGGTGGCGATCGTATGTATTTGTGGCCACCACTGGTTTGCAGCAAAGTGAATGTGGCTAATTGAGAGCGTTTGGCTGTAGCCCCAGTGGCGCAATTGGTTAGCGCACGGTACTTATAAGGCAGTAGCCGTGAGCAATGCCGGGGTTGTGAGTTTGAGCCTCACCTGGGGCATACTTTTATGTCGTAACAGCTGACAGCATCTGGAGGCTAGATTTCAGATGTATCAGCTACGCCAACAAGTTTAATGTGCATTATATGCGGTAGGTGCGTCTTCCTCGGTAGTATAGTGGTTAGTATCCCCGCCTGTCACGCGGGAGACCGGGGTTCGATTCCCCGCCGGGGAGGCGCGATTTTTATCTCACAAATCTGCTCGAGTGTTGCGCGTGTGGGGCGGAAGAGCATAAACTTTGCCATTAACTTGCTGCAAAATGCTACATCGTAGGAAGTAGTTCTCGCATTCCTCACACTTTCTAATTATGGGGTTCGCTGTTAATGCCGACTCTCCACGCGTAGTAATCGATCTCGACACAATCAGCAAAAGATATAATTTTAGCAGAGCGTGGTTTCGATCCACGGACCTCTGGGTTATGGGCCCAGCACGCTTCCACTGCGCCACTCTGCTGTGTGGGGGTGTTCTAGCTCTTCGTCACATCACGTGGGACACTTGGACAGTGTTGTCTGCGTGGCTTTCACACGCGTACATTTAATTGCGCAACATCTCCTACAGCTCTCAGCTTGACTTGTCTCGACTTTGCTCGACTGACGCTACGCTGACGCTTGCAGGCAGCGGCATTTACCACCATCACCTCGACATGCAGCTGCGAGATGCACAGGAATAACACTGCACTCCTCGATGCGGCGACATACGAAATCCACTGCCGAGCTGCGCGTTGGCAACTAACAAATTGCCGACCGTGCCAGGATCAGAAGCTGGAATCTTCCGATCCGTTGTCAGACGCGTTATCCCTTGCGCCATAGGGCCACAGACTGTGTCTCGTTCTACGAGACAAGTGCACCTCTCTAAGAAACGTGTTCTTCAGGGCTCTGCAAGCTCCCAAGGAAGGCACTTCTCGTCCAGCGGCGTGGTCGCGGTGCGCTTGCAGAGCTTGGACCTTGCCACATATCTGCGCCCGCTGTTCGACAGGTAGCAGGAGGCAAGGCGCGCGTTTTTCTGCGTTTTTTCGTTGACTAGAGGCAGTTGATGTGCATGTAAGCGTAGCATATGAAACACGAATAGCACGAAGCATTCGTAGTTAGGTGCCAAAGTCGCAGTGTGGCCGCAGGTGGCGATCGTATGTATTTGTGGCCACCACTGGTTTGCAGCAAAGTGAATATGGCTAATTGAGAGCGTTTGGCTGTAGCCCCAGTGGCGCAATTGGTTAGCGCACGGTACTTATAAGGCAGTAGCCGTGAGCAATGCCGGGGTTGTGAGTTCGAGCCTCACCTGGGGCATACTTTTATGTCGTAACAGCTGACAGCATCTGGAGGCTAGATTTCAGATGTATCAGCTACGCCAACAAGTTTAATGTGCATTATATGCGGTAGGTGCGACTTCCTCGGTAGTATAGTGTTTAGTATCCCCGCCTGTCACGCGGGAGACCGGGGTTCGATTCCCCGCCGGGGAGGCGCGATTTTTATCTCACAAATCTGCTCGAGTGTTGCGCGTGTGGGGTGGAAGAGCATTAACTTTGCCATTAACTTGCTGCAAAATGCTACATCGTAGGAAGTAGTTCTCGCATTCCTCACACTTTCTAATTATGGGGTTCGCTGTTAATGCCGACTCTCCACGCGTAGTAATCGATCTCGACACAATCAGCAAAAGATATAATTTTAGCAGAGCGTGGTTTCGATCCACGGACCTCTGGGTTATGGGCCCAGCACGCTTCCACTGCGCCACTCTGCTGTGTGGGGGTGTTCTAGCTCTTCGTCACATCACGTGGGACACTTGGACAGTGTTGTCTGCGTGGCTTTCACACGCGTACATTTAATTGCGCAACATCTCCTACAGCTCTCAGCTTGACTTGTCTCGACTTTGCTCGACTGACGCTACGCTGACGCTTGCAGGCAGCGGCATTTACCACCATCACCTCGACATGCAGCTGCGAGATGCACAGGAATAACACTGCACTCCTCGATGCGGCGACATACGAAATCCACTGCCGAGCTGCGCGTTGGCAACTAACAAATTGCCGACCGTGCCAGGATCAGAAGCTGGAATCTTCCGATCCGTTGTCAGACGCGTTATCCCTTGCGCCATAGGGCCACAGACTGTGTCTCGTTCTACGAGACAAGTGCACCTCTCTAAGAAACGTGTTCTTCAGGGCTCTGCAAGCTCCCAAGGAAGGCACTTCTCGTCCAGCGGCGTGGTCGCGGTGCGCTTGCAGAGCTTGGACCTTGCCACATATCTGCGCCCGCTGTTCGACAGGTAGCAGGAGGCAAGGCGCGCGTTTTTCTGCGTTTTTTCGTTGACTAGAGGCAGTTGATGTGCATGTAAGCGTAGCATATGAAACACGAATAGCACGAAGCATTCGTAGTTAGGTGCCAAAGTCGCAGTGTGGCCGCAGGTGGCGATCGTATGTATTTGTGGCCACCACTGGTTTGCAGCAAAGTGAATATGGCTAATTGAGAGCGTTTGGCTGTAGCCCCAGTGGCGCAATTGGTTAGCGCACGGTACTTATAAGGCAGTAGCCGTGAGCAATGCCGGGGTTGTGAATTCGAGCCTCACCTGGGGCATACTTTTATGTCGTAACAGCTGACAGCATCTGGAGGCTAGATTTCAGATGTATCAGCTACGCCAACAAGTTTAATGTGCATTATATGCGGTAGGTGCGACTTCCTCGGTAGTATAGTGTTTAGTATCCCCGCCTGTCACGCGGGAGACCGGGGTTCGATTCCCCGCCGGGGAGGCGCGATTTTTATCTCACAAATCTGCTCGAGTGTTGCGCGTGTGGGGTGGAAGAGCATTAACTTTGCCATTAACTTGCTGCAAAATGCTACATCGTAGGAAGTAGTTCTCGCATTCCTCACACTTTCTAATTATGGGGTTCGCTGTTAATGCCGACTCTCCACGCGTAGTAATCGATCTCGACACAATCAGCAAAAGATACAATTTTAGCAGAGCGTGGTTTCGATCCACGGACCTCTGGGTTATGGGCCCAGCACGCTTCTACTGCGCCACTCTGCTGTGTGGGGGTGTTCTAGCTCTTCGTCACATCACGTGGGACACTTGGACAGTGTTGTCTGCGTGGCTTTCACACGCGTACATTTAATTGCGCAACATCTCCTACAGCTCTCAGCTTGACTTGTCTCGACTTTGCTCGACTGACGCTACGCTGACGCTTGCAGGCAGCGGCATTTACCACCATCACCTCGACATGCAGCTGCGAGATGCACAGGAATAACACTGCACTCCTCGATGCGGCGACATACGAAATCCACTGCCGAGCTGCGCGTTGGCAACTAACAAATTGCCGACCGTGCCAGGATCAGAAGCTGGAATCTTCCGATCCGTTGTCAGACGCGTTATCCCTTGCGCCATAGGGCCACAGACTGTGTCTCGTTCTACGAGACAAGTGCACCTCTCTAAGAAACGTGTTCTTCAGGGCTCTGCAAGCTCCCAAGGAAGGCACTTCTCGTCCAGCGGCGTGGTCGCGGTGCGCTTGCAGAGCTTGGACCTTGCCACATATCTGCGCCCGCTGTTCGACAGGTAGCAGGAGGCAAGGCGCGCGTTTTTCTGCGTTTTTTCGTTGACTAGAGGCAGTTGATGTGCATGTAAGCGTAGCATATGAAACACGAATAGCACGAAGCATTCGTAGTTAGGTGCCAAAGTAGCAGTGTGGCCGCAGGTGGCGATCGTATGTATTTGTGGCCACCACTGGTTTGCAGCAAAGTGAATATGGCTAATTGAGAGCGTTTGGCTGTAGCCCCAGTGGCGCAATTGGTTAGCGCACGGTACTTATAAGGCAGTAGCCGTGAGCAATGCCGGGGTTGTGAGTTTGAGCCTCACCTGGGGCATACTTTTATGTCGTAACAGCTGACAGCATCTGGAGGCTAGATTTCAGATGTATCAGCTACGCCAACAAGTTTAATGTGCATTATATGCGGTAGGTGCGTCTTCCTCGGTAGTATAGTGGTTAGTATCCCCGCCTGTCACGCGGGAGACCATGGTTCGATTCCCCGCCGGGGAGGCGCGATTTTTATCTCACAAATCTGCTCGAGTGTTGCGCGTGTGGGGCGGAAGAGCATTAACTTTGCCATTAACTTGCTGCAAAATGCTACATCGTAGGAAGTAGTTCTCGCATTCCTCACACTTTCTAATTATGGGGTTCGCTGTTAATGCCGACTCTCCACGCGTAGTAATCGATCTCGACAAAATCAGCGAAAGATATAATTTTAGCAGAGCGTGGTTTCGATCCACGGACCTCTGGGTTAGGGGCCCAGCACGCTTCCACTGCGCCACTCTGCTGTGTGGGGGTGTTCTAGCTCTTCGTCACATCACGTGGGACACTTGGACAGTGTTGTCTGCGTGGCTTTCACACGCGTACATTTAATTGCGCAACATCTCCTACAGCTCTCAGCTTGACTTGTCTCGACTTTGCTCGACTGACGCTACGCTGACGCTTGCAGGCAGCGGCATTTACCACCATCACCTCGACATGCAGCTGCGAGATGCACAGGAATAACACTGCACTCCTCGATGCGGCGACATACGAAATCCACTGCCGAGCTGCGCGTTGGCAACTAACAAATTGCCGACCGTGCCAGGATCAGAAGCTGGAATCTTCCGATCCGTTGTCAGACGCGTTATCCCTTGCGCCATAGGGCCACAGACTGTGTCTCGTTCTACGAGACAAGTGCACCTCTCTAAGAAACGTGTTCTTCAGGGCTCTGCAAGCTCCCAAGGAAGGCACTTCTCGTCCAGCGGCGTGGTCGCGGTGCGCTTGCAGAGCTTGGACCTTGCCACATATCTGCGCCCGCTGTTCGACAGGTAGCAGGAGGCAAGGCGCGCGTTTTTCTGCGTTTTTTCGTTGACTAGAGGCAGTTGATGTGCATGTAAGCGTAGCATATGAAACACGAATAGCACGAAGCATTCGTAGTTAGGTGCCAAAGTCGCAGTGTGGCCGCAGGTGGCGATCGTATGTATTTGTGGCCACCACTGGTTTGCAGCAAAGTGAATATGGCTAATTGAGAGCGTTTGGCTGTAGCCCCAGTGGCGCAATTGGTTAGCGCACGGTACTTATAAGGCAGTAGCCGTGAGCAATGCCGGGGTTGTGAATTCGAGCCTCACCTGGGGCATACTTTTATGTCGTAACAGCTGACAGCATCTGGAGGCTAGATTTCAGATGTATCAGCTACGCCAACAAGTTTAATGTGCATTATATGCGGTAGGTGCGTCTTCCTCGGTAGTATAGTGGTTAGTATCCCCGCCTGTCACGCGGGAGACCATGGTTCGATTCCCCGCCGGGGAGGCGCGATTTTTATCTCACAAATCTGCTCGAGTGTTGCGCGTGTGGGGCGGAAGAGCATTAACTTTGCCATTAACTTGCTGCAAAATGCTACATCGTAGGAAGTAGTTCTCGCATTCCTCACACTTTCTAATTATGGGGTTCGCTGTTAATGCCGACTCTCCACGCGTAGTAATCGATCTCGACAAAATCAGCGAAAGATATAATTTTAGCAGAGCGTGGTTTCGATCCACGGACCTCTGGGTTAGGGGCCCAGCACGCTTCCACTGCGCCACTCTGCTGTGTGGGGGTGTTCTAGCTCTTCGTCACATCACGTGGGACACTTGGACAGTGTTGTCTGCGTGGCTTTCACACGCGTACATTTAATTGCGCAACATCTCCTACAGCTCTCAGCTTGACTTGTCTCGACTTTGCTCGACTGACGCTACGCTGACGCTTGCAGGCAGCGGCATTTACCACCATCACCTCGACATGCAGCTGCGAGATGCACAGGAATAACACTGCACTCCTCGATGCGGCGACATACGAAATCCACTGCCGAGCTGCGCGTTGGCAACTAACAAATTGCCGACCGTGCCAGGATCAGAAGCTGGAATCTTCCGATCCGTTGTCAGACGCGTTATCCCTTGCGCCATAGGGCCACAGACTGTGTCTCGTTCTACGAGACAAGTGCACCTCTCTAAGAAACGTGTTCTTCAGGGCTCTGCAAGCTCCCAAGGAAGGCACTTCTCGTCCAGCGGCGTGGTCGCGGTGCGCTTGCAGAGCTTGGACCTTGCCACATATCTGCGCCCGCTGTTCGACAGGTAGCAGGAGGCAAGGCGCGCGTTTTTCTGCGTTTTTTCGTTGACTAGAGGCAGTTGATGTGCATGTAAGCGTAGCATATGAAACACGAATAGCACGAAGCATTCGTAGTTAGGTGCCAAAGTCGCAGTGTGGCCGCAGGTGGCGATCGTATGTATTTGTGGCCACCACTGGTTTGCAGCAAAGTGAATATGGCTAATTGAGAGCGTTTGGCTGTAGCCCCAGTGGCGCAATTGGTTAGCGCACGGTACTTATAAGGCAGTAGCCGTGAGCAATGCCGGGGTTGTGAATTCGAGCCTCACCTGGGGCATACTTTTATGTCGTAACAGCTGACAGCATCTGGAGGCTAGATTTCAGATGTATCAGCTACGCCAACAAGTTTAATGTGCATTATATGCGGCAGGTGCGACTTCCTCGGTAGTATAGTGTTTAGTATCCCCGCCTGTCACGCGGGAGACCGGGGTTCGATTCCCCGCCGGGGAGGCGCGATTTTTATCTCACAAATCTGCTCGAGTGTTGCGCGTGTGGGGTGGAAGAGCATTAACTTTGCCATTAACTTGCTGCAAAATGCTACATCGTAGGAAGTAGTTCTCGCATTCCTCACACTTTCTAATTATGGGGTTCGCTGTTAATGCCGACTCTCCACGCGTAGTAATCGATCTCGACACAATCAGCAAAAGATATAATTTTAGCAGAGCGTGGTTTCGATCCACGGACCTCTGGGTTATGGGCCCAGCACGCTTCCACTGCGCCACTCTGCTGTGTGGGGGTGTTCTAGCTCTTCGTCACATCACGTGGGACACTTGGACAGTGTTGTCTGCGTGGCTTTCACACGCGTACATTTAATTGCGCAACATCTCCTACAGCTCTCAGCTTGACTTGTCTCGACTTTGCTCGACTGACGCTACGCTGACGCTTGCAGGCAGCGGCATTTACCACCATCACCTCGACATGCAGCTGCGAGATGCACAGGAATAACACTGCACTCCTCGATGCGGCGACATACGAAATCCACTGCCGAGCTGCGCGTTGGCAACTAACAAATTGCCGACCGTGCCAGGATCAGAAGCTGGAATCTTCCGATCCGTTGTCAGACGCGTTATCCCTTGCGCCATAGGGCCACAGACTGTGTCTCGTTCTACGAGACAAGTGCACCTCTCTAAGAAACGTGTTCTTCAGGGCTCTGCAAGCTCCCAAGGAAGGCACTTCTCGTCCAGCGGCGTGGTCGCGGTGCGCTTGCAGAGCTTGGACCTTGCCACATATCTGCGCCCGCTGTTCGACAGGTAGCAGGAGGCAAGGCGCGCGTTTTTCTGCGTTTTTTCGTTGACTAGAGGCAGTTGATGTGCATGTAAGCGTAGCATATGAAACACGAATAGCACGAAGCATTCGTAGTTAGGTGCCAAAGTCGCAGTGTGGCCGCAGGTGGCGATCGTATGTATTTGTGGCCACCACTGGTTTGCAGCAAAGTGAATATGGCTAATTGAGAGCGTTTGGCTGTAGCCCCAGTGGCGCAATTGGTTAGCGCACGGTACTTATAAGGCAGTAGCCGTGAGCAATGCCGGGGTTGTGAATTCGAGCCTCACCTGGGGCATACTTTTATGTCGTAACAGCTGACAGCATCTGGAGGCTAGATTTCAGATGTATCAGCTACGCCAACAAGTTTAATGTGCATTATATGCGGTAGGTGCGACTTCCTCGGTAGTATAGTGTTTAGTATCCCCGCCTGTCACGCGGGAGACCGGGGTTCGATTCCCCGCCGGGGAGGCGCGATTTTTATCTCACAAATCTGCTCGAGTGTTGCGCGTGTGGGGTGGAAGAGCATTAACTTTGCCATTAACTTGCTGCAAAATGCTACATCGTAGGAAGTAGTTCTCGCATTCCTCACACTTTCTAATTATGGGGTTCGCTGTTAATGCCGACTCTCCACGCGTAGTAATCGATCTCGACACAATCAGCAAAAGATACAATTTTAGCAGAGCGTGGTTTCGATCCACGGACCTCTGGGTTATGGGCCCAGCACGCTTCTACTGCGCCACTCTGCTGTGTGGGGGTGTTCTAGCTCTTCGTCACATCACGTGGGACACTTGGACAGTGTTGTCTGCGTGGCTTTCACACGCGTACATTTAATTGCGCAACATCTCCTACAGCTCTCAGCTTGACTTGTCTCGACTTTGCTCGACTGACGCTACGCTGACGCTTGCAGGCAGCGGCATTTACCACCATCACCTCGACATGCAGCTGCGAGATGCACAGGAATAACACTGCACTCCTCGATGCGGCGACATACGAAATCCACTGCCGAGCTGCGCGTTGGCAACTAACAAATTGCCGGCCGTGCCAGGATCAGAAGCTGGAATCTTCCGATCCGTTGTCAGACGCGTTATCCCTTGCGCCATAGGGCCACAGACTGTGTCTCGTTCTACGAGACAAGTGCACCTCTCTAAGAAACGTGTTCTTCAGGGCTCTGCAAGCTCCCAAGGAAGGCACTTCTCGTCCAGCGGCGTGGTCGCGGTGCGCTTGCAGAGCTTGGACCTTGCCACATATCTGCGCCCGCTGTTCGACAGGTAGCAGGAGGCAAGGCGCGCGTTTTTCTGCGTTTTTTCGTTGACTAGAGGCAGTTGATGTGCATGTAAGCGTAGCATATGAAACACGAATAGCACGAAGCATTCGTAGTTAGGTGCCAAAGTCGCAGTGTGGCCGCAGGTGGCGATCGTATGTATTTGTGGCCACCACTGGTTTGCAGCAAAGTGAATATGGCTAATTGAGAGCGTTTGGCTGTGGACCCAGTGGCGCAATTGGTTAGCGCACGGTACTTATAAGGCAGTAGCCGTGAGCAATGCCGGGGTTGTGAATTCGAGCCTCACCTGGGGCATACTTTTATGTCGTAACAGCTGACAGCATCTGGAGGATAGATTTCAGATGTATCAGCTACGCCAACAAGTTTAATGTGCATTATATGCGGTAGGTGCGTCTTCCTCGGTAGTATAGTGGTTAGTATCCCCGCCTGTCACGCGGGAGACCATGGTTCGATTCCCCGCCGGGGAGGCGCGATTTTTATCTCACAAATCTGCTCGAGTGTTGCGCGTGTGGGGCGGAAGAGCATTAACTTTGCCATTAACTTGCTGCAAAATGCTACATCGTAGGAAGTAGTTCTCGCATTCCTCACACTTTCTAATTATGGGGTTCGCTGTTAATGCCGACTCTCCACGCGTAGTAATCGATCTCGACAAAATCAGCGAAAGATATAATTTTAGCAGAGCGTGGTTTCGATCCACGGACCTCTGGGTTATGGGCCCAGCACGCTTCCACTGCGCCACTCTGCTGTGTGGGGGTGTTCTAGCTCTTCGTCACATCACGTGGGACACTTGGACAGTGTTGTCTGCGTGGCTTTCACACGCGTACATTTAATTGCGCAACATCTCCTACAGCTCTCAGCTTGACTTGTCTCGACTTTGCTCGACTGACGCTACGCTGACGCTTGCAGGCAGCGGCATTTACCACCATCACCTCGACATGCAGCTGCGAGATGCACAGGAATAACACTGCACTCCTCGATGCGGCGACATACGAAATCCACTGCCGAGCTGCGCGTTGGCAACTAACAAATTGCCGACCGTGCCAGGATCAGAAGCTGGAATCTTCCGATCCGTTGTCAGACGCGTTATCCCTTGCGCCATAGGGCCACAGACTGTGTCTCGTTCTACGAGACAAGTGCACCTCTCTAAGAAACGTGTTCTTCAGGGCTCTGCAAGCTCCCAAGGAAGGCACTTCTCGTCCAGCGGCGTGGTCGCGGTGCGCTTGCAGAGCTTGGACCTTGCCACATATCTGCGCCCGCTGTTCGACAGGTAGCAGGAGGCAAGGCGCGCGTTTTTCTGCGTTTTTTCGTTGACTAGAGGCAGTTGATGTGCATGTAAGCGTAGCATATGAAACACGAATAGCACGAAGCATTCGTAGTTAGGTGCCAAAGTCGCAGTGTGGCCGCAGGTGGCGATCGTATGTATTTGTGGCCACCACTGGTTTGCAGCAAAGTGAATATGGCTAATTGAGAGCGTTTGGCTGTAGCCCCAGTGGCGCAATTGGTTAGCGCACGGTACTTATAAGGCAGTAGCCGTGAGCAATGCCGGGGTTGTGAATTCGAGCCTCACCTGGGGCATACTTTTATGTCGTAACAGCTGACAGCATCTGGAGGCTAGATTTCAGATGTATCAGCTACGCCAACAAGTTTAATGTGCATTATAGGCGGTAGGTGCGACTTCCTCGGTAGTATAGTGTTTAGTATCCCCGCCTGTCACGCGGGAGACCGGGGTTCGATTCCCCGCCGGGGAGGCGCGATTTTTATCTCACAAATCTGCTCGAGTGTTGCGCGTGTGGGGTGGAAGAGCATTAACTTTGCCATTAACTTGCTGCAAAATGCTACATCGTAGGAAGTAGTTCTCGCATTCCTCACACTTTCTAATTATGGGGTTCGCTGTTAATGCCGACTCTCCACGCGTAGTAATCGATCTCGACACAATCAGCAAAAGATACAATTTTAGCAGAGCGTGGTTTCGATCCACGGACCTCTGGGTTATGGGCCCAGCACGCTTCTACTGCGCCACTCTGCTGTGTGGGGGTGTTCTAGCTCTTCGTCACATCACGTGGGACAGTTGGACAGTGTTGTCTGCGTGGCTTTCACACGCGTACATTTAATTGCGCAACATCTCCTACAGCTCTCAGCTTGACTTGTCTCGACTTTGCTCGACTGACGCTACGCTGACGCTTGCAGGCAGCGGCATTTACCACCATCACCTCGACATGCAGCTGCGAGATGCACAGGAATAACACTGCACTCCTCGATGCGGCGACATACGAAATCCACTGCCGAGCTGCGCGTTGGCAACTAACAAAATGCCGACCGTGCCAGGATCAGAAGCTGGAATCTTCCGATCCGTTGTCAGACGCGTTATCCCTTGCGCCATAGGGCCACGGACTGTGTCTCGTTCTACGAGACAAGTGCACCTCTCTAAGAAACGTGTTCTTCAGGGCTCTGCAAGCTCCCAAGGAAGGCACTTCTCGTCCAGCGGCGTGGTCGCGGTGCGCTTGCAGAGCTTGGACCTTGCCACATATCTGCGCCCGCTGTTCGACAGGTAGCAGGAGGCAAGGCGCGCGTTTTTCTGCGTTTTTTCGTTGACTAGAGGCAGTTGATGTGCATGTAAGCGTAGCATATGAAACACGAATAGCACGAAGCATTCGTAGTTAGGTGCCAAAGTAGCAGTGTGGCCGCAGGTGGCGATCGTATGTATTTGTGGCCACCACTGGTTTGCAGCAAAGTGAATATGGCTAATTGAGAGCGTTTGGCTGTAGCCCCAGTGGCGCAATTGGTTAGCGCACGGTACTTATAAGGCAGTAGCCGTGAGCAATGCCGGGGTTGTGAGTTCGAGCCTCACCTGGGGCATACTTTTATGTCGTAACAGCTGACAGCATCTGGAGGCTAGATTTCAGATGTATCAGCTACGCCAACAAGTTTAATGTGCATTATATGCGGTAGGTGCGTCTTCCTCGGTAGTATAGTGGTTAGTATCCCCGCCTGTCACGCGGGAGACCGGGGTTCGATTCCCCGCCGGGGAGGCGCGATTTTTATCTCACAAATCTGCTCGAGTGTTGCGCGTGTGGGGCGGAAGAGCATTAACTTTGCCATTAACTTGCTGCAAAATGCTACATCGTAGGAAGTAGTTCTCGCATTCCTCACACTTTCTAATTATGGGGTTCGCTGTTAATGCCGACTCTCCACGCGTAGTAATCGATCTCGACACAATCAGCAAAAGATATAATTTTAGCAGAGCGTGGTTTCGATCCACGGACCTCTGGGTTATGGGCCCAGCACGCTTCCACTGCGCCACTCTGCTGTTTGGGGGTATTCTAGCTCTTCGTCACATCACGTGGGACACTTGGACAGTGTTGTCTGCGTGGCTTTCACACGCGTACATTTAATTGCGCAACATCTCCTACAGCTCTCAGCTTGACTTGTCTCGACTTTGCTCGACTGACGCTACGCTGACGCTTGCAGGCAGCGGCATTTACCACCATCACCTCGACATGCAGCTGCGAGATGCACAGGAATAACACTGCACTCCTCGATGCGGCGACATACGAAATCCACTGCCGAGCTGCGCGTTGGCAACTAACAAATTGCCGGCCGTGCCAGGATCAGAAGCTGGAATCTTCCGATCCGTTGTCAGACGCGTTATCCCTTGCGCCATAGGGCCACAGACTGTGTCTCGTTCTACGAGACAAGTGCACCTCTCTAAGAAACGTGTTCTTCAGGGCTCTGCAAGCTCCCAAGGAAGGCACTTCTCGTCCAGCGGCGTGGTCGCGGTGCGCTTGCAGAGCTTGGACCTTGCCACATATCTGCGCCCGCTGTTCGACAGGTAGCAGGAGGCAAGGCGCGCGTTTTTCTGCGTTTTTTCGTTGACTAGAGGCAGTTGATGTGCATGTAAGCGTAGCATATGAAACACGAATAGCACGAAGCATTCGTAGTTAGGTGCCAAAGTCGCAGTGTGGCCGCAGGTGGCGATCGTATGTATTTGTGGCCACCACTGGTTTGCAGCAAAGTGAATATGGCTAATTGAGAGCGTTTGGCTGTGGACCCAGTGGCGCAATTGGTTAGCGCACGGTACTTATAAGGCAGTAGCCGTGAGCAATGCCGGGGTTGTGAATTCGAGCCTCACCTGGGGCATACTTTTATGTCGTAACAGCTGACAGCATCTGGAGGATAGATTTCAGATGTATCAGCTACGCCAACAAGTTTAATGTGCATTATATGCGGTAGGTGCGTCTTCCTCGGTAGTATAGTGGTTAGTATCCCCGCCTGTCACGCGGGAGACCATGGTTCGATTCCCCGCCGGGGAGGCGCGATTTTTATCTCACAAATCTGCTCGAGTGTTGCGCGTGTGGGGCGGAAGAGCATTAACTTTGCCATTAACTTGCTGCAAAATGCTACATCGTAGGAAGTAGTTCTCGCATTCCTCACACTTTCTAATTATGGGGTTCGCTGTTAATGCCGACTCTCCACGCGTAGTAATCGATCTCGACAAAATCAGCGAAAGATATAATTTTAGCAGAGCGTGGTTTCGATCCACGGACCTCTGGGTTATGGGCCCAGCACGCTTCCACTGCGCCACTCTGCTGTGTGGGGGTGTTCTAGCTCTTCGTCACATCACGTGGGACACTTGGACAGTGTTGTCTGCGTGGCTTTCACACGCGTACATTTAATTGCGCAACATCTCCTACAGCTCTCAGCTTGACTTGTCTCGACTTTGCTCGACTGACGCTACGCTGACGCTTGCAGGCAGCGGCATTTACCACCATCACCTCGACATGCAGCTGCGAGATGCACAGGAATAACACTGCACTCCTCGATGCGGCGACATACGAAATCCACTGCCGAGCTGCGCGTTGGCAACTAACAAATTGCCGACCGTGCCAGGATCAGAAGCTGGAATCTTCCGATCCGTTGTCAGACGCGTTATCCCTTGCGCCATAGGGCCACAGACTGTGTCTCGTTCTACGAGACAAGTGCACCTCTCTAAGAAACGTGTTCTTCAGGGCTCTGCAAGCTCCCAAGGAAGGCACTTCTCGTCCAGCGGCGTGGTCGCGGTGCGCTTGCAGAGCTTGGACCTTGCCACATATCTGCGCCCGCTGTTCGACAGGTAGCAGGAGGCAAGGCGCGCGTTTTTCTGCGTTTTTTCGTTGACTAGAGGCAGTTGATGTGCATGTAAGCGTAGCATATGAAACACGAATAGCACGAAGCATTCGTAGTTAGGTGCCAAAGTCGCAGTGTGGCCGCAGGTGGCGATCGTATGTATTTGTGGCCACCACTGGTTTGCAGCAAAGTGAATATGGCTAATTGAGAGCGTTTGGCTGTAGCCCCAGTGGCGCAATTGGTTAGCGCACGGTACTTATAAGGCAGTAGCCGTGAGCAATGCCGGGGTTGTGATTTCGAGCCTCACCTGGGGCATACTTTTATGTCGTAACAGCTGACAGCATCTGGAGGCTAGATTTCAGATGTATCAGCTACGCCAACAAGTTTAATGTGCATTATAGGCGGTAGGTGCGACTTCCTCGGTAGTATAGTGGTTAGTATCCCCGCCTGTCACGCGGGAGACCGGGGTTCGATTCCCCGCCGGGGAGGCGCGATTTTTATCTCACAAATCTGCTCGAGTGTTGCGCGTGTGGGGTGGAAGAGCATTAACTTTGCCATTAACTTGCTGCAAAATGCTACATCGTAGGAAGTAGTTCTCGCATTCCTCACACTTTCTAATTATGGGGTTCGCTGTTAATGCCGACTCTCCACGCGTAGTAATCGATCTCGACACAATCAGCAAAAGATACAATTTTAGCAGAGCGTGGTTTCGATCCACGGACCTCTGGGTTATGGGCCCAGCACGCTTCTACTGCGCCACTCTGCTGTGTGGGGGTGTTCTAGCTCTTCGTCACATCACGTGGGACAGTTGGACAGTGTTGTCTGCGTGGCTTTCACACGCGTACATTTAATTGCGCAACATCTCCTACAGCTCTCAGCTTGACTTGTCTCGACTTTGCTCGACTGACGCTACGCTGACGCTTGCAGGCAGCGGCATTTACCACCATCACCTCGACATGCAGCTGCGAGATGCACAGGAATAACACTGCACTCCTCGATGCGGCGACATACGAAATCCACTGCCGAGCTGCGCGTTGGCAACTAACAAAATGCCGACCGTGCCAGGATCAGAAGCTGGAATCTTCCGATCCGTTGTCAGACGCGTTATCCCTTGCGCCATAGGGCCACGGACTGTGTCTCGTTCTACGAGACAAGTGCACCTCTCTAAGAAACGTGTTCTTCAGGGCTCTGCAAGCTCCCAAGGAAGGCACTTCTCGTCCAGCGGCGTGGTCGCGGTGCGCTTGCAGAGCTTGGACCTTGCCACATATCTGCGCCCGCTGTTCGACAGGTAGCAGGAGGCAAGGCGCGCGTTTTTCTGCGTTTTTTCGTTGACTAGAGGCAGTTGATGTGCATGTAAGCGTAGCATATGAAACACGAATAGCACGAAGCATTCGTAGTTAGGTGCCAAAGTAGCAGTGTGGCCGCAGGTGGCGATCGTATGTATTTGTGGCCACCACTGGTTTGCAGCAAAGTGAATATGGCTAATTGAGAGCGTTTGGCTGTAGCCCCAGTGGCGCAATTGGTTAGCGCACGGTACTTATAAGGCAGTAGCCGTGAGCAATGCCGGGGTTGTGAGTTCGAGCCTCACCTGGGGCATACTTTTATGTCGTAACAGCTGACAGCATCTGGAGGCTAGATTTCAGATGTATCAGCTACGCCAACAAGTTTAATGTGCATTATATGCGGTAGGTGCGTCTTCCTCGGTAGTATAGTGGTTAGTATCCCCGCCTGTCACGCGGGAGACCGGGGTTCGATTCCCCGCCGGGGAGGCGCGATTTTTATCTCACAAATCTGCTCGAGTGTTGCGCGTGTGGGGCGGAAGAGCATTAACTTTGCCATTAACTTGCTGCAAAATGCTACATCGTAGGAAGTAGTTCTCGCATTCCTCACACTTTCTAATTATGGGGTTCGCTGTTAATGCCGACTCTCCACGCGTAGTAATCGATCTCGACACAATCAGCAAAAGATACAATTTTAGCAGAGCGTGGTTTCGATCCACGGACCTCTGGGTTATGGGCCCAGCACGCTTCTACTGCGCCACTCTGCTGTGTGGGGGTGTTCTAGCTCTTCGTCACATCACGTGGGACAGTTGGACAGTGTTGTCTGCGTGGCTTTCACACGCGTACATTTAATTGCGCAACATCTCCTACAGCTCTCAGCTTGACTTGTCTCGACTTTGCTCGACTGACGCTACGCTGACGCTTGCAGGCAGCGGCATTTACCACCATCACCTCGACATGCAGCTGCGAGATGCACAGGAATAACACTGCACTCCTCGATGCGGCGACATACGAAATCCACTGCCGAGCTGCGCTTTGGCAACTAACAAATTGCCGACCGTGCCAGGATCAGAAGCTGGAATCTTCCGATCCGTTGTCAGACGCGTTATCCCTTGCGCCATAGGGCCACAGACTGTGTCTCGTTCTACGAGACAAGTGCACCTCTCTAAGAAACGTGTTCTTCAGGGCTCTGCAAGCTCCCAAGGAAGGCACTTCTCGTCCAGCGGCGTGGTCGCGGTGCGCTTGCAGAGCTTGGACCTTGCCACATATCTGCGCCCGCTGTTCGACAGGTAGCAGGAGGCAAGGCGCGCGTTTTTCTGCGTTTTTTCGTTGACTAGAGGCAGTTGATGTGCATGTAAGCGTAGCATATGAAACACGAATAGCACGAAGCATTCGTAGTTAGGTGCCAAAGTCGCAGTGTGGCCGCAGGTGGCGATCGTATGTATTTGTGGCCACCACTGGTTTGCAGCAAAGTGAATATGGCTAATTGAGAGCGTTTGGCTGTAGCCCCAGTGGCGCAATTGGTTAGCGCACGGTACTTATAAGGCAGTAGCCGTGAGCAATGCCGGGGTTGTGAGTTCGAGCCTCACCTGGGGCATACTTTTATGTCGTAACAGCTGACAGCATCTGGAGGCTAGATTTCAGATGTATCAGCTACGCCAACAAGTTTAATGTGCATTATATGCGGTAGGTGCGACTTCCTCGGTAGTATAGTGTTTAGTATCCCCGCCTGTCACGCGGGAGACCGGGGTTCGATTCCCCGCCGGGGAGGCGCGATTTTTATCTCACAAATCTGCTCGAGTGTTGCGCGTGTGGGGTGGAAGAGCATTAACTTTGCCATTAACTTGCTGCAAAATGCTACATCGTAGGAAGTAGTTCTCGCATTCCTCACACTTTCTAATTATGGGGTTCGCTGTTAATGCCGACTCTCCACGCGTAGTAATCGATCTCGACACAATCAGCAAAAGATACAATTTTAGCAGAGCGTGGTTTCGATCCACGGACCTCTGGGTTATGGGCCCAGCACGCTTCTACTGCGCCACTCTGATGTGTGGGGGTGTTCTAGCTCTTCGTCACATCACGTGGGACAGTTGGACAGTGTTGTCTGCGTGGCTTTCACACGCGTACATTTAATTGCGCAACATCTCCTACAGCTCTCAGCTTGACTTGTCTCGACTTTGCTCGACTGACGCTACGCTGACGCTTGCAGGCAGCGGCATTTACCACCATCACCTCGACATGCAGCTGCGAGATGCACAGGAATAACACTGCACTCCTCGATGCGGCGACATACGAAATCCACTGCCGAGCTGCGCGTTGGCAACTAACAAAATGCCGACCGTGCCAGGATCAGAAGCTGGAATCTTCCGATCCGTTGTCAGACGCGTTATCCCTTGCGCCATAGGGCCACGGACTGTGTCTCGTTCTACGAGACAAGTGCACCTCTCTAAGAAACGTGTTCTTCAGGGCTCTGCAAGCTCCCAAGGAAGGCACTTCTCGTCCAGCGGCGTGGTCGCGGTGCGCTTGCAGAGCTTGGACCTTGCCACATATCTGCGCCCGCTGTTCGACAGGTAGCAGGAGGCAAGGCGCGCGTTTTTCTGCGTTTTTTCGTTGACTAGAGGCAGTTGATGTGCATGTAAGCGTAGCATATGAAACACGAATAGCACGAAGCATTCGTAGTTAGGTGCCAAAGTAGCAGTGTGGCCGCAGGTGGCGATCGTATGTATTTGTGGCCACCACTGGTTTGCAGCAAAGTGAATATGGCTAATTGAGAGCGTTTGGCTGTAGCCCCAGTGGCGCAATTGGTTAGCGCACGGTACTTATAAGGCAGTAGCCGTGAGCAATGCCGGGGTTGTGAGTTCGAGCCTCACCTGGGGCATACTTTTATGTCGTAACAGCTGACAGCATCTGGAGGCTAGATTTCAGATGTATCAGCTACGCCAACAAGTTTAATGTGCATTATATGCGGTAGGTGCGTCTTCCTCGGTAGTATAGTGGTTAGTATCCCCGCCTGTCACGCGGGAGACCGGGGTTCGATTCCCCGCCGGGGAGGCGCGATTTTTATCTCACAAATCTGCTCGAGTGTTGCGCGTGTGGGGCGGAAGAGCATTAACTTTGCCATTAACTTGCTGCAAAATGCTACATCGTAGGAAGTAGTTCTCGCATTCCTCACACTTTCTAATTATGGGGTTCGCTGTTAATGCCGACTCTCCACGCGTAGTAATCGATCTCGACACAATCAGCAAAAGATATAATTTTAGCAGAGCGTGGTTTCGATCCACGGACCTCTGGGTTATGGGCCCAGCACGCTTCCACTGCGCCACTCTGCTGTTTGGGGGTATTCTAGCTCTTCGTCACATCACGTGGGACACTTGGACAGTGTTGTCTGCGTGGCTTTCACACGCGTACATTTAATTGCGCAACATCTCCTACAGCTCTCAGCTTGACTTGTCTCGACTTTGCTCGACTGACGCTACGCTGACGCTTGCAGGCAGCGGCATTTACCACCATCACCTCGACATGCAGCTGCGAGATGCACAGGAATAACACTGCACTCCTCGATGCGGCGACATACGAAATCCACTGCCGAGCTGCGCGTTGGCAACTAACAAAATGTCGACCGTGCCAGGATCAGAAGCTGGAATCTTCCGATCCGTTGTCAGACGCGTTATCCCTTGCGCCATAGGGCCACGGACTGTGTCTCGTTCTACGAGACAAGTGCACCTCTCTAAGAAACGTGTTCTTCAGGGCTCTGCAAGCTCCCAAGGAAGGCACTTCTCGTCCAGCGGCGTGGTCGCGGTGCGCTTGCAGAGCTTGGACCTTGCCACATATCTGCGCCCGCTGTTCGACAGGTAGCAGGAGGCAAGGCGCGCGTTTTTCTGCGTTTTTTCGTTGACTAGAGGCAGTTGATGTGCATGTAAGCGTAGCATATGAAACACGAATAGCACGAAGCATTCGTAGTTAGGTGCCAAAGTCGCAGTGTGGCCGCAGGTGGCGATCGTATGTATTTGTGGCCACCACTGGTTTGCAGCAAAGTGAATATGGCTAATTGAGAGCGTTTGGCTGTAGCCCCAGTGGCGCAATTGGTTAGCGCACGGTACTTATAAGGCAGTAGCCGTGAGCAATGCCGGGGTTGTGAATTCGAGCCTCACCTGGGGCATACTTTTATGTCGTAACAGCTGACAGCATCTGGAGGCTAGATTTCAGATGTATCAGCTACGCCAACAAGTTTAATGTGCATTATATGCGGTAGGTGCGACTTCCTCGGTAGTATAGTGTTTAGTATCCCCGCCTGTCACGCGGGAGACCGGGGTTCGATTCCCCGCCGGGGAGGCGCGATTTTTATCTCACAAATCTGCTCGAGTGTTGCGCGTGTGGGGTGGAAGAGCATTAACTTTGCCATTAACTTGCTGCAAAATGCTACATCGTAGGAAGTAGTTCTCGCATTCCTCACACTTTCTAATTATGGGGTTCGCTGTTAATGCCGACTCTCCACGCGTAGTAATCGATCTCGACACAATCAGCAAAAGATACAATTTTAGCAGAGCGTGGTTTCGATCCACGGACCTCTGGGTTATGGGCCCAGCACGCTTCTACTGCGCCACTCTGCTGTGTGGGGGTGTTCTAGCTCTTCGTCACATCACGTGGGACAGTTGGACAGTGTTGTCTGCGTGGCTTTCACACGCGTACATTTAATTGCGCAACATCTCCTACAGCTCTCAGCTTGACTTGTCTCGACTTTGCTCGACTGACGCTACGCTGACGCTTGCAGGCAGCGGCATTTACCACCATCACCTCGACATGCAGCTGCGAGATGCACAGGAATAACACTGCACTCCTCGATGCGGCGACATACGAAATCCACTGCCGAGCTGCGCGTTGGCAACTAACAAAATGCCGACCGTGCCAGGATCAGAAGCTGGAATCTTCCGATCCGTTGTCAGACGCGTTATCCCTTGCGCCATAGGGCCACGGACTGTGTCTCGTTCTACGAGACAAGTGCACCTCTCTAAGAAACGTGTTCTTCAGGGCTCTGCAAGCTCCCAAGGAAGGCACTTCTCGTCCAGCGGCGTGGTCGCGGTGCGCTTGCAGAGCTTGGACCTTGCCACATATCTGCGCCCGCTGTTCGACAGGTAGCAGGAGGCAAGGCGCGCGTTTTTCTGCGTTTTTTCGTTGACTAGAGGCAGTTGATGTGCATGTAAGCGTAGCATATGAAACACGAATAGCACGAAGCATTCGTAGTTAGGTGCCAAAGTCGCAGTGTGGCCGCAGGTGGCGATCGTATGTATTTGTGGCCACCACTGGTTTGCAGCAAAGTGAATATGGCTAATTGAGAGCGTTTGGCTGTAGCCCCAGTGGCGCAATTGGTTAGCGCACGGTACTTATAAGGCAGTAGCCGTGAGCAATGCCGGGGTTGTGAGTTCGAGCCTCACCTGGGGCATACTTTTATGTCGTAACAGCTGACAGCATCTGGAGGCTAGATTTCAGATGTATCAGCTACGCCAACAAGTTTAATGTGCATTATAGGCGGTAGGTGCGTCTTCCTCGGTAGTATAGTGGTTAGTATCCCCGCCTGTCACGCGGGAGACCGGGGTTCGATTCCCCGGCGGGGAGGCGCGATTTTTATCTCACAAATCTGCTCGAGTGTTGCGCGTGTGGGGCGGAAGAGCATTAACTTTGCCATTAACTTGCTGCAAAATGCTACATCGTAGGAAGTAGTTCTCGCATTCCTCACACTTTCTAATTATGGGGTTCGCTGTTAATGCCGACTCTCCACGCGTAGTAATCGATCTCGACACAATCAGCAAAAGATATAATTTTAGCAGAGCGTGGTTTCGATCCACGGACCTCTGGGTTATGGGCCCAGCACGCTTCCACTGCGCCACTCTGCTGTTTGGGGGTATTCTAGCTCTTCGTCACATCACGTGGGACACTTGGACAGTGTTGTCTGCGTGGCTTTCACACGCGTACATTTAATTGCGCAACATCTCCTACAGCTCTCAGCTTGACTTGTCTCGACTTTGCTCGACTGACGCTACGCTGACGCTTGCAGGCAGCGGCATTTACCACCATCACCTCGACATGCAGCTGCGAGATGCACAGGAATAACACTGCACTCCTCGATGCGGCGACATACGAAATCCACTGCCGAGCTGCGCGTTGGCAACTAACAAAATGTCGACCGTGCCAGGATCAGAAGCTGGAATCTTCCGATCCGTTGTCAGACGCGTTATCCCTTGCGCCATAGGGCCACGGACTGTGTCTCGTTCTACGAGACAAGTGCACCTCTCTAAGAAACGTGTTCTTCAGGGCTCTGCAAGCTCCCAAGGAAGGCACTTCTCGTCCAGCGGCGTGGTCGCGGTGCGCTTGCAGAGCTTGGACCTTGCCACATATCTGCGCCCGCTGTTCGACAGGTAGCAGGAGGCAAGGCGCGCGTTTTTCTGCGTTTTTTCGTTGACTAGAGGCAGTTGATGTGCATGTAAGCGTAGCATATGAAACACGAATAGCACGAAGCATTCGTAGTTAGGTGCCAAAGTAGCAGTGTGGCCGCAGGTGGCGATCGTATGTATTTGTGGCCACCACTGGTTTGCAGCAAAGTGAATATGGCTAATTGAGAGCGTTTGGCTGTAGCCCCAGTGGCGCAATTGGTTAGCGCACGGTACTTATAAGGCAGTAGCCGTGAGCAATGCCGGGGTTGTGAGTTCGAGCCTCACCTGGGGCATACTTTTATGTCGTAACAGCTGACAGCATCTGGAGGCTAGATTTCAGATGTATCAGCTACGCCAACAAGTTTAATGTGCATTATATGCGGTAGGTGCGTCTTCCTCGGTAGTATAGTGGTTAGTATCCCCGCCTGTCACGCGGGAGACCGGGGTTCGATTCCCCGCCGGGGAGGCGCGATTTTTATCTCACAAATCTGCTCGAGTGTTGCGCGTGTGGGGCGGAAGAGCATAAACTTTGCCATTAACTTGCTGCAAAATGCTACATCGTAGGAAGTAGTTCTCGCATTCCTCACACTTTCTAATTATGGGGTTCGCTGTTAATGCCGACTCTCCACGCGTAGTAATCGATCTCGACACAATCAGCAAAAGATATAATTTTAGCAGAGCGTGGTTTCGATCCACGGACCTCTGGGTTATGGGCCCAGCACGCTTCTACTGCGCCACTCTGCTGTGTGGGGGTGTTCTAGCTCTTCGTCACATCACGTGGGACACTTGGACAGTGTTGTCTGCGTGGCTTTCACACGCGTACATTTAATTGCGCAACATCTCCTACAGCTCTCAGCTTGACTTGTCTCGACTTTGCTCGACTGACGCTACGCTGACGCTTGCAGGCAGCGGCATTTACCACCATCACCTCGACATGCAGCTGCGAGATGCACAGGAATAACACTGCACTCCTCGATGCGGCGACATACGAAATCCACTGCCGAGCTGCGCGTTGGCAACTAACAAAATGCCGACCGTGCCAGGATCAGAAGCTGGAATCTTCCGATCCGTTGTCAGACGCGTTATCCCTTGCGCCATAGGGCCACGGACTGTGTCTCGTTCTACGAGACAAGTGCACCTCTCTAAGAAACGTGTTCTTCAGGGCTCTGCAAGCTCCCAAGGAAGGCACTTCTCGTCCAGCGGCGTGGTCGCGGTGCGCTTGCAGAGCTTGGACCTTGCCACATATCTGCGCCCGCTGTTCGACAGGTAGCAGGAGGCAAGGCGCGCGTTTTTCTGCGTTTTTTCGTTGACTAGAGGCAGTTGATGTGCATGTAAGCGTAGCATATGAAACACGAATAGCACGAAGCATTCGTAGTTAGGTGCCAAAGTAGCAGTGTGGCCGCAGGTGGCGATCGTATGTATTTGTGGCCACCACTGGTTTGCAGCAAAGTGAATATGGCTAATTGAGAGCGTTTGGCTGTAGCCCCAGTGGCGCAATTGGTTAGCGCACGGTACTTATAAGGCAGTAGCCGTGAGCAATGCCGGGGTTGTGAGTTCGAGCCTCACCTGGGGCATACTTTTATGTCGTAACAGCTGACAGCATCTGGAGGCTAGATTTCAGATGTATCAGCTACGCCAACAAGTTTAATGTGCATTATATGCGGTAGGTGCGTCTTCCTCGGTAGTATAGTGGTTAGTATCCCCGCCTGTCACGCGGGAGACCGGGGTTCGATTCCCCGCCGGGGAGGCGCGATTTTTATCTCACAAATCTGCTCGAGTGTTGCGCGTGTGGGGCGGAAGAGCATTAACTTTGCCATTAACTTGCTGCAAAATGCTACATCGTAGGAAGTAGTTCTCGCATTCCTCACACTTTCTAATTATGGGGTTCGCTGTTAATGCCGACTCTCCACGCGTAGTAATCGATCTCGACACAATCAGCAAAAGATATAATTTTAGCAGAGCGTGGTTTCGATCCACGGACCTCTGGGTTATGGGCCCAGCACGCTTCCACTGCGCCACTCTGCTGTTTGGGGGTGTTCTAGCTCTTCGTCACATCACGTGGGACACTTGGACAGTGTTGTCTGCGTGGCTTTCACACGCGTACATTTAATTGCGCAACATCTCCTACAGCTCTCAGCTTGACTTGTCTCGACTTTGCTCGACTGACGCTACGCTGACGCTTGCAGGCAGCGGCATTTACCACCATCACCTCGACATGCAGCTGCGAGATGCACAGGAATAACACTGCACTCCTCGATGCGGCGACATACGAAATCCACTGCCGAGCTGCGCGTTGGCAACTAACAAATTGCCGACCGTGCCAGGATCAGAAGCTGGAATCTTCCGATCCGTTGTCAGACGCGTTATCCCTTGCGCCATAGGGCCACGGACTGTGTCTCGTTCTACGAGACAAGTGCACCTCTCTAAGAAACGTGTTCTTCAGGGCTCTGCAAGCTCCCAAGGAAGGCACTTCTCGTCCAGCGGCGTGGTCGCGGTGCGCTTGCAGAGCTTGGACCTTGCCACATATCTGCGCCCGCTGTTCGACAGGTAGCAGGAGGCAAGGCGCGCGTTTTTCTGCGTTTTTTCGTTGACTAGAGGCAGTTGATGTGCATGTAAGCGTAGCATATGAAACACGAATAGCACGAAGCATTCGTAGTTAGGTGCCAAAGTAGCAGTGTGGCCGCAGGTGGCGATCGTATGTATTTGTGGCCACCACTGGTTTGCAGCAAAGTGAATATGGCTAATTGAGAGCGTTTGGCTGTAGCCCCAGTGGCGCAATTGGTTAGCGCACGGTACTTATAAGGCAGTAGCCGTGAGCAATGCCGGGGTTGTGAGTTCGAGCCTCACCTGGGGCATACTTTTATGTCGTAACAGCTGACAGCATCTGGAGGCTAGATTTCAGATGTATCAGCTACGCCAACAAGTTTAATGTGCATTATATGCGGTAGGTGCGTCTTCCTCGGTAGTATAGTGGTTAGTATCCCCGCCTGTCACGCGGGAGACCGGGGTTCGATTCCCCGCCGGGTAGGCGCGATTTTTATCTCACAAATCTGCTCGAGTGTTGCGCGTGTGGGGCGGAAGAGCATAAACTTTGCCATTAACTTGCTGCAAAATGCTACATCGTAGGAAGTAGTTCTCGCATTCCTCACACTTTCTAATTATGGGGTTCGCTGTTAATGCCGACTCTCCACGCGTAGTAATCGATCTCGACACAATCAGCAAAAGATATAATTTTAGCAGAGCGTGGTTTCGATCCACGGACCTCTGGGTTATGGGCCCAGCACGCTTCCACTGCGCCACTCTGCTGTGTGGGGGTGTTCTAGCTCTTCGTCACATCACGTGGGACACTTGGACAGTGTTGTCTGCGTGGCTTTCACACGCGTACATTTAATTGCGCAACATCTCCTACAGCTCTCAGCTTGACTTGTCTCGACTTTGCTCGACTGACGCTACGCTGACGCTTGCAGGCAGCGGCATTTACCACCATCACCTCGACATGCAGCTGCGAGATGCACAGGAATAACACTGCACTCCTCGATGCGGCGACATACGAAATCCACTGCCGAGCTGCGCGTTGGCAACTAACAAAATGCCGACCGTGCCAGGATCAGAAGCTGGAATCTTCCGATCCGTTGTCAGACGCGTTATCCCTTGCGCCATAGGGCCACGGACTGTGTCTCGTTCTACGAGACAAGTGCACCTCTCTAAGAAACGTGTTCTTCAGGGCTCTGCAAGCTCCCAAGGAAGGCACTTCTCGTCCAGCGGCGTGGTCGCGGTGCGCTTGCAGAGCTTGGACCTTGCCACATATCTGCGCCCGCTGTTCGACAGGTAGCAGGAGGCAAGGCGCGCGTTTTTCTGCGTTTTTTCGTTGACTAGAGGCAGTTGATGTGCATGTAAGCGTAGCATATGAAACACGAATAGCACGAAGCATTCGTAGTTAGGTGCCAAAGTAGCAGTGTGGCCGCAGGTGGCGATCGTATGTATTTGTGGCCACCACTGGTTTGCAGCAAAGTGAATATGGCTAATTGAGAGCGTTTGGCTGTAGCCCCAGTGGCGCAATTGGTTAGCGCACGGTACTTATAAGGCAGTAGCCGTGAGCAATGCCGGGGTTGTGAGTCCGAGCCTCACCTGGGGCATACTTTTATGTCGTAACAGCTGACAGCATCTGGAGGCTAGATTTCAGATGTATCAGCTACGCCAACAAGTTTAATGTGCATTATATGCGGTAGGTGCGTCTTCCTCGGTAGTATAGTGGTTAGTATCCCCGCCTGTCACGCGGGAGACCGGGGTTCGATTCCCCGCCGGGGAGGCGCGATTTTTAACTCACAAATCTGCTCGAGTGTTGCGCGTGTGGGGCGGAAGAGCATTAACTTTGCCATTAACTTGCTGCAAAATGCTACATCGTAGGAAGTAGTTCTCGCATTCCTCACACTTTCTAATTATGGGGTTCGCTGTTAATGCCGACTCTCCACGCGTAGTAATCGATCTCGACACAATCAGCAAACGATATAATTTTAGCAGAGCGTGGTTTCGATCCACGGACCTCTGGGTTATGGGCCCAGCACGCTTCCACTGCGCCACTCAGCTGTTTGGGGGTGTTCTAGCTCTTCGTCACATCACGTGGGACACTTGGACAGTGTTGTCTGCGTGGCTTTCACACGCGTACATTTAATTGCGCAACATCTCCTACAGCTCTCAGCTTGACTTGTCTCGACTTTGCTCGACTGACGCTACGCTGACGCTTGCAGGCAGCGGCATTTACCACCATCACCTCGACATGCAGCTGCGAGATGCACAGGAATAACACTGCACTCCTCGATGCGGCGACATACGAAATCCACTGCCGAGCTGCGCGTTGGCAACTAACAAAATGCCGACCGTGCCAGGATCAGAAGCTGGAATCTTCCGATCCGTTGTCAGACGCGTTATCCCTTGCGCCATAGGGCCACGGACTGTGTCTCGTTCTACGAGACAAGTGCACCTCTCTAAGAAACGTGTTCTTCAGGGCTCTGCAAGCTCCCAAGGAAGGCACTTCTCGTCCAGCGGCGTGGTCGCGGTGCGCTTGCAGAGCTTGGACCTTGCCACATATCTGCGCCCGCTGTTCGACAGGTAGCAGGAGGCAAGGCGCGCGTTTTTCTGCGTTTTTTCGTTGACTAGAGGCAGTTGATGTGCATGTAAGCGTAGCATATGAAACACGAATAGCACGAAGCATTCGTAGTTAGGTGCCAAAGTAGCAGTGTGGCCGCAGGTGGCGATCGTATGTATTTGTGGCCACCACTGGTTTGCAGCAAAGTGAATATGGCTAATTGAGAGCGTTTGGCTGTAGCCCCAGTGGCGCAATTGGTTAGCGCACGGTACTTATAAAGCAGTAGCCGTGAGCAATGCCGGGGTTGTGAGTTCGAGCCTCACCTGGGGCATACTTTTATGTCGTAACAGCTGACAGCATCTGGAGGCTAGATTTCAGATGTATCAGCTACGCCAACAAGTTTAATGTGCATTATATGCGGTAGGTGCGTCTTCCTCGGTAGTATAGTGGTTAGTATCCCCGCCTGTCACGCGGGAGACCGGGGTTCGATTCCCCGCCGGGTAGGCGCGGTTTTTATCTCACAAATCTGCTCGAGTGTTGCGCGTGTGGGGCGGAAAAGCATAAACTTTGCCATTAACTTGCTGCAAAATGCTACATCGTAGGAAGTAGTTCTCGCATTCCTCACACTTTCTAATTATGGGGTTCGCTGTTAATGCCGACTCTCCACGCGTAGTAATCGATCTCGACACAATCAGCAAAAGATATAATTTTAGCAGAGCGTGGTTTCGATCCACGGACCTCTGGGTTATGGGCCCAGCACGCTTCCACTGCGCCACTCTGCTGTGTGGGGGTGTTCTAGCTCTTCGTCACATCACGTGGGACACTTGGACAGTGTTGTCTGCGTGGCTTTCACACGCGTACATTTAATTGCGCAACATCTCCTACAGCTCTCAGCTTGACTTGTCTCGACTTTGCTCGACTGACGCTACGCTGACGCTTGCAGGCAGCGGCATTTACCACCATCACCTCGACATGCAGCTGCGAGATGCACAGGAATAACACTGCACTCCTCGATGCGGCGACATACGAAATCCACTGCCGAGCTGCGCGTTGGCAACTAACAAAATGCCGACCGTGCCAGGATCAGAAGCTGGAATCTTCCGATCCGTTGTCAGACGCGTTATCCCTTGCGCCATAGGGCCACGGACTGTGTCTCGTTCTACGAGACAAGTGCACCTCTCTAAGAAACGTGTTCTTCAGGGCTCTGCAAGCTCCCAAGGAAGGCACTTCTCGTCCAGCGGCGTGGTCGCGGTGCGCTTGCAGAGCTTGGACCTTGCCACATATCTGCGCCCGCTGTTCGACAGGTAGCAGGAGGCAAGGCGCGCGTTTTTCTGCGTTTTTTCGTTGACTAGAGGCAGTTGATGTGCATGTAAGCGTAGCATATGAAACACGAATAGCACGAAGCATTCGTAGTTAGGTGCCAAAGTAGCAGTGTGGCCGCAGGTGGCGATCGTATGTATTTGTGGCCACCACTGGTTTGCAGCAAAGTGAATATGGCTAATTGAGAGCGTTTGGCTGTAGCCCCAGTGGCGCAATTGGTTAGCGCACGGTACTTATAAGGCAGTAGCCGTGAGCAATGCCGGGGTTGTGAGTCCGAGCCTCACCTGGGGCATACTTTTATGTCGTAACAGCTGACAGCATCTGGAGGCTAGATTTCAGATGTATCAGCTACGCCAACAAGTTTAATGTTCATTATATGCGGTAGGTGCGTCTTCCTCGGTAGTATAGTGGTTAGTATCCCCGCCTGTCACACGGGAGACCGGGGTTCGATTCCCCGCCGGGGAGGCGCGATTTTTATCTCACAAATCTGCTCGAGTGTTGCGCGTGTGGGGCGGAAGAGCATAAACTTTGCCATTAACTTGCTGCAAAATGCTACATCGTAGGAAGTAGTTCTCGCATTCCTCACACTTTCTAATTATGGGGTTCGCTGTTAATGCCGACTCTCCACGCGTAGTAATCGATCTCGACACAATCAGCAAAAGATATAATTTTAGCAGAGCGTGGTTTCGATCCACGGACCTCTGGGTTATGGGCCCAGCACGCTTCCACTGCGCCACTCTGCTGTGTGGGGGTGTTCTAGCTCTTCGTCACATCACGTGGGACACTTGGACAGTGTTGTCTGCGTGGCTTTCACACGCGTACATTTAATTGCGCAACATCTCCTACAGCTCTCAGCTTGACTTGTCTCGACTTTGCTCGACTGACGCTACGCTGACGCTTGCAGGCAGCGGCATTTACCACCATCACCTCGACATGCAGCTGCGAGATGCACAGGAATAACACTGCACTCCTCGATGCGGCGACATACGAAATCCACTGCCGAGCTGCGCGTTGGCAACTAACAAATTGCCGACCGTGCCAGGATCAGAAGCTGGAATCTTCCGATCCGTTGTCAGACGCGTTATCCCTTGCGCCATAGGGCCACAGACTGTGTCTCGTTCTACGAGACAAGTGCACCTCTCTAAGAAACGTGTTCTTCAGGGCTCTGCAAGCTCCCAAGGAAGGCACTTCTCGTCCAGCGGCGTGGTCGCGGTGCGCTTGCAGAGCTTGGACCTTGCCACATATCTGCGCCCGCTGTTCGACAGGTAGCAGGAGGCAAGGCGCGCGTTTTTCTGCGTTTTTTCGTTGACTAGAGGCAGTTGATGTGCATGTAAGCGTAGCATATGAAACACGAATAGCACGAAGCATTCGTAGTTAGGTGCCAAAGTCGCAGTGTGGCCGCAGGTGGCGATCGTATGTATTTGTGGCCACCACTGGTTTGCAGCAAAGTGAATATGGCTAATTGAGAGCGTTTGGCTGTAGCCCCAGTGGCGCAATTGGTTAGCGCACGGTACTTATAAGGCAGTAGCCGTGAGCAATGCCGGGGTTGTGAGTCCGAGCCTCACCTGGGGCATACTTTTATGTCGTAACAGCTGACAGCATCTGGAGGCTAGATTTCAGATGTATCAGCTACGCCAACAGGTTTAATGTGCATTATATGCGGTAGGTGCGTCTTCCTCGGTAGTATAGTGGTTAGTATCCCCGCCTGTCACGCGGGAGACCGGGGTTCGATTCCCCGCCGGGGAGGCGCGATTTTTAACTCACAAATCTGCTCGAGTGTTGCGCGTGTGGGGCGGAAGAGCATTAACTTTGCCATTAACTTGCTGCAAAATGCTACATCGTAGGAAGTAGTTCTCGCATTCCTCACACTTTCTAATTATGGGGTTCGCTGTTAATGCCGACTCTCCACGCGTAGTAATCGATCTCGACACAATCAGCAAAAGATATAATTTTAGCAGAGCGTGGTTTCGATCCACGGACCTCTGGGTTATGGGCCCAGCACGCTTCCACTGCGCCACTCAGCTGTTTGGGGGTGTTCTAGCTCTTCGTCACATCACGTGGGACACTTGGACAGTGTTGTCTGCGTGGCTTTCACACGCGTACATTTAATTGCGCAACATCTCCTACAGCTCTCAGCTTGACTTGTCTCGACTTTGCTCGACTGACGCTACGCTGACGCTTGCAGGCAGCGGCATTTACCACCATCACCTCGACATGCAGCTGCGAGATGCACAGGAATAACACTGCACTCCTCGATGCGGCGACATACGAAATCCACTGCCGAGCTGCGCGTTGGCAACTAACAAAATGCCGACCGTGCCAGGATCAGAAGCTGGAATCTTCCGATCCGTTGTCAGACGCGTTATCCCTTGCGCCATAGGGCCACGGACTGTGTCTCGTTCTACGAGACAAGTGCACCTCTCTAAGAAACGTGTTCTTCAGGGCTCTGCAAGCTCCCAAGGAAGGCACTTCTCGTCCAGCGGCGTGGTCGCGGTGCGCTTGCAGAGCTTGGACCTTGCCACATATCTGCGCCCGCTGTTCGACAGGTAGCAGGAGGCAAGGCGCGCGTTTTTCTGCGTTTTTTCGTTGACTAGAGGCAGTTGATGTGCATGTAAGCGTAGCATATGAAACACGAATAGCACGAAGCATTCGTAGTTAGGTGCCAAAGTAGCAGTGTGGCCGCAGGTGGCGATCGTATGTATTTGTGGCCACCACTGGTTTGCAGCAAAGTGAATATGGCTAATTGAGAGCGTTTGGCTGTAGCCCCAGTGGCGCAATTGGTTAGCGCACGGTACTTATAAAGCAGTAGCCGTGAGCAATGCCGGGGTTGTGAGTTCGAGCCTCACCTGGGGCATACTTTTATGTCGTAACAGCTGACAGCATCTGGAGGCTAGATTTCAGATGTATCAGCTACGCCAACAAGTTTAATGTGCATTATATGCGGTAGGTGCGTCTTCCTCGGTAGTATAGTGGTTAGTATCCCCGCCTGTCACGCGGGAGACCGGGGTTCGATTCCCCGCCGGGTAGGCGCGATTTTTATCTCACAAATCTGCTCGAGTGTTGCGCGTGTGGGGCGGAAGAGCATAAACTTTGCCATTAACTTGCTGCAAAATGCTACATCGTAGGAAGTAGTTCTCGCATTCCTCACACTTTCTAATTATGGGGTTCGCTGTTAATGCCGACTCTCCACGCGTAGTAATCGATCTCGACACAATCAGCAAAAAATATAATTTTAGCAGAGCGTGGTTTCGATCCACGGACCTCTGGGTTATGGGCCCAGCACGCTTCCACTGCGCCACTCTGCTGTGTGGGGGTGTTCTAGCTCTTCGTCACATCACGTGGGACACTTGGACAGTGTTGTCTGCGTGGCTTTCACACGCGTACATTTAATTGCGCAACATCTCCTACAGCTCTCAGCTTGACTTGTCTCGACTTTGCTCGACTGACGCTACGCTGACGCTTGCAGGCAGCGGCATTTACCACCATCACCTCGACATGCAGCTGCGAGATGCACAGGAATAACACTGCACTCCTCGATGCGGCGACATACGAAATCCACTGCCGAGCTGCGCGTTGGCAACTAACAAAATGCCGACCGTGCCAGGATCAGAAGCTGGAATCTTCCGATCCGTTGTCAGACGCGTTATCCCTTGCGCCATAGGGCCACGGACTGTGTCTCGTTCTACGAGACAAGTGCACCTCTCTAAGAAACGTGTTCTTCAGGGCTCTGCAAGCTCCCAAGGAAGGCACTTCTCGTCCAGCGGCGTGGTCGCGGTGCGCTTGCAGAGCTTGGACCTTGCCACATATCTGCGCCCGCTGTTCGACAGGTAGCAGGAGGCAAGGCGCGCGTTTTTCTGCGTTTTTTCGTTGACTAGAGGCAGTTGATGTGCATGTAAGCGTAGCATATGAAACACGAATAGCACGAAGCATTCGTAGTTAGGTGCCAAAGTAGCAGTGTGGCCGCAGGTGGCGATCGTATGTATTTGTGGCCACCACTGGTTTGCAGCAAAGTGAATATGGCTAATTGAGAGCGTTTGGCTGTAGCCCCAGTGGCGCAATTGGTTAGCGCACGGTACTTATAAGGCAGTAGCCGTGAGCAATGCCGGGGTTGTGAGTCCGAGCCTCACCTGGGGCATACTTTTATGTCGTAACAGCTGACAGCATCTGGAGGCTAGATTTCAGATGTATCAGCTACGCCAACAAGTTTAATGTGCATTATATGCGGTAGGTGCGTCTTCCTCGGTAGTATAGTGGTTAGTATCCCCGCCTGTCACGCGGGAGACCGGGGTTCGATTCCCCGCCGGGGAGGCGCGATTTTTAACTCACAAATCTGCTCGAGTGTTGCGCGTGTGGGGCGGAAGAGCATTAACTTTGCCATTAACTTGCTGCAAAATGCTACATCGTAGGAAGTAGTTCTCGCATTCCTCACACTTTCTAATTATGGGGTTCGCTGTTAATGCCGACTCTCCACGCGTAGTAATCGATCTCGACACAATGAGCAAAAGATATAATTTTAGCAGAGCGTGGTTTCGATCCACGGACCTCTGGGTTATGGGCCCAGCACGCTTCCACTGCGCCACTCAGCTGTTTGGGGGTGTTCTAGCTCTTCGTCACATCACGTGGGACACTTGGACAGTGTTGTCTGCGTGGCTTTCACACGCGTACATTTAATTGCGCAACATCTCCTACAGCTCTCAGCTTGACTTGTCTCGACTTTGCTCGACTGACGCTACGCTGACGCTTGCAGGCAGCGGCATTTACCACCATCACCTCGACATGCAGCTGCGAGATGCACAGGAATAACACTGCACTCCTCGATGCGGCGACATACGAAATCCACTGCCGAGCTGCGCGTTGGCAACTAACAAAATGCCGACCGTGCCAGGATCAGAAGCTGGAATCTTCCGATCCGTTGTCAGACGCGTTATCCCTTGCGCCATAGGGCCACGGACTGTGTCTCGTTCTACGAGACAAGTGCACCTCTCTAAGAAACGTGTTCTTCAGGGCTCTGCAAGCTCCCAAGGAAGGCACTTCTCGTCCAGCGGCGTGGTCGCGGTGCGCTTGCAGAGCTTGGACCTTGCCACATATCTGCGCCCGCTGTTCGACAGGTAGCAGGAGGCAAGGCGCGCGTTTTTCTGCGTTTTTTCGTTGACTAGAGGCAGTTGATGTGCATGTAAGCGTAGCATATGAAACACGAATAGCACGAAGCATTCGTAGTTAGGTGCCAAAGTAGCAGTGTGGCCGCAGGTGGCGATCGTATGTATTTGTGGCCACCACTGGTTTGCAGCAAAGTGAATATGGCTAATTGAGAGCGTTTGGCTGTAGCCCCAGTGGCGCAATTGGTTAGCGCACGGTACTTATAAAGCAGTAGCCGTGAGCAATGCCGGGGTTGTGAGTTCGAGCCTCACCTGGGGCATACTTTTATGTCGTAACAGCTGACAGCATCTGGAGGCTAGATTTCAGATGTATCAGCTACGCCAACAAGTTTAATGTGCATTATATGCGGTAGGTGCGTCTTCCTCGGTAGTATAGTGGTTAGTATCCCCGCCTGTCACGCGGGAGACCGGGGTTCGATTCCCCGCCGGGTAGGCGCGATTTTTATCTCACAAATCTGCTCGAGTGTTGCGCGTGTGGGGCGGAAGAGCATAAACTTTGCCATTAACTTTCTGCAAAATGCTACATCGTAGGAAGTAGTTCTCGCATTCCTCACACTTTCTAATTATGGGGTTCGCTGTTAATGCCGACTCTCCACGCGTAGTAATCGATCTCGACACAATCAGCAAAAAATATAATTTTAGCAGAGCGTGGTTTCGATCCACGGACCTCTGGGTTATGGGCCCAGCACGCTTCCACTGCGCCACTCTGCTGTGTGGGGGTGTTCTAGCTCTTCGTCACATCACGTGGGACACTTGGACAGTGTTGTCTGCGTGGCTTTCACACGCGTACATTTAATTGCGCAACATCTCCTACAGCTCTCAGCTTGACTTGTCTCGACTTTGCTCGACTGACGCTACGCTGACGCTTGCAGGCAGCGGCATTTACCACCATCACCTCGACATGCAGCTGCGAGATGCACAGGAATAACACTGCACTCCTCGATGCGGCGACATACGAAATCCACTGCCGAGCTGCGCGTTGGCAACTAACAAAATGCCGACCGTGCCAGGATCAGAAGCTGGAATCTTCCGATCCGTTGTCAGACGCGTTATCCCTTGCGCCATAGGGCCACGGACTGTGTCTCGTTCTACGAGACAAGTGCACCTCTCTAAGAAACGTGTTCTTCAGGGCTCTGCAAGCTCCCAAGGAAGGCACTTCTCGTCCAGCGGCGTGGTCGCGGTGCGCTTGCAGAGCTTGGACCTTGCCACATATCTGCGCCCGCTGTTCGACAGGTAGCAGGAGGCAAGGCGCGCGTTTTTCTGCGTTTTTTCGTTGACTAGAGGCAGTTGATGTGCATGTAAGCGTAGCATATGAAACACGAATAGCACGAAGCATTCGTAGTTAGGTGCCAAAGTAGCAGTGTGGCCGCAGGTGGCGATCGTATGTATTTGTGGCCACCACTGGTTTGCAGCAAAGTGAATATGGCTAATTGAGAGCGTTTGGCTGTAGCCCCAGTGGCGCAATTGGTTAGCGCACGGTACTTATAAGGCAGTAGCCGTGAGCAATGCCGGGGTTGTGAGTTCGAGCCTCACCTGGGGCATACTTTTATGTCGTAACAGCTGACAGCATCTGGAGGCTAGATTTCAGATGTATCAGCTACGCCAACAAGTTTAATGTGCATTATATGCGGTAGGTGCGTCTTCCTCGGTAGTATAGTGGTTAGTATCCCCGCCTGTCACGCGGGAGACCGGGGTTCGATTCCCCGCCGGGTAGGCGCGATTTTTATCTCACAAATCTGCTCGAGTGTTGCGCGTGTGGGGCGGAAGAGCATAAACTTTGCCATTAACTTGCTGCAAAATGCTACATCGTAGGAAGTAGTTCTCGCATTCCTCACACTTTCTAATTATGGGGTTCGCTGTTAATGCCGACTCTCCACGCGTAGTAATCGATCTCGACACAATCAGCAAAAGATATAATTTTAGCAGAGCGTGGTTTCGATCCACGGACCTCTGGGTTATGGGCCCAGCACGCTTCCACTGCGCCACTCTGCTGTGTGGGGGTGTTCTAGCTCTTCGTCACATCACGTGGGACACTTGGACAGTGTTGTCTGCGTGGCTTTCACACGCGTACATTTAATTGCGCAACATCTCCTACAGCTCTCAGCTTGACTTGTCTCGACTTTGCTCGACTGACGCTACGCTGACGCTTGCAGGCAGCGGCATTTACCACCATCACCTCGACATGCAGCTGCGAGATGCACAGGAATAACACTGCACTCCTCGATGCGGCGACATACGAAATCCACTGCCGAGCTGCGCGTTGGCAACTAACAAATTGCCGACCGTGCCAGGATCAGAAGCTGGAATCTTCCGATCCGTTGTCAGACGCGTTATCCCTTGCGCCATAGGGCCACAGACTGTGTCTCGTTCTACGAGACAAGTGCACCTCTCTAAGAAACGTGTTCTTCAGGGCTCTGCAAGCTCCCAAGGAAGGCACTTCTCGTCCAGCGGCGTGGTCGCGGTGCGCTTGCAGAGCTTGGACCTTGCCACATATCTGCGCCCGCTGTTCGACAGGTAGCAGGAGGCAAGGCGCGCGTTTTTCTGCGTTTTTTCGTTGACTAGAGGCAGTTGATGTGCATGTAAGCGTAGCATATGAAACACGAATAGCACGAAGCATTCGTAGTTAGGTGCCAAAGTCGCAGTGTGGCCGCAGGTGGCGATCGTATGTATTTGTGGCCACCACTGGTTTGCAGCAAAGTGAATATGGCTAATTGAGAGCGTTTGGCTGTAGCCCCAGTGGCGCAATTGGTTAGCGCACGGTACTTATAAGGCAGTAGCCGTGAGCAATGCCGGGGTTGTGAGTTCGAGCCTCACCTGGGGCATACTTTTATGTCGTAACAGCTGACAGCATCTGGAGGCTAGATTTCAGATGTATCAGCTACGCCAACAAGTTTAATGTGCATTATATGCGGTAGGTGCGTCTTCCTCGGTAGTATAGTGGTTAGTATCCCCGCCTGTCACGCGGGAGACCGGGGTTCGATTCCCCGCCGGGTAGGCGCGATTTTTATCTCACAAATCTGCTCGAGTGTTGCGCGTGTGGGGCGGAAGAGCATAAACTTTGCCATTAACTTGCTGCAAAATGCTACATCGTAGGAAGTAGTTCTCGCATTCCTCACACTTTCTAATTATGGGGTTCGCTGTTAATGCCGACTCTCCACGCGTAGTAATCGATCTCGACACAATCAGCAAAAGATATAATTTTAGCAGAGCGTGGTTTCGATCCACGGACCTCTGGGTTATGGGCCCAGCACGCTTCCACTGCGCCACTCTGCTGTGTGGGGGTGTTCTAGCTCTTCGTCACATCACGTGGGACACTTGGACAGTGTTGTCTGCGTGGCTTTCACACGCGTACATTTAATTGCGCAACATCTCCTACAGCTCTCAGCTTGACTTGTCTCGACTTTGCTCGACTGACGCTACGCTGACGCTTGCAGGCAGCGGCATTTACCACCATCACCTCGACATGCAGCTGCGAGATGCACAGGAATAACACTGCACTCCTCGATGCGGCGACATACGAAATCCACTGCCGAGCTGCGCGTTGGCAACTAACAAAATGCCGACCGTGCCAGGATCAGAAGCTGGAATCTTCCGATCCGTTGTCAGACGCGTTATCCCTTGCGCCATAGGGCCACGGACTGTGTCTCGTTCTACGAGACAAGTGCACCTCTCTAAGAAACGTGTTCTTCAGGGCTCTGCAAGCTCCCAAGGAAGGCACTTCTCGTCCAGCGGCGTGGTCGCGGTGCGCTTGCAGAGCTTGGACCTTGCCACATATCTGCGCCCGCTGTTCGACAGGTAGCAGGAGGCAAGGCGCGCGTTTTTCTGCGTTTTTTCGTTGACTAGAGGCAGTTGATGTGCATGTAAGCGTAGCATATGAAACACGAATAGCACGAAGCATTCGTAGTTAGGTGCCAAAGTAGCAGTGTGGCCGCAGGTGGCGATCGTATGTATTTGTGGCCACCACTGGTTTGCAGCAAAGTGAATATGGCTAATTGAGAGCGTTTGGCTGTAGCCCCAGTGGCGCAATTGGTTAGCGCACGGTACTTATAAGGCAGTAGCCGTGAGCAATGCCGGGGTTGTGAGTTCGAGCCTCACCTGGGGCATACTTTTATGTCGTAACAGCTGACAGCATCTGGAGGCTAGATTTCAGATGTATCAGCTACGCCAACAAGTTTAATGTGCATTATATGCGGTAGGTGCGTCTTCCTCGGTAGTATAGTGGTTAGTATCCCCGCCTGTCACGCGGGAGACCGGGGTTCGATTCCCCGCCGGGTAGGCGCGATTTTTATCTCACAAATCTGCTCGAGTGTTGCGCGTGTGGGGCGGAAGAGCATAAACTTTGCCATTAACTTGCTGCAAAATGCTACATCGTAGGAAGTAGTTCTCGCATTCCTCACACTTTCTAATTATGGGGTTCGCTGTTAATGCCGACTCTCCACGCGTAGTAATCGATCTCGACACAATCAGCAAAAGATATAATTTTAGCAGAGCGTGGTTTCGATCCACGGACCTCTGGGTTATGGGCCCAGCACGCTTCCACTGCGCCACTCTGCTGTGTGGGGGTGTTCTAGCTCTTCGTCACATCACGTGGGACACTTGGACAGTGTTGTCTGCGTGGCTTTCACACGCGTACATTTAATTGCGCAACATCTCCTACAGCTCTCAGCTTGACTTGTCTCGACTTTGCTCGACTGACGCTACGCTGACGCTTGCAGGCAGCGGCATTTACCACCATCACCTCGACATGCAGCTGCGAGATGCACAGGAATAACACTGCACTCCTCGATGCGGCGACATACGAAATCCACTGCCGAGCTGCGCGTTGGCAACTAACAAAATGCCGACCGTGCCAGGATCAGAAGCTGGAATCTTCCGATCCGTTGTCAGACGCGTTATCCCTTGCGCCATAGGGCCACGGACTGTGTCTCGTTCTACGAGACAAGTGCACCTCTCTAAGAAACGTGTTCTTCAGGGCTCTGCAAGCTCCCAAGGAAGGCACTTCTCGTCCAGCGGCGTGGTCGCGGTGCGCTTGCAGAGCTTGGACCTTGCCACATATCTGCGCCCGCTGTTCGACAGGTAGCAGGAGGCAAGGCGCGCGTTTTTCTGCGTTTTTTCGTTGACTAGAGGCAGTTGATGTGCATGTAAGCGTAGCATATGAAACACGAATAGCACGAAGCATTCGTAGTTAGGTGCCAAAGTAGCAGTGTGGCCGCAGGTGGCGATCGTATGTATTTGTGGCCACCACTGGTTTGCAGCAAAGTGAATATGGCTAATTGAGAGCGTTTGGCTGTAGCCCCAGTGGCGCAATTGGTTAGCGCACGGTACTTATAAGGCAGTAGCCGTGAGCAATGCCGGGGTTGTGAGTTCGAGCCTCACCTGGGGCATACTTTTATGTCGTAACAGCTGACAGCATCTGGAGGCTAGATTTCAGATGTATCAGCTACGCCAACAAGTTTAATGTGCATTATATGCGGTAGGTGCGTCTTCCTCGGTAGTATAGTGGTTAGTATCCCCGCCTGTCACGCGGGAGACCGGGGTTCGATTCCCCGCCGGGTAGGCGCGATTTTTATCTCACAAATCTGCTCGAGTGTTGCGCGTGTGGGGCGGAAGAGCATAAACTTTGCCATTAACTTGCTGCAAAATGCTACATCGTAGGAAGTAGTTCTCGCATTCCTCACACTTTCTAATTATGGGGTTCGCTGTTAATGCCGACTCTCCACGCGTAGTAATCGATCTCGACACAATCAGCAAAAGATATAATTTTAGCAGAGCGTGGTTTCGAGCCACGGACCTCTGGGTTATGGGCCCAGCACGCTTCCACTGCGCCACTCTGCTGTGTGGGGGTGTTCTAGCTCTTCGTCACATCACGTGGGACACTTGGACAGTGTTGTCTGCGTGGCTTTCACACGCGTACATTTAATTGCGCAACATCTCCTACAGCTCTCAGCTTGACTTGTCTCGACTTTGCTCGACTGACGCTACGCTGACGCTTGCAGGCAGCGGCATTTACCACCATCACCTCGACATGCAGCTGCGAGATGCACAGGAATAACACTGCACTCCTCGATGCGGCGACATACGAAATCCACTGCCGAGCTGCGCGTTGGCAACTAACAAAATGCCGACCGTGCCAGGATCAGAAGCTGGAATCTTCCGATCCGTTGTCAGACGCGTTATCCCTTGCGCCATAGGGCCACGGACTGTGTCTCGTTCTACGAGACAAGTGCACCTCTCTAAGAAACGTGTTCTTCAGGGCTCTGCAAGCTCCCAAGGAAGGCACTTCTCGTCCAGCGGCGTGGTCGCGGTGCGCTTGCAGAGCTTGGACCTTGCCACATATCTGCGCCCGCTGTTCGACAGGTAGCAGGAGGCAAGGCGCGCGTTTTTCTGCGTTTTTTCGTTGACTAGAGGCAGTTGATGTGCATGTAAGCGTAGCATATGAAACACGAATAGCACGAAGCATTCGTAGTTAGGTGCCAAAGTAGCAGTGTGGCCGCAGGTGGCGATCGTATGTATTTGTGGCCACCACTGGTTTGCAGCAAAGTGAATATGGCTAATTGAGAGCGTTTGGCTGTAGCCCCAGTGGCGCAATTGGTTAGCGCACGGTACTTATAAGGCAGTAGCCGTGAGCAATGCCGGGGTTGTGAGTTCGAGCCTCACCTGGGGCATACTTTTATGTCGTAACAGCTGACAGCATCTGGAGGCTAGATTTCAGATGTATCAGCTACGCCAACAAGTTTAATGTGCATTATATGCGGTAGGTGCGTCTTCCTCGGTAGTATAGTGGTTAGTATCCCCGCCTGTCACGCGGGAGACCGGGGTTCGATTCCCCGCCGGGTAGGCGCGATTTTTATCTCACAAATCTGCTCGAGTGTTGCGCGTGTGGGGCGGAAGAGCATAAACTTTGCCATTAACTTGCTGCAAAATGCTACATCGTAGGAAGTAGTTCTCGCATTCCTCACACTTTCTAATTATGGGGTTCGCTGTTAATGCCGACTCTCCACGCGTAGTAATCGATCTCGACACAATCAGCAAAAGATATAATTTTAGCAGAGCGTGGTTTCGATCCACGGACCTCTGGGTTATGGGCCCAGCACGCTTCCACTGCGCCACTCTGCTGTGTGGGGGTGTTCTAGCTCTTCGTCACATCACGTGGGACACTTGGACAGTGTTGTCTGCGTGGCTTTCACACGCGTACATTTAATTGCGCAACATCTCCTACAGCTCTCAGCTTGACTTGTCTCGACTTTGCTCGACTGACGCTACGCTGACGCTTGCAGGCAGCGGCATTTACCACCATCACCTCGACATGCAGCTGCGAGATGCACAGGAATAACACTGCACTCCTCGATGCGGCGACATACGAAATCCACTGCCGAGCTGCGCGTTGGCAACTAACAAAATGCCGACCGTGCCAGGATCAGAAGCTGGAATCTTCCGATCCGTTGTCAGACGCGTTATCCCTTGCGCCATAGGGCCACGGACTGTGTCTCGTTCTACAAGACAAGTGCACCTCTCTAAGAAACGTGTTCTTCAGGGCTCTGCAAGCTCCCAAGGAAGGCACTTCTCGTCCAGCGGCGTGGTCGCGGTGCGCTTGCAGAGCTTGGACCTTGCCACATATCTGCGCCCGCTGTTCGACAGGTAGCAGGAGGCAAGGCGCGCGTTTTTCTGCGTTTTTTCGTTGACTAGAGGCAGTTGATGTGCATGTAAGCGTAGCATATGAAACACGAATAGCACGAAGCATTCGTAGTTAGGTGCCAAAGTAGCAGTGTGGCCGCAGGTGGCGATCGTATGTATTTGTGGCCACCACTGGTTTGCAGCAAAGTGAATATGGCTAATTGAGAGCGTTTGGCTGTAGCCCCAGTGGCGCAATTGGTTAGCGCACGGTACTTATAAGGCAGTAGCCGTGAGCAATGCCGGGGTTGTGAGTTCGAGCCTCACCTGGGGCATACTTTTATGTCGTAACAGCTGACAGCATCTGGAGGCTAGATTTCAGATGTATCAGCTACGCCAACAAGTTTAATGTGCATTATATGCGGTAGGTGCGTCTTCCTCGGTAGTATAGTGGTTAGTATCCCCGCCTGTCACGCGGGGGACCGGGGTTCGATTCCCCGCCGGGTAGGCGCGATTTTTATCTCACAAATCTGCTCGAGTGTTGCGCGTGTGGGGCGGAAGAGCATAAACTTTGCCATTAACTTGCTGCAAAATGCTACATCGTAGGAAGTAGTTCTCGCATTCCTCACACTTTCTAATTATGGGGTTCGCTGTTAATGCCGACTCTCCACGCGTAGTAATCGATCTCGACACAATCAGCAAAAGATATAATTTTAGCAGAGCGTGGTTTCGATCCACGGACCTCTGGGTTATGGGCCCAGCACGCTTCCACTGCGCCACTCTGCTGTGTGGGGGTGTTCTAGCTCTTCGTCACATCACGTGGGACACTTGGACAGTGTTGTCTGCGTGGCTTTCACACGCGTACATTTAATTGCGCAACATCTCCTACAGCTCTCAGCTTGACTTGTCTCGACTTTGCTCGACTGACGCTACGCTGACGCTTGCAGGCAGCGGCATTTACCACCATCACCTCGACATGCAGCTGCGAGATGCACAGGAATAACACTGCACTCCTCGATGCGGCGACATACGAAATCCACTGCCGAGCTGCGCGTTGGCAACTAACAAAATGCCGACCGTGCCAGGATCAGAAGCTGGAATCTTCCGATCCGTTGTCAGACGCGTTATCCCTTGCGCCATAGGGCCACGGACTGTGTCTCGTTCTACGAGACAAGTGCACCTCTCTAAGAAACGTGTTCTTCAGGGCTCTGCAAGCTCCCAAGGAAGGCACTTCTCGTCCAGCGGCGTGGTCGCGGTGCGCTTGCAGAGCTTGGACCTTGCCACATATCTGCGCCCGCTGTTCGACAGGTAGCAGGAGGCAAGGCGCGCGTTTTTCTGCGTTTTTTCGTTGACTAGAGGCAGTTGATGTGCATGTAAGCGTAGCATATGAAACACGAATAGCACGAAGCATTCGTAGTTAGGTGCCAAAGTAGCAGTGTGGCCGCAGGTGGCGATCGTATGTATTTGTGGCCACCACTGGTTTGCAGCAAAGTGAATATGGCTAATTGAGAGCGTTTGGCTGTAGCCCCAGTGGCGCAATTGGTTAGCGCACGGTACTTATAAGGCAGTAGCCGTGAGCAATGCCGGGGTTGTGAGTTCGAGCCTCACCTGGGGCATACTTTTATGTCGTAACAGCTGACAGCATCTGGAGGCTAGATTTCAGATGTATCAGCTACGCCAACAAGTTTAATGTGCATTATATGCGGTAGGTGCGTCTTCCTCGGTAGTATAGTGGTTAGTATCCCCGCCTGTCACGCGGGAGACCGGGGTTCGATTCCCCGCCGGGTAGGCGCGATTTTTATCTCACAAATCTGCTCGAGTGTTGCGCGTGTGGGGCGGAAGAGCATAAACTTTGCCATTAACTTGCTGCAAAATGCTACATCGTAGGAAGTAGTTCTCGCATTCCTCACACTTTCTAATTATGGGGTTCGCTGTTAATGCCGACTCTCCACGCGTAGTAATCGATCTCGACACAATCAGCAAAAGATATAATTTTAGCAGAGCGTGGTTTCGATCCACGGACCTCTGGGTTATGGGCCCAGCACGCTTCCACTGCGCCACTCTGCTGTGTGGGGGTGTTCTAGCTCTTCGTCACATCACGTGGGACACTTGGACAGTGTTGTCTGCGTGGCTTTCACACGCGTACATTTAATTGCGCAACATCTCCTACAGCTCTCAGCTTGACTTGTCTCGACTTTGCTCGACTGACGCTACGCTGACGCTTGCAGGCAGCGGCATTTACCACCATCACCTCGACATGCAGCTGCGAGATGCACAGGAATAACACTGCACTCCTCGATGCGGCGACATACGAAATCCACTGCCGAGCTGCGCGTTGGCAACTAACAAAATGCCGACCGTGCCAGGATCAGAAGCTGGAATCTTCCGATCCGTTGTCAGACGCGTTATCCCTTGCGCCATAGGGCCACGGACTGTGTCTCGTTCTACGAGACAAGTGCACCTCTCTAAGAAACGTGTTCTTCAGGGCTCTGCAAGCTCCCAAGGAAGGCACTTCTCGTCCAGCGGCGTGGTCGCGGTGCGCTTGCAGAGCTTGGACCTTGCCACATATCTGCGCCCGCTGTTCGACAGGTAGCAGGAGGCAAGGCGCGCGTTTTTCTGCGTTTTTTCGTTGACTAGAGGCAGTTGATGTGCATGTAAGCGTAGCATATGAAACACGAATAGCACGAAGCATTCGTAGTTAGGTGCCAAAGTAGCAGTGTGGCCGCAGGTGGCGATCGTATGTATTTGTGGCCACCACTGGTTTGCAGCAAAGTGAATATGGCTAATTGAGAGCGTTTGGCTGTAGCCCCAGTGGCGCAATTGGTTAGCGCACGGTACTTATAAGGCAGTAGCCGTGAGCAATGCCGGGGTTGTGAGTCCGAGCCTCACCTGGGGCATACTTTTATGTCGTAACAGCTGACAGCATCTGGAGGCTAGATTTCAGATGTATCAGCTACGCCAACAAGTTTAATGTGCATTATATACGGTAGGTGCGTCTTCCTCGGTAGTATAGTGGTTAGTATCCCCGCCTGTCACGCGGGAGACCGGGGTTCGATTCCCCGCCGGGGAGGCGCGATTTTTAACTCACAAATCTGCTCGAGTGTTGCGCGTGTGGGGCGGAAGAGCATTAACTTTGCCATTAACTTGCTGCAAAATGCTACATCGTAGGAAGTAGTTCTCGCATTCCTCACACTTTCTAATTATGGGGTTCGCTGTTAATGCCGACTCTCCACGCGTAGTAATCGATCTCGACACAATCAGCAAAAGATATAATTTTAGCAGAGCGTGGTTTCGATCCACGGACCTCTGGGTTATGGGCCCAGCACGCTTCCACTGCGCCACTCTGCTGTTTGGGGGTGTTCTAGCTCTTCGTCACATCACGTGGGACACTTGGACAGTGTTGTCTGCGTGGCTTTCACACGCGTACATTTAATTGCGCAACATCTCCTACAGCTCTCAGCTTGACTTGTCTCGACTTTGCTCGACTGACGCTACGCTGACGCTTGCAGGCAGCGGCATTTACCACCATCACCTCGACATGCAGCTGCGAGATGCACAGGAATAACACTGCACTCCTCGATGCGGCGACATACGAAATCCACTGCCGAGCTTCGCGTTGGCAACTAACAAAATGCCGACCGTGCCAGGATCAGAAGCTGGAATCTTCCGATCCGTTGTCAGACGCGTTATCCCTTGCGCCATAGGGCCACGGACTGTGTCTCGTTCTACGAGACAAGTGCACCTCTCTAAGAAACGTGTTCTTCAGGGCTCTGCAAGCTCCCAAGGAAGGCACTTCTCGTCCAGCGGCGTGGTCGCGGTGCGCTTGCAGAGCTTGGACCTTGCCACATATCTGCGCCCGCTGTTCGACAGGTAGCAGGAGGCAAGGCGCGCGTTTTTCTGCGTTTTTTCGTTGACTAGAGGCAGTTGATGTGCATGTAAGCGTAGCATATGAAACACGAATAGCACGAAGCATTCGTAGTTAGGTGCCAAAGTAGCAGTGTGGCCGCAGGTGGCGATCGTATGTATTTGTGGCCACCACTGGTTTGCAGCAAAGTGAATATGGCTAATTGAGAGCGTTTGGCTGTAGCCCCAGTGGCGCAATTGGTTAGCGCACGGTACTTATAAGGCAGTAGCCGTGAGCAATGCCGGGGTTGTGAGTTCGAGCCTCACCTGGGGCATACTTTTATGTCGTAACAGCTGACAGCATCTGGAGGCTAGATTTCAGATGTATCAGCTACGCCAACAAGTTTAATGTGCATTATATGCGGTAGGTGCGTCTTCCTCGGTAGTATAGTGGTTAGTATCCCCGCCTGTCACGCGGGAGACCGGGGTTCGATTCCCCGCCGGGTAGGCGCGATTTTTATCTCAGAAATCTGCTCGAGTGTTGCGCGTGTGGGGCGGAAGAGCATAAACTTTGCCATTAACTTGCTGCAAAATGCTACATCGTAGGAAGTAGTTCTCGCATTCCTCACACTTTCTAATTATGGGGTTCGCTGTTAATGCCGACTCTCCACGCGTAGTAATCGATCTCGACACAATCAGCAAAAGATATAATTTTAGCAGAGCGTGGTTTCGATCCACGGACCTCTGGGTTATGGGCCCAGCACGCTTCCACTGCGCCACTCTGCTGTGTGGGGGTGTTCTAGCTCTTCGTCACATCACGTGGGACACTTGGACAGTGTTGTCTGCGTGGCTTTCACACGCGTACATTTAATTGCGCAACATCTCCTACAGCTCTCAGCTTGACTTGTCTCGACTTTGCTCGACTGACGCTACGCTGACGCTTGCAGGCAGCGGCATTTACCACCATCACCTCGACATGCAGCTGCGAGATGCACAGGAATAACACTGCACTCCTCGATGCGGCGACATACGAAATCCACTGCCGAGCTGCGCGTTGGCAACTAACAAAATGCCGACCGTGCCAGGATCAGAAGCTGGAATCTTCCGATCCGTTGTCAGACGCGTTATCCCTTGCGCCATAGGGCCACGGACTGTGTCTCGTTCTACGAGACAAGTGCACCTCTCTAAGAAACGTGTTCTTCAGGGCTCTGCAAGCTCCCAAGGAAGGCACTTCTCGTCCAGCGGCGTGGTCGCGGTGCGCTTGCAGAGCTTGGACCTTGCCACATATCTGCGCCCGCTGTTCGACAGGTAGCAGGAGGCAAGGCGCGCGTTTTTCTGCGTTTTTTCGTTGACTAGAGGCAGTTGATGTGCATGTAAGCGTAGCATATGAAACACGAATAGCACGAAGCATTCGTAGTTAGGTGCCAAAGTAGCAGTGTGGCCGCAGGTGGCGATCGTATGTATTTGTGGCCACCACTGGTTTGCAGCAAAGTGAATATGGCTAATTGAGAGCGTTTGGCTGTAGCCCCAGTGGCGCAATTGGTTAGCGCACGGTACTTATAAGGCAGTAGCCGTGAGCAATGCCGGGGTTGTGAGTCCGAGCCTCACCTGGGGCATACTTTTATGTCGTAACAGCTGACAGCATCTGGAGGCTAGATTTCAGATGTATCAGCTACGCCAACAAGTTTAATGTGCATTATATGCGGTAGGTGCGTCTTCCTCGGTAGTATAGTGGTTAGTATCCCCGCCTGTCACACGGGAGACCAAGGTTCGATTCCCCGCCGGGGAGGCGCGATTTTTATCTCACAAATCTGCTCGAGTGTTGCGCGTGTGGGGCGGAAGAGCATAAACTTTGCCATTAACTTGCTGCAAAATGCTACATCGTAGGAAGTAGTTCTCGCATTCCTCACACTTTATAATTATGGGGTTCGCTGTTAATGCCGACTCTCCACGCGTAGTAATCGATCTCGACACAATCAGCAAAAGATATAATTTTAGCAGAGCGTGGTTTCGATCCACGGACCTCTGGGTTATGGGCCCAGCACGCTTCCACTGCGCCACTCTGCTGTGTGGGGGTGTTCTAGCTCTTCGTCACATCACGTGGGACACTTGGACAGTGTTGTCTGCGTGGCTTTCACACGCGTACATTTAATTGCGCAACATCTCCTACAGCTCTCAGCTTGACTTGTCTCGACTTTGCTCGACTGACGCTACGCTGACGCTTGCAGGCAGCGGCATTTACCACCATCACCTCGACATGCAGCTGCGAGATGCACAGGAATAACACTGCACTCCTCGATGCGGCGACATACGAAATCCACTGCCGAGCTGCGCGTTGGCAACTAACAAATTGCCGACCGTGCCAGGATCAGAAGCTGGAATCTTCCGATCCGTTGTCAGACGCGTTATCCCTTGCGCCATAGGGCCACAGACTGTGTCTCGTTCTACGAGACAAGTGCACCTCTCTAAGAAACGTGTTCTTCAGGGCTCTGCAAGCTCCCAAGGAAGGCACTTCTCGTCCAGCGGCGTGGTCGCGGTGCGCTTGCAGAGCTTGGACCTTGCCACATATCTGCGCCCGCTGTTCGACAGGTAGCAGGAGGCAAGGCGCGCGTTTTTCTGCGTTTTTTCGTTGACTAGAGGCAGTTGATGTGCATGTAAGCGTAGCATATGAAACACGAATAGCACGAAGCATTCGTAGTTAGGTGCCAAAGTCGCAGTGTGGCCGCAGGTGGCGATCGTATGTATTTGTGGCCACCACTGGTTTGCAGCAAAGTGAATATGGCTAATTGAGAGCGTTTGGCTGTAGCCCCAGTGGCGCAATTGGTTAGCGCACGGTACTTATAAGGCAGTAGCCGTGAGCAATGCCGGGGTTGTGAGTTCGAGCCTCACCTGGGGCATACTTTTATGTCGTAACAGCTGACAGCATCTGGAGGCTAGATTTCAGATGTATCAGCTACGCCAACAAGTTTAATGTGCATTATATGCGGTAGGTGCGACTTCCTCTGTAGTATAGTGTTTATTATCCCCGCCTGTCACGCGGGAGACCGGGGTTCGATTCCCCGCCGGGGAGGCGCGATTTTTATCTCACAAATCTGCTCGAGTGTTGCGCGTGTGGGGTGGAAGAGCATTAACTTTGCCATTAACTTGCTGCAAAATGCTACATCGTAGGAAGTAGTTCTCGCATTCCTCACACTTTCTAATTATGGGGTTCGCTGTTAATGCCGACTCTCCACGCGTAGTAATCGATCTCGACACAATCAGCAAAAGATACAATTTTAGCAGAGCGTGGTTTCGATCCACGGACCTCTGGGTTATGGGCCCAGCACGCTTCTAGTGCGCCACTCTGCTGTGTGGGGGTGTTCTAGCTCTTCGTCACATCACGTGGGACACTTGGACAGTGTTGTCTGCGTGGCTTTCACACGCGTACATTTAATTGCGCAACATCTCCTACAGCTCTCAGCTTGACTTGTCTCGACTTTGCTCGACTGACGCTACGCTGACGCTTGCAGGCAGCGGCATTTACCACCATCACCTCGACATGCAGCTGCGAGATGCACAGGAATAACACTGCACTCCTCGATGCGGCGACATACGAAATCCACTGCCGAGCTGCGCGTTGGCAACTAACAAAATGCCGACCGTGCCAGGATCAGAAGCTGGAATCTTCCGATCCGTTGTCAGACGCGTTATCCCTTGCGCCATAGGGCCACGGACTGTGTCTCGTTCTACGAGACAAGTGCACCTCTCTAAGAAACGTGTTCTTCAGGGCTCTGCAAGCTCCCAAGGAAGGCACTTCTCGTCCAGCGGCGTGGTCGCGGTGCGCTTGCAGAGCTTGGACCTTGCCACATATCTGCGCCCGCTGTTCGACAGGTAGCAGGAGGCAAGGCGCGCGTTTTTCTGCGTTTTTTCGTTGACTAGAGGCAGTTGATGTGCATGTAAGCGTAGCATATGAAACACGAATAGCACGAAGCATTCGTAGTTAGGTGCCAAAGTAGCAGTGTGGCCGCAGGTGGCGATCGTATGTATTTGTGGCCACCACTGGTTTGCAGCAAAGTGAATATGGCTAATTGAGAGCGTTTGGCTGTAGCCCCAGTGGCGCAATTGGTTAGCGCACGGTACTTATAAGGCAGTAGCCGTGAGCAATGCCGGGGTTGTGAGTTCGAGCCTCACCTGGGGCATACTTTTATGTCGTAACAGCTGACAGCATCTGGAGGCTAGATTTCAGATGTATCAGCTACGCCAACAAGTTTAATGTGCATTATAGGCGGTAGGTGCGTCTTCCTCGGTAGTATAGTGGTTAGTATCCCCGCCTGTCACGCGGGAGACCGGGGTTCGATTCCCCGCCGGGGAGGCGCGATTTTTATCTCACAAATCTGCTCGAGTGTTGCGCGTGTGGGGCGGAAGAGCATTAACTTTGCCATTAACTTGCTGCAAAATGCTACATCGTAGGAAGTAGTTCTCGCATTCCTCACACTTTCTAATTATGGGGTTCGCTGTTAATGCCGACTCTCCACGCGTAGTAATCGATCTCGACACAATCAGCAAAAGATATAATTTTAGCAGAGCGTGGTTTCGATCCACGGACCTCTGGGTTATGGGCCCAGCACGCTTCCACTGCGCCACTCTGCTGTTTGGGGGTGTTCTAGCTCTTCGTCACATCACGTGGGTCACTTGGACAGTGTTGTCTGCGTGGCTTTCACACGCGTACATTTAATTGCGCAACATCTCCTACAGCTCTCAGCTTGACTTGTCTCGACTTTGCTCGACTGACGCTACGCTGACGCTTGCAGGCAGCGGCATTTACCACCATCACCTCGACATGCAGCTGCGAGATGCACAGGAATAACACTGCACTCCTCGATGCGGCGACATACGAAATCCACTGCCGAGCTGCGCGTTGGCAACTAACAAAATGCCGACCGTGCCAGGATCAGAAGCTGGAATCTTCCGATCCGTTGTCAGACGCGTTATCCCTTGCGCCATAGGGCCACGGACTGTGTCTCGTTCTACGAGACAAGTGCACCTCTCTAAGAAACGTGTTCTTCAGGGCTCTGCAAGCTCCCAAGGAAGGCACTTCTCGTCCAGCGGCGTGGTCGCGGTGCGCTTGCAGAGCTTGGACCTTGCCACATATCTGCGCCCGCTGTTCGACAGGTAGCAGGAGGCAAGGCGCGCGTTTTTCTGCGTTTTTTCGTTGACTAGAGGCAGTTGATGTGCATGTAAGCGTAGCATATGAAACACGAATAGCACGAAGCATTCGTAGTTAGGTGCCAAAGTAGCAGTGTGGCCGCAGGTGGCGATCGTATGTATTTGTGGCCACCACTGGTTTGCAGCAAAGTGAATATGGCTAATTGAGAGCGTTTGGCTGTAGCCCCAGTGGCGCAATTGGTTAGCGCACGGTACTTATAAGGCAGTAGCCGTGAGCAATGCCGGGGTTGTGAGTTCGAGCCTCACCTGGGGCATACTTTTATGTCGTAACAGCTGACAGCATCTGGAGGCTAGATTTCAGATGTATCAGCTACGCCAACAAGTTTAATGTGCATTATATGCGGTAGGTGCGTCTTCCTCGGTAGTATAGTGGTTAGTATCCCCGCCTGTCACGCGGGAGACCGGGGTTCGATTCCCCGCCGGGGAGGCGCGATTTTTATCTCACAAATCTGCTCGAGTGTTGCGCGTGTGGGGCGGAAGAGCATAAACTTTGCCATTAACTTGCTGCAAAATGCTACATCGTAGGAAGTAGTTCTCGCATTCCTCACACTTTCTAATTATGGGGTTCGCTGTTAATGCCGACTCTCCACGCGTAGTAATCGATCTCGACACAATCAGCAAAAGATATAATTTTAGCAGAGCGTGGTTTCGATCCACGGACCTCTGGGTTATGGGCCCAGCACGCTTCCACTGCGCCACTCTGCTGTTTGGGGGTGTTCTAGCTCTTCGTCACATCACGTGGGACACTTGGACAGTGTTGTCTGAGTGGCTTTCACACGCGTACATTTAATTGCGCAACATCTCCTACAGCTCTCAGCTTGACTTGTCTCGACTTTGCTCGACTGACGCTACGCTGACGCTTGCAGGCAGCGGCATTTACCACCATCACCTCGACATGCAGCTGCGAGATGCACAGGAATAACACTGCACTCCTCGATGCGGCGACATACGAAATCCACTGCCGAGCTGCGCGTTGGCAACTAACAAAATGCCGACCGTGCCAGGATCAGAAGCTGGAATCTTCCGATCCGTTGTCAGACGCGTTATCCCTTGCGCCATAGGGCCACGGACTGTGTCTCGTTCTACGAGACAAGTGCACCTCTCTAAGAAACGTGTTCTTCAGGGCTCTGCAAGCTCCCAAGGAAGGCACTTCTCGTCCAGCGGCGTGGTCGCGGTGCGCTTGCAGAGCTTGGACCTTGCCACATATCTGCGCCCGCTGTTCGACAGGTAGCAGGAGGCAAGGCGCGCGTTTTTCTGCGTTTTTTCGTTGACTAGAGGCAGTTGATGTGCATGTAAGCGTAGCATATGAAACACGAATAGCACGAAGCATTCGTAGTTAGGTGCCAAAGTAGCAGTGTGGCCGCAGGTGGCGATCGTATGTATTTGTGGCCACCACTGGTTTGCAGCAAAGTGAATATGGCTAATTGAGAGCGTTTGGCTGTAGCCCCAGTGGCGCAATTGGTTAGCGCACGGTACTTATAAGGCAGTAGCCGTGAGCAATGCCGGGGTTGTGAGTTCGAGCCTCACCTGGGGCATACTTTTATGTCGTAACAGCTGACAGCATCTGGAGGCTAGATTTCAGATGTATCAGCTACGCCAACAAGTTTAATGTGCATTATATGCGGTAGGTGCGTCTTCCTCGGTAGTATAGTGGTTAGTATCCCCGCCTGTCACGCGGGAGACCGGGGTTCGATTCCCCGCCGGGGAGGCGCGATTTTTATCTCACAAATCTGCTCGAGTGTTGCGCGTGTGGGGCGGAAGAGCATAAACTTTGCCATTAACTTGCTGCAAAATGCTACATCGTAGGAAGTAGTTCTCGCATTCCTCACACTTTCTAATTATGGGGTTCGCTGTTAATGCCGACTCTCCACGCGTAGTAATCGATCTCGACACAATCAGCAAAAGATATAATTTTAGCAGAGCGTGGTTTCGATCCACGGACCTCTGGGTTATGGGCCCAGCACGCTTCCACTGCGCCACTCTGCTGTTTGGGGGTGTTCTAGCTCTTCGTCACATCACGTGGGACACTTGGACAGTGTTGTCTGCGTGGCTTTCACACGCGTACATTTAATTGCGCAACATCTCCTACAGCTCTCAGCTTGACTTGTCTCGACTTTGCTCGACTGACGCTACGCTGACGCTTGCAGGCAGCGGCATTTACCACCATCACCTCGACATGCAGCTGCGAGATGCACAGGAATAACACTGCACTCCTCGATGCGGCGACATACGAAATCCACTGCCGAGCTGCGCGTTGGCAACTAACAAAATGCCGACCGTGCCAGGATCAGAAGCTGGAATCTTCCGATCCGTTGTCAGACGCGTTATCCCTTGCGCCATAGGGCCACGGACTGTGTCTCGTTCTACGAGACAAGTGCACCTCTCTAAGAAACGTGTTCTTCAGGGCTCTGCAAGCTCCCAAGGAAGGCACTTCTCGTCCAGCGGCGTGGTCGCGGTGCGCTTGCAGAGCTTGGACCTTGCCACATATCTGCGCCCGCTGTTCGACAGGTAGCAGGAGGCAAGGCGCGCGTTTTTCTGCGTTTTTTCGTTGACTAGAGGCAGTTGATGTGCATGTAAGCGTAGCATATGAAACACGAATAGCACGAAGCATTCGTAGTTAGGTGCCAAAGTAGCAGTGTGGCCGCAGGTGGCGATCGTATGTATTTGTGGCCACCACTGGTTTGCAGCAAAGTGAATATGGCTAATTGAGAGCGTTTGGCTGTAGCCCCAGTGGCGCAATTGGTTAGCGCACGGTACTTATAAGGCAGTAGCCGTGAGCAATGCCGGGGTTGTGAGTTCGAGCCTCACCTGGGGCATACTTTTATGTCGTAACAGCTGACAGCATCTGGAGGCTAGATTTCAGATGTATCAGCTACGCCAACAAGTTTAATGTGCATTATATGCGGTAGGTGCGTCTTCCTCGGTAGTATAGTGGTTAGTATCCCCGCCTGTCACGCGGGAGACCGGGGTTCGATTCCCCGCCGGGGAGGCGCGATTTTTATCTCACAAATCTGCTCGAGTGTTGCGCGTGTGGGGCGGAAGAGCATAAACTTTGCCATTAACTTGCTGCAAAATGCTACATCGTAGGAAGTAGTTCTCGCATTCCTCACACTTTCTAATTATGGGGTTCGCTGTTAATGCCGACTCTCCACGCGTAGTAATCGATCTCGACACAATCAGCAAAAGATATAATTTTAGCAGAGCGTGGTTTCGATCCACGGACCTCTGGGTTATGGGCCCAGCACGCTTCCACTGCGCCACTCTGCTGTTTGGGGGTGTTCTAGCTCTTCGTCACATCACGTGGGACACTTGGACAGTGTTGTCTGCGTGGCTTTCACACGCGTACATTTAATTGCGCAACATCTCCTACAGCTCTCAGCTTGACTTGTCTCGACTTTGCTCGACTGACGCTACGCTGACGCTTGCAGGCAGCGGCATTTACCACCATCACCTCGACATGCAGCTGCGAGATGCACAGGAATAACACTGCACTCCTCGATGCGGCGACATACGAAATCCACTGCCGAGCTGCGCGTTGGCAACTAACAAAATGCCGACCGTGCCAGGATCAGAAGCTGGAATCTTCCGATCCGTTGTCAGACGCGTTATCCCTTGCGCCATAGGGCCACGGACTGTGTCTCGTTCTACGAGACAAGTGCACCTCTCTAAGAAACGTGTTCTTCAGGGCTCTGCAAGCTCCCAAGGAAGGCACTTCTCGTCCAGCGGCGTGGTCGCGGTGCGCTTGCAGAGCTTGGACCTTGCCACATATCTGCGCCCGCTGTTCGACAGGTAGCAGGAGGCAAGGCGCGCGTTTTTCTGCGTTTTTTCGTTGACTAGAGGCAGTTGATGTGCATGTAAGCGTAGCATATGAAACACGAATAGCACGAAGCATTCGTAGTTAGGTGCCAAAGTAGCAGTGTGGCCGCAGGTGGCGATCGTATGTATTTGTGGCCACCACTGGTTTGCAGCAAAGTGAATATGGCTAATTGAGAGCGTTTGGCTGTAGCCCCAGTGGCGCAATTGGTTAGCGCACGGTACTTATAAGGCAGTAGCCGTGAGCAATGCCGGGGTTGTGAGTTCGAGCCTCACCTGGGGCATACTTTTATGTCGTAACAGCTGACAGCATCTGGAGGCTAGATTTCAGATGTATCAGCTACGCCAACAAGTTTAATGTGCATTATATGCGGTAGGTGCGTCTTCCTCGGTAGTATAGTGGTTAGTATCCCCGCCTGTCACGCGGGAGACCGGGGTTCGATTCCCCGCCGGGGAGGCGCGATTTTTATCTCACAAATCTGCTCGAGTGTTGCGCGTGTGGGGCGGAAGAGCATAAACTTTGCCATTAACTTGCTGCAAAATGCTACATCGTAGGAAGTAGTTCTCGCATTCCTCACACTTTCTAATTATGGGGTTCGCTGTTAATGCCGACTCTCCACGCGTAGTAATCGATCTCGACACAATCAGCAAAAGATATAATTTTAGCAGAGCGTGGTTTCGATCCACGGACCTCTGGGTTATGGGCCCAGCACGCTTCCACTGCGCCACTCTGCTGTTTGGGGGTGTTCTAGCTCTTCGTCACATCACGTGGGACACTTGGACAGTGTTGTCTGCGTGGCTTTCACACGCGTACATTTAATTGCGCAACATCTCCTACAGCTCTCAGCTTGACTTGTCTCGACTTTGCTCGACTGACGCTACGCTGACGCTTGCAGGCAGCGGCATTTACCACCATCACCTCGACATGCAGCTGCGAGATGCACAGGAATAACACTGCACTCCTCGATGCGGCGACATACGAAATCCACTGCCGAGCTGCGCGTTGGCAACTAACAAAATGCCGACCGTGCCAGGATCAGAAGCTGGAATCTTCCGATCCGTTGTCAGACGCGTTATCCCTTGCGCCATAGGGCCACGGACTGTGTCTCGTTCTACGAGACAAGTGCACCTCTCTAAGAAACGTGTTCTTCAGGGCTCTGCAAGCTCCCAAGGAAGGCACTTCTCGTCCAGCGGCGTGGTCGCGGTGCGCTTGCAGAGCTTGGACCTTGCCACATATCTGCGCCCGCTGTTCGACAGGTAGCAGGAGGCAAGGCGCGCGTTTTTCTGCGTTTTTTCGTTGACTAGAGGCAGTTGATGTGCATGTAAGCGTAGCATATGAAACACGAATAGCACGAAGCATTCGTAGTTAGGTGCCAAAGTAGCAGTGTGGCCGCAGGTGGCGATCGTATGTATTTGTGGCCACCACTGGTTTGCAGCAAAGTGAATATGGCTAATTGAGAGCGTTTGGCTGTAGCCCCAGTGGCGCAATTGGTTAGCGCACGGTACTTATAAGGCAGTAGCCGTGAGCAATGCCGGGGTTGTGAGTTCGAGCCTCACCTGGGGCATACTTTTATGTCGTAACAGCTGACAGCATCTGGAGGCTAGATTTCAGATGTATCAGCTACGCCAACAAGTTTAATGTGCATTATATGCGGTAGGTGCGTCTTCCTCGGTAGTATAGTGGTTAGTATCCCCGCCTGTCACACGGGAGACCAAGGTTCGATTCCCCGCCGGGGAGGCGCGATTTTTATCTCACAAATCTGCTCGAGTGTTGCGCGTGTGGGGCGGAAGAGCATAAACTTTGCCATTAACTTGCTGCAAAATGCTACATCGTAGGAAGTAGTTCTCGCATTCCTCACACTTTATAATTATGGGGTTCGCTGTTAATGCCGACTCTCCACGCGTAGTAATCGATCTCGACACAATCAGCAAAAGATATAATTTTAGCAGAGCGTGGTTTCGATCCACGGACCTCTGGGTTATGGGCCCAGCACGCTTCCACTGCGCCACTCTGCTGTGTGGGGGTGTTCTAGCTCTTCGTCACATCACGTGGGACACTTGGACAGTGTTGTCTGCGTGGCTTTCACACGCGTACATTTAATTGCGCAACATCTCCTACAGCTCTCAGCTTGACTTGTCTCGACTTTGCTCGACTGACGCTACGCTGACGCTTGCAGGCAGCGGCATTTACCACCATCACCTCGACATGCAGCTGCGAGATGCACAGGAATAACACTGCACTCCTCGATGCGGCGACATACGAAATCCACTGCCGAGCTGCGCGTTGGCAACTAACAAATTGCCGACCGTGCCAGGATCAGAAGCTGGAATCTTCCGATCCGTTGTCAGACGCGTTATCCCTTGCGCCATAGGGCCACAGACTGTGTCTCGTTCTACGAGACAAGTGCACCTCTCTAAGAAACGTGTTCTTCAGGGCTCTGCAAGCTCCCAAGGAAGGCACTTCTCGTCCAGCGGCGTGGTCGCGGTGCGCTTGCAGAGCTTGGACCTTGCCACATATCTGCGCCCGCTGTTCGACAGGTAGCAGGAGGCAAGGCGCGCGTTTTTCTGCGTTTTTTCGTTGACTAGAGGCAGTTGATGTGCATGTAAGCGTAGCATATGAAACACGAATAGCACGAAGCATTCGTAGTTAGGTGCCAAAGTCGCAGTGTGGCCGCAGGTGGCGATCGTATGTATTTGTGGCCACCACTGGTTTGCAGCAAAGTGAATATGGCTAATTGAGAGCGTTTGGCTGTAGCCCCAGTGGCGCAATTGGTTAGCGCACGGTACTTATAAGGCAGTAGCCGTGAGCAATGCCGGGGTTGTGAGTTCGAGCCTCACCTGGGGCATACTTTTATGTCGTAACAGCTGACAGCATCTGGAGGCTAGATTTCAGATGTATCAGCTACGCCAACAAGTTTAATGTGCATTATATGCGGTAGGTGCGACTTCCTCGGTAGTATAGTGTTTATTATCCCCGCCTGTCACGCGGGAGACCGGGGTTCGATTCCCCGCCGGGGAGGCGCGATTTTTATCTCACAAATCTGCTCGAGTGTTGCGCGTGTGGGGTGGAAGAGCATTAACTTTGCCATTAACTTGCTGCAAAATGCTACATCGTAGGAAGTAGTTCTCGCATTCCTCACACTTTCTAATTATGGGGTTCGCTGTTAATGCCGACTCTCCACGCGTAGTAATCGATCTCGACACAATCAGCAAAAGATACAATTTTAGCAGAGCGTGGTTTCGATCCACGGACCTCTGGGTTATGGGCCCAGCACGCTTCTAGTGCGCCACTCTGCTGTGTGGGGGTGTTCTAGCTCTTCGTCACATCACGTGGGACACTTGGACAGTGTTGTCTGCGTGGCTTTCACACGCGTACATTTAATTGCGCAACATCTCCTACAGCTCTCAGCTTGACTTGTCTCGACTTTGCTCGACTGACGCTACGCTGACGCTTGCAGGCAGCGGCATTTACCACCATCACCTCGACATGCAGCTGCGAGATGCACAGGAATAACACTGCACTCCTCGATGCGGCGACATACGAAATCCACTGCCGAGCTGCGCGTTGGCAACTAACAAAATGCCGACCGTGCCAGGATCAGAAGCTGGAATCTTCCGATCCGTTGTCAGACGCGTTATCCCTTGCGCCATAGGGCCACGGACTGTGTCTCGTTCTACGAGACAAGTGCACCTCTCTAAGAAACGTGTTCTTCAGGGCTCTGCAAGCTCCCAAGGAAGGCACTTCTCGTCCAGCGGCGTGGTCGCGGTGCGCTTGCAGAGCTTGGACCTTGCCACATATCTGCGCCCGCTGTTCGACAGGTAGCAGGAGGCAAGGCGCGCGTTTTTCTGCGTTTTTTCGTTGACTAGAGGCAGTTGATGTGCATGTAAGCGTAGCATATGAAACACGAATAGCACGAAGCATTCGTAGTTAGGTGCCAAAGTAGCAGTGTGGCCGCAGGTGGCGATCGTATGTATTTGTGGCCACCACTGGTTTGCAGCAAAGTGAATATGGCTAATTGAGAGTGTTTGGCTGTAGCCCCAGTGGCGCAATTGGTTAGCGCACGGTACTTATAAGGCAGTAGCCGTGAGCAATGCCGGGGTTGTGAGTTCGAGCCTCACCTGGGGCATACTTTTATGTCGTAACAGCTGACAGCATCTGGAGGCTAGATTTCAGATGTATCAGCTACGCCAACAAGTTTAATGTGCATTATATGCGGTAAGTGCGTCTTCCTCGGTAGTATAGTGGTTAGTATCCCCGCCTGTCACGCGGGAGACCGGGGAACACGCGATCTAGTGTCGCGATTTTTATCTCACAAATCTGCTCGAGTGTTGCGCGTGTGGGGTGGAAGAGCATTAACTTTGCCATTAACTTGCTGCAAAATGCTACATCGTAGGAAGTAGTTCTCGCATTCCTCACACTTTCTAATTATGGGGTTCGCTGTTAATGCCGACTCTCCACGCGTAGTAATCGATCTCGACACAATCAGCAAAAGATATAATTTTAGCAGAGCGTGGTTTCGATCCACGGACCTCTGGGTTATGAGCCCAGCACGCTTCCACTGCGCCACTCTGCTGTGTGGGGGTGTTCTAGCTCTTCGTCACATCACGTGGGACACTTGGACAGTGTTGTCTGCGTGGCTTTCACACGCGTACATTTAATTGCGCAACATCTCCTACAGCTCTCAGCTTGACTTGTCTCGACTTTGCTCGACTGACGCTACGCTGACGCTTGCAGGCAGCGGCATTTACCACCATCACCTCGACATGCAGCTGCGAGATGCACAGGAATAACACTGCACTCCTCGATGCGGCGACATACGAAATCCACTGCCGAGCTGCGCGTTGGCAACTAACAAAATGCCGACAGTGCCAGGATCAGAAGCTGGAATCTTCCGATCCGTTGTCAGACGCGTTATCCCTTGCGCCATAGGGCCACGGACTGTGTCTCGTTCTACGAGACAAGTGCACCTCTCTAAGAAACGTGTTCTTCAGGGCTCTGCAAGCTCCCAAGGAAGGCACTTCTCGTCCAGCGGCGTGGTCGCGGTGCGCTTGCAGAGCTTGGACCTTGCCACATATCTGCGCCCGCTGTTCGACAGGTAGCAGGAGGCAAGGCGCGCGTTTTTCTGCGTTTTTTCGTTGACTAGAGGCAGTTGATGTGCATGTAAGCGTAGCATATGAAACACGAATAGCACGAAGCATTCGTAGTTAGGTGCCAAAGTCGCAGTGTGGCCGCAGGTGGCGATCGTATGTATTTGTGGCCACCACTGGTTTGCAGCAAAGTGAATATGGCTAATTGAGAGCGTTTGGCTGTAGCCCCAGTGGCGCAATTGGTTAGCGCACGGTACTTATAAGGCAGTAGCCGTGAGCAATGCCGGGGTTGTGAGTTCGAGCCTCACCTGGGGCATACTTTTATGTCGTAACAGCTGACAGCATCTGGAGGCTAGATTTCAGATGTATCAGCTACGCCAACAAGTTTAATGTGCATTATATGCGGTAGGTGCGTCTTCCTCGGTAGTATAGTGGTTAGTATCCCCGCCTGTCACGCGGGAGACCGGGGTTCGATTCCCCGCCGGGGAGGCGCGATTTTTATCTCACAAATCTGCTCGAGTGTTGCGCGTGTGGGGTGGAAGAGCATTAACTTTGCCATTAACTTGCTGCAAAATGCTACATCGTAGGAAGTAGTTCTCGCATTCCTCACACTTTCTAATTATGGGGTTCGCTGTTAATGCCGACTCTCCACGCGTAGTAATCGATCTCGACACAATCAGCAAAAGATATAATTTTAGCAGAGCGTGGTTTCGATCCACGGACCTCTGGGTTATGGGCCCAGCACGCTTCCACTGCGCCACTCTGCTGTGTGGGGGTGTTCTAGCTCTTCGTCACATCACGTGGGACACTTGGACAGTGTTGTCTGCGTGGCTTTCACACGCGTACATTTAATTGCGCAACATCTCCTACAGCTCTCAGCTTGACTTGTCTCGACTTTGCTCGACTGACGCTACGCTGACGCTTGCAGGCAGCGGCATTTACCACCATCACCTCGACATGCAGCTGCGAGATGCACAGGAATAACACTGCACTCCTCGATGCGGCGACATACGAAATCCACTGCCGAGCTGCGCGTTGGCAACTAACAAAATGCCGACAGTGCCAGGATCAGAAGCTGGAATCTTCCGATCCGTTGTCAGACGCGTTATCCCTTGCGCCATAGGGCCACGGACTGTGTCTCGTTCTACGAGACAAGTGCACCTCTCTAAGAAACGTGTTCTTCAGGGCTCTGCAAGCTCCCAAGGAAGGCACTTCTCGTCCAGCGGCGTGGTCGCGGTGCGCTTGCAGAGCTTGGACCTTGCCACATATCTGCGCCCGCTGTTCGACAGGTAGCAGGAGGCAAGGCGCGCGTTTTTCTGCGTTTTTTCGTTGACTAGAGGCAGTTGATGTGCATGTAAGCGTAGCATATGAAACACGAATAGCACGAAGCATTCGTAGTTAGGTGCCAAAGTCGCAGTGTGGCCGCAGGTGGCGATCGTATGTATTTGTGGCCACCACTGGTTTGCAGCAAAGTGAATATGGCTAATTGAGAGCGTTTGGCTGTAGCCCCAGTGGCGCAATTGGTTAGCGCACGGTACTTATAAGGCAGTAGCCGTGAGCAATGCCGGGGTTGTAATTCGAGCCTCACCTGGGGCATACTTTTATGTCGTAACAGCTGACAGCATCTGGAGGCTAGATTTCAGATGTATCAGCTACGCCAACAAGTTTAATGTGCATTATATGCGGTAGGTGCGTCTTCCTCGGTAGTATAGTGGTTAGTATCCCCGCCTGTCACGCGGGAGACCGGGGTTCGATTCCCCGCCGGGGAGGCGCGATTTTTATCTCACAAATCTGCTCGAGTGTTGCGCGTGTGGGGTGGAAGAGCATTAACTTTGCCATTAACTTGCTGCAAAATGCTACATCGTAGGAAGTAGTTCTCGCATTCCTCACACTTTCTAATTATGGGGTTCGCTGTTAATGCCGACTCTCCACGCGTAGTAATCGATCTCGACACAATCAGCAAAAGATATAATTTTAGCAGAGCGTGGTTTCGATCCACGGACCTCTGGGTTATGGGCCCAGCACGCTTCCACTGCGCCACTCTGCTGTGTGGGGGTGTTCTAGCTCTTCGTCACATCACGTGGGACACTTGGACAGTGTTGTCTGCGTGGCTTTCACACGCGTACATTTAATTGCGCAACATCTCCTACAGCTCTCAGCTTGACTTGTCTCGACTTTGCTCGACTGACGCTACGCTGACGCTTGCAGGCAGCGGCATTTACCACCATCACCTCGACATGCAGCTGCGAGATGCACAGGAATAACACTGCACTCCTCGATGCGGCGACATACGAAATCCACTGCCGAGCTGCGCGTTGGCAACTAACAAAATGCCGACAGTGCCAGGATCAGAAGCTGGAATCTTCCGATCCGTTGTCAGACGCGTTATCCCTTGCGCCATAGGGCCACGGACTGTGTCTCGTTCTACGAGACAAGTGCACCTCTCTAAGAAACGTGTTCTTCAGGGCTCTGCAAGCTCCCAAGGAAGGCACTTCTCGTCCAGCGGCGTGGTCGCGGTGCGCTTGCAGAGCTTGGACCTTGCCACATATCTGCGCCCGCTGTTCGACAGGTAGCAGGAGGCAAGGCGCGCGTTTTTCTGCGTTTTTTCGTTGACTAGAGGCAGTTGATGTGCATGTAAGCGTAGCATATGAAACACGAATAGCACGAAGCATTCGTAGTTAGGTGCCAAAGTCGCAGTGTGGCCGCAGGTGGCGATCGTATGTATTTGTGGCCACCACTGGTTTGCAGCAAAGTGAATATGGCTAATTGAGAGCGTTTGGCTGTAGCCCCAGTGGCGCAATTGGTTAGCGCACGGTACTTATAAGGCAGTAGCCGTGAGCAATGCCGGGGTTGTAATTCGAGCCTCACCTGGGGCATACTTTTATGTCGTAACAGCTGACAGCATCTGGAGGCTAGATTTCAGATGTATCAGCTACGCCAACAAGTTTAATGTGCATTATATGCGGTAGGTGCGTCTTCCTCGGTAGTATAGTGGTTAGTATCCCCGCCTGTCACGCGGGAGACCGGGGTTCGATTCCCCGCCGGGGAGGCGCGATTTTTATCTCACAAATCTGCTCGAGTGTTGCGCGTGTGGGGTGGAAGAGCATTAACTTTGCCATTAACTTGCTGCAAAATGCTACATCGTAGGAAGTAGTTCTCGCATTCCTCACACTTTCTAATTATGGGGTTCGCTGTTAATGCCGACTCTCCACGCGTAGTAATCGATCTCGACACAATCAGCAAAAGATATAATTTTAGCAGAGCGTGGTTTCGATCCACGGACCTCTGGGTTATGGGCCCAGCACGCTTCCACTGCGCCACTCTGCTGTGTGGGGGTGTTCTAGCTCTTCGTCACATCACGTGGGACACTTGGACAGTGTTGTCTGCGTGGCTTTCACACGCGTACATTTAATTGCGCAACATCTCCTACAGCTCTCAGCTTGACTTGTCTCGACTTTGCTCGACTGACGCTACGCTGACGCTTGCAGGCAGCGGCATTTACCACCATCACCTCGACATGCAGCTGCGAGATGCACAGGAATAACACTGCACTCCTCGATGCGGCGACATACGAAATCCACTGCCGAGCTGCGCGTTGGCAACTAACAAAATGCCGACAGTGCCAGGATCAGAAGCTGGAATCTTCCGATCCGTTGTCAGACGCGTTATCCCTTGCGCCATAGGGCCACGGACTGTGTCTCGTTCTACGAGACAAGTGCACCTCTCTAAGAAACGTGTTCTTCAGGGCTCTGCAAGCTCCCAAGGAAGGCACTTCTCGTCCAGCGGCGTGGTCGCGGTGCGCTTGCAGAGCTTGGACCTTGCCACATATCTGCGCCCGCTGTTCGACAGGTAGCAGGAGGCAAGGCGCGCGTTTTTCTGCGTTTTTTCGTTGACTAGAGGCAGTTGATGTGCATGTAAGCGTAGCATATGAAACACGAATAGCACGAAGCATTCGTAGTTAGGTGCCAAAGTCGCAGTGTGGCCGCAGGTGGCGATCGTATGTATTTGTGGCCACCACTGGTTTGCAGCAAAGTGAATATGGCTAATTGAGAGCGTTTGGCTGTAGCCCCAGTGGCGCAATTGGTTAGCGCACGGTACTTATAAGGCAGTAGCCGTGAGCAATGCCGGGGTTGTGAGTTCGAGCCTCACCTGGGGCATACTTTTATGTCGTAACAGCTGACAGCATCTGGAGGCTAGATTTCAGATGTATCAGCTACGCCAACAAGTTTAATGTGCATTATATGCGGTAGGTGCGTCTTCCTCGGTAGTATAGTGGTTAGTATCCCCGCCTGTCACGCGGGAGACCGGGGTTCGATTCCCCGCCGGGGAGGCGCGATTTTTATCTCACAAATCTGCTCGAGTGTTGCGCGTGTGGGGTGGAAGAGCATTAACTTTGCCATTAACTTGCTGCAAAATGCTACATCGTAGGAAGTAGTTCTCGCATTCCTCACACTTTCTAATTATGGGGTTCGCTGTTAATGCCGACTCTCCACGCGTAGTAATCGATCTCGACACAATCAGCAAAAGATATAATTTTAGCAGAGCGTGGTTTCGATCCACGGACCTCTGGGTTATGGGCCCAGCACGCTTCCACTGCGCCACTCTGCTGTGTGGGGGTGTTCTAG